>NC_042621.1:132837289-133147638 GCF_901001135.1 Rhinatrema bivittatum | reverse complement strand
TATGTTCTGTGATTTTGATCTTTAGAACACTTTCCACTACTTTTCCTGGCACTGAAATCAGGCTAACTGGTCTGTAGTTTCCCGGATCGCCCCTGGAGCCCTTTTTAAATATTGGGGTTACATTAGCCACCCTCCAGTCTTCAGGTACAATGGATGATTTTAATGATAGGTTACAAATTTTTACTAATAGGTCTGAAATTTCATTTTTTAGTTCCTTCAGAACTAAAAAACTGGGGTATATACCATCCGGTCCAGGTGATTTACTACTCTTCAGTTTGTCAATCAGGCCTACCACATCTTCTAGGTTCACCGTGATTTGGTTCAGTCCATCTGAATCATTGCCCATGAAAACCTTCTCTGGAACGAGTATCTCCTCAACATCCTCTTCAGTAAACACCGACAAGGCAGATTCTGCAGTGGGGATTGGCTATGATGAAGAGGTAGGGACAGTGCTACTCACAATGAAGGAAAGAAGCCACAAACTGTAAATTCTGTTGAGCATATATAGCCAGACACAAGCTTTATGTGATTATTGAGAGTCCCATTTGCCCTATAGTTATGGACAGTTCTGTACCAGACTGGGGCAGAGTATTCAGCTGGAGTGTGCAAGTACCAGGGTATACGTGCAAAGTGAAGTGAAGCTGGCACCCATCCTAGGCAGGCTAATTAGTGAAACAGAATGTGCTTGGATTTTACTCGTCAATAAATTGATATGCTTCTTGAAATATGCAAATATTCTTCATATGGAGTAACACTTTCTTTATGAAGATAATCCTTGAAAACAAAAGTCTTTGTATTATTCTCTTTGTGCATTCACTTTTTGTAGCCTTTTCCTCCGAGCTTCCAGACTTTCAAATTCAATGTCAACAGATGTGGATGAAGTATTTACTTTTGTGGCAGAAGGTCTAGTACATGAAGGAGCTGTGAACCTGCAAATACTCAGCTGTATTTGAGGAAGGCATTTCTCTGTCGGGCTGTTTTATCCAGGTAAATGCCTTTGAAAATCGCCTTCCCCAAAATCCTGAAAAATACTGATGTATCGTTTCTTGTTTGGAAACTTACTGACAAAAGCTCATGCTTTGAGCAAACACTGCAAAATTTATTAAAGTCTAGTGAAAATGTCTGTGGCCTTGATGAAGTTAATAGCATTAGATCCTGCATTAAATCAACTGACACCCCCCCCCCCCCTCACTGATGTTGCAATGGATGAAACGGCTCCCCTATGAGGAAAGGCTAAAGAGGTGGGGGCTGTTCAGACTGGAGAAAAGACAGCTGCAAAGGGATACGATAGAGGTCTATAAAATCATGAGAGGACTAGAACAGGTAAATGTGAAACAGTTATTAACTCTTTCAGATATTACAATGACTGGGGGCATGCCATAAAGTTAGAAAGTAGCACATTTAAAACAAATAGAACATTCTTTTTCTCTCAGTGTACAATTAACCTCTGGAATTCATTGCCATAGACTGTGTTAAGGTAATTAACATAGCTGGGTTTAAAAACGGTTTGGACAAGTTCCTGGAGAAGAAGTCCATAAACTATTAATCAAATTGGCTTAGGGAATAGCCACTGCTTATTTCTTGCATTACTAGCATAGGATTTATTTACTGTTTGAGTATTTGCCAGGTACTTGTATCCTGGACTGGCCATTGTTGGAAACAGGATGCTGGGCTTGATGAACCCTCAAGTTTGACCCAGTATGACAGCTTCTTTTGTTCCTATGAAATGTTCTTTTAGAGACAAGGTCGATCCTCTGGCATTGTTCAAAGGGACATACTCCTGTTATTTTACTCCATCTGGACAACATACATTTCACCCACTTTATCGTGGATTGGGTGCAATCTGGCTTTCGTGTGTTCCAGGCGCTATAATTCCCAGGGGACAACTACAATGGCCTTGTACACTCTTCAAATCGACTGCTACTACTACACCCACTGCTAACCTCACACTCAGCTCCTGACCTTCCCATTAAAGCCTCTTCTTGCTACCGCCAAACTCCCCTCACTCTCCCTTACTTTCACACGCAACCCCTGTACAAAAGCGACCGCACGCGTACTTGCACAGGACACCACTGCATCGAATGCCCACGCGCTGAAGTGCTCCCGAGCGTGGCACACCCGTAATTCCCTCCCTCAGTACTGGTACTGGAGGCCGCACCAAATAAAAAGGGCCTGGCCCTGTGATACTCGCAATGCAGAAAACATTTGCATTCTTTAGTTTAATTTTATTAGAATTTATTATCATTTCGATGAAACATGAGGAGGGTCATTTCCAAAACCATTTCCGTGGGTAAAACAGTGCTTTACCCAAGGAAATGCCCTCCCATGTACAGGCAGAGTTATGTACGCAGTGCCACTACACACACACACACGCGCCACTTTACGCACACCGTAAGGGGTGCTCCTGGGGCAGAGCGGGAGAGGGGCTTGGACCTACGCACATACTATTGGATTTTCAAAAATCTGGTGCGGAATGTTATGCAGAAAAAAAAAAAAAAGGTCTACGTACGTGAAACGTATGTGGGCAGTTTTCCTGGGATAATTTTCAAAGTGCGTGTATGCTTTTCACTTTGAAAACCAGGACAAAATCCACAGATAAAAGTTACCCAACTACTCCCAAAGTGTTATCTGAAGTCGTTGAGATTCTTTAAAGTGCCAATGACTCTTTTCTGCTGTCGACTGCTGGGGTTTTTAGTTTTGGTCTGTGAGCACCACTAGGCACATGAAACACGGAGAGGAAATGATCTACTACAAACAGTAGGGACCCATTCTAAGCAGGGGTGGGTTTTTTTTGCATCTTTCTTTCATATATATATATATATATATATATATATATATATATATATATATATATATATATATATATATACTCCCTCCTCCTAGTGAGATTATAAAAGAAGATCCTGTCCTATAATCTGACACTTTTCTGTGAGCCATCAGCTAAGACAGGAGGGAGAAAATCAGCGATGTAACATTTCTTTGCGCTCCATTGCTAGGGCTGCTGAAACAAACAGTTGTAATCCTAAAAAGGCTGCATATTTCTCAGGGCAAGCCACATTAAAAAAACAAGAGCAAACACATATACAGAATCCGTAAAAGGAAGTAATGTGTGCCGGTTCTGAAATCTCCGCGTTGCTCTCTTACCCGTAGTGGAATGCTCATATCATCCACAGAGGTTCCAGCGTTGTACTGCGAGGCCCTAGCAGGACTTTTCCCGGCATCCAAGCCCTGTGTCTCCGTCCACCTGCTGTCCTGACTGAAACTCTCCTGCTGGGCGGAGGTCGATTCCAGGCTAGGATCACGAGTTCTGTCAGGTACAGGATCTGAAAGGAAATGGAGCTGCTTATTCTTACTTCTGTGTCACGGCTGAGAAACAGGGACGCAGGGAGGCCAGGTTTTCAAAGGAATTTGCCAGCGTGACTTATGCCACTACCCAGGGAAATCCCCAGGGCTGAAACTGGCTGCCAGATTCCACAAGGGTTAAGAAGGAATAGGGATGGGGGGGGGGGGGGGGGAATAGTGGGAAGCAGAGTACGCGTAGGGAGTTCATTTTGAAATCCCCTCCTGTACTTTACCATTTGTGATTTCCTTCTGCTGCAAAGCAGTTGCAAAGTTCATCTGCCAGGCCAAATTTTCAAAGGGAAGTTCTGTAGGGCCTTTCCCTTTGGGAATCAGTTTGCAGGTCCAAGTAACCCCACAGACCCTGCAAAACTATCTGCACGGTGTCGTTAGCAAACATCAAAGCATTGATGCTACAGAATATTTAATTTGCAAACCTATGATCTCGAGCTTCTGTCAAACAGAAATAAAAATGTAGAAAGCATCCCAAAAACGAATATATCCCGATCTAATGCCCTGGCCATTGTCAGAGGGCACTGCTAGGCAAGGCTGTCCTTGGAGGGGGAGGAGGTAGACAGGGGTTACCACCCTGGGCCTTGCACTGCCGAAGCAGCCCCATCGCCAACGTTATAATTTCCTGCTAGCCAGAGTTTCAGGACCCTATTGCAGTTGATGTACCCTTGGGTCCTGCACTCCCCTAAAGTCAGCCCTGAACCTGCCTACTGTTGTACCGTAAAGGCATAATCTTATATTTGTCTACATAAAATTTCATCCATGTGACTGTGTTTGGGGTCATGTACAAAAAAAGGAACTTTACTATTATTGACTATATACATAAACATACACTTTGTGGCCTATGCATCAACGATTACCATGCATGCTAAATATGTGCCTCTCTGTCCCCCTCATTTAAAAAAGTCAGTCATATGCAAATTAGACTTTAGCAGGCACATGCAAAATACCATGGTGTGCTCTCCTTCATGTGCTATTTAACATATGTCAATGAAGGCCTAAACATTTAACATTTTTAATGTTTATGTTGCTGCTCAAAAATAATCCAACCCTCATCTAGGTTGGACCATCCCCTCCTGACTGCTCTTCCCCCTCCCCGACTTCCTTGACCCTACCCCATGACAAGCCCTGACTCTACTAGCAGAGCCTCCTCAAGGCAGTTTCTCCTTGGCCAACCTCTCCTGACCCCAGATCCTTCCTTCCACCACATTAAAAAGATTTTTTTTTTTTTTTTATCATTCAGAAGGATCCCAATCTTCGCCAGCGGGAGGGTCATGACAGAACTCTTGCTAAAACTGCTGCAGCCTGCAAATAATGCAAGCTAGGAGGCACTGCACCACTAGTGACAGTAATAGTGGTGAAGCATTGCTTAGCGATGTCATTCAATGGACTGCATCAGTGCCCCCAGAAAAGCTCTTATGTTTTTCCTGCTTGTGAAGACGTGGACCTCCGAGACAGATGTAAAGTTTAGGCCTTAGCTGGCATGTGCTTGCTATAGCCTAATTTGAATATGACACTGGGTACCCTAGTTTTAGCATTTAGCTGCTAAGGAGTATGTGGTCTATGAGTGTGCGATGGGATGCAAGCTCTGCTGGTCAAGACTGGGACCCTCCAGAATGGCAAGGCCTTATTCCAGAGAGGTGGGAGGGAGAGGAGGCACTGAGGTGGGATTTGGATTTGCTAGGATTGTTTCATGGGGTGCCCTTATTTGATCTAACCTTCATGGGGAGGTTGTGGGGAAAGAATTCTCCCATGTTAACCAGCCTGCAGTGAAAGGGCCGGTTAGCAAAGAGGCAGCCATCATGTACGCTATAGATTTTCCTTTGTTTGTGCTTTTTGAAAGGCTTTGATGTTTATTTTATGGTCACACAACTTTTTAGTGAGGAAATATGCATTTTCCCAGGGCATTCCTTCTACATTCAGTTGATAAATGCTGAGAGTTAGAGCTATTGCTTTCTGACTCTCCAGAGAATAATTAATTTGGCTGTTGCTTTTCCGGCCGGGAGGGTGAAATAAAATTAGACATCTGGCTGCCATTTGACGACATTAGCATGCTGATACTGCAGCAATGAGCGACAATAAGAACACTTAATAGGGCACCCTGGGAAGGTTTTCATCTTGCTTCACAGCTCCTTAAAAATAGCAAGATGCCAACAGATTAATAACTATCATATGGACATAAAAATTCAATTCCAGAAATTACTTTCTCAGCGCCCTGAAAAAATTTGAATTCTCTGCTAGATATCCTATGGAAGAAGTTAATCAAGCCCAGGCAATGACAAAATATTATAATGGTAATTTTATAACACCCCGCATACTGTGCACTATGTACACGCAGACTTTACAGAAGATTTTCAAAGCAAACATATGCCGGCGCCAGGGAAGTGCAGTAAAAACTGCTTTCCTGTGCACCCTCTGACTTAATATCATGGCGATATTAAGTTGGAGGTCCCGAAGGGTTAAAAAAGTACAAAAAACAAAAAAAACCCAACATTTGAAGTAGGCCCGCGGCTCGAAAACCGGATGTTCAATTTTGCCGGCGTCCGGTTTCCGAACCCATGGCTGTCAGCGGGCTCGAGAACCAATGCTGGCAAAATTGAGCGTCGGCTGTCAAACCCGCTGACAGCTGCCGCTCCTCTCCAAAAAGAGGTGCTAGGGATGCGCTAGTGTCCCTAGCACCTCTTTTTACCTGTTTCTACCGCCGGACCTAATTTGCATACTGTATCGCGCGCACAGGAGAGTGTCCTATGCCCGCTCTCCCGCAGACTTTACTGTATCGGCCCGCAAAATAGCTAGCACTATAGAGCAACCTCCACTCAAAGAGCAGGCAGGTAGCAGCCTTGTGTGGATACATCGAGTAGCAGTAATGACTGGAGCGGCATTTGATGACCTTTCTTCCACGTGTAACAGGGTCTGGAGATGGGATCTTTTACTAAAGGTTTGTCAAGTTAGCCAGTGCACTATTTGGCTACTGGCTGAAGAGCGCAGCGACCATTGCTTTTGAGTTTGCCTTGACAGTCAGGTTAGTAGACCCAAAATACCAAACTGAGGGCTCTGTCCTGCCAGCCATGCTCTGTACAACATACAAATTTCCAGACTATCAGTTATACTTGCACGGAGTGGCAGTTACTACCCTTAAAAGAAGAATTGGGGGTAACTTGCATGAAGCGACAGTAACGATCATAAGCAGCTTGTTGGGTAAACTGAATCGACCATTTTGTCTTTATCTGTCATCATTAATATGTTACTATGACCTTGCAGTAATTGCAAAATGACTTTAAAAAAATGGAATCACCAGCCAAATAAAAATAAACAAACAAGGCCACCAAAATTGAGCCCACAGTGTCATTCTGTGGTGAGCAAGTAAAGCATGAACTTAATACAAAATATCTAGGAGTGGTTCTGGATCACAGCCTCATCTTTCAATGGCATCTTGAGAATATCTGGGGTAAAATCAAGACCAAGATGAGTATCATAAGATGGCTGGCGGGAACCTCTTGTATCACTAGTCCCAGGACTTTGCACACATTATCCCTCTTTTACTCTGCAGTAAAATACTCTGTGAACAGGTATGGGCACAGAGCTCTCATCCAAGCTTCTAGATCTACAACTAAATGGTGCAATGCAGATCCGTCATGGGTACATTAATGTTGGGTCCAATAGACTGGCTTCTGATGCTAAGTCATCATCAAAAATACAGAGGAACTTGAAAACCTTTAATCTCCTCTCCAAGGGGAACTGGAACATTAGAATTCCCTTCTCTCCTAGACGATTAAAATCTAGGAAATTCCTTTGGACTTGCAGTAGTATTTTGAAGGATTTTAATGGTGATAATTAATGAAGTGCAACCTGGAACAACTCAACAGTTCTAAATAAGCACTTTCTTACGTACCCTATGGAAAACTGTCAGGCTTTGACTTGCAACAGAAAGATTAGTGTACACTCAATCTTATAAAGATCATCACATGAAACACGTGCTCAATAAAACTCTTCCAATAGAAAATGAGAAGCAACCTGAATTGTGACTGTGGACCAATGCCACAAATCATGGCTCACACACATATACTCTTCCTGCCCCCAAGAGCTTGTTTAAGGATAGTCTTACTGATATTCATCCACTGGTTTCCAATGCAATGGATTGCAAACTTGAACAATGAACAGATCACTGCAAATTAAACTAACACCATATAAGAAACAAAAAGAGAAGATTAGGCTGCCCTTTGCACATATGAGTGGAGTGTTTTCCTATCTTAGGTTTTTCTCAACTACAAATTTTTTTAAGGGTTAATGAGCATATACAGATATATATATGCACAAAGAGTGAGAAAAAGATGTCTTACCTGCAGGTGTTGTGTTCAAAAAAGAAGGGCCATCATTGAGAAACCTTCACTGGTTCAGAATCTCACCAGTTATATATATATGCACACCAGTATCCAGATTGCTACATATCATCTATATTCATTTTTCTCTCAAACTCTCTCTATATATAATCTGTATATAGATTTTTTTTCTTTTTATCCACAACATTCTTCTCTCTTTCTATAGACCAGCCCCTATCCCTCTAGGTCAGTGGTTCCCCGCCAGACCATATCGAGGGTCCATAGGAAGTGATCTGGATCTGCCACCTCTTCTCTCCCCCATCTTCCTGAGAAGAAAGCCTGTGCCATGAAAGAAGAGGCCCGGTAGGCCACCGGCACATCCTAGCCACAGAAGACTGAAAGAGGCAGCAGGGCCACCGGTGCACCTGTCCTGCCAGCGGCTGAAGATTGATGGCCCGACAGGCCGCCAGTGCACCCATCCAACCAGCAGCTGAAGACTGAAGAAGGCCCATAGGCCGCGGGTGCACCTATCCCACCAGTGGCTGAACACTGAAAGAAGCCGCCAGTGCACCATCTTGCTGGTGGCTGAGGATTGAAAAAATGTCACAAGGCCACCACCACCACATTCCTACCCACTAGCAGCATGAGAGAAGAAGTGGCCACAGAACCCCCCCCCCCACCCCGCCCCCCACCGCAGACTCCTGGAAATAAAGAGGAAGAGGCCCGGTTGAGAGTGAGGATGTTGGAGCCTGTGTGAACGAGAAGGAGTATATATGTTTGTGAGAGCATGTGTGTGACTGTGAAAGCATGTATCTCAGAGAGAGGGCATGTGTGTATAAGAGAGAGGGAATGTATGTTAGAGAGCATGTGTGTATGAGAGAGAGTGTCTGTGAGCGCATGTGTGAGTGTGTGTGTCTCTAAGAGCACGCGAGAGAGAGAAAGAGAAAAGAAAGATTGTGTACCCCACACCTAATCCACAGCAATCTCAGGGTAACTAGAAATCTAAAGTTACCAGATATGGAGAGTGGGGAATTTTTTAAAAATTCTGGTTAGCTTTAATTGTTGGCTATTATTTGATGTGTCTGATGTTTTGAAATATTTTATAGGTGTTTGGGGAAATTTAAAAATTTATTACATTTTAATTACTGGATGTTCTATATATCAGTTTTGAAATATTCTTTTTAATAGTATGGTTTTACTATTATTGATATTTTATATCTCTTGATTGTATTGTTTCATGTTTTCTGAGGAATGCAATGTTTTTGTTTTTCCATTGTTGCACTGCAGTTTCCAGTTCAATTTTTGCAAATCTGTATTTATACTTTATGGTTTCAATTTTATATGTGGCAATGGTCTGTCTGTGTTTTGCATGTGTGACTTAATTGAGGTATTCTGCAAGCATGTAGTTTCTATATAGGGACCTACAGCAGTTGGACTTGTTCAGTTTTCCTAACAGGAGGTGTATTGGTGTTTTAGGGCCTGTTGTAATATTTGCAGTATTGCCTTTTCATAAGTAGGATTCTTACTAGCAGTTATGGTTTTATGGTATGGCAGGTTTCCTATAGGTCCCAAGTACATTTTTTGCAGGATTTTGTATTATTCAATTTTCCTGGTAGTGGAGGGAGTTTGGGTTGTTATTATTGAGGTGACACCAGAATTTATTTATTTTTTATGGAGAATGGTAAGGGGAAGTGCCCTTGTTCTGCTCTGCACCCTTTGTTGAGGGAGTTTCTATGAATGCAGGGCAATGTAGAACTTGAAGTGTAGGTTTTATACTGGGATTCTGTCCCACTCCTATGTAGAAGAATTTTCATTGATTAATGCACTTGAATAATTTTGGTGGCAGTTTTCTTAGATGGTTGAAATTAGCCCGGGTTTCTTTGTTACTTAGAAGGTTGTTCTGTCTAGAGAAGCCACTGACATACATGCCCAGCACTTTGTGACATGGTGCAAAATGTGTGTAGAAATTCCTCGTGCTTTAGGAGTGGGTGTGTCCTATCTCTGCTTTAGGAGTGGGTGTGTCCTATCTCTGCATATATGGAATTTGGTAACAGGCAGGTGTGGAGAGAGCCACTGGACCTCTGCCAAGATCAAACTAACAGGGTGGCGGTTTCCCTATCAGAGATGACTTTCTTTAAAAAATAAATAAATACTATGTTGGGAGGGGGGAGGGAAATGTGCACCAAACCTCTCTCCACATTTCCCTTTTAGTGATGTGGATCTGACTCAAACATTCCTCCTTCCCCCTTCCCCACCAGTCTCATTCTCTGCCTCCTCTTCATGGTTCATCCCAACCAGTCCCCCTCTCTCCGTCCACCAATCCGACCTGCAAGTCTCTCTCTCTCTCTCCACCCTCTACCAGTCCATCCCACCAATCTCTCTCCCCCTCCGGCAGTCCATCTCCACCAATCTCTCTCCCCCTCTACCAGTCCATCCCACCAATCTCTCTCCCCCTCCGGCAGTTCATCTCCACCAATCTCTCTCTCCCTCCACAGTCCATCCCCACCAATCTCTCTCTCTCTCCCTCCCTCCACAGTCCATCCCCATCAATCTCTCTCTCTCTCCCCCTCCGGCAGTCCATCCTCAATATCTCTCTCTCTCCCTCCCTCCACAGTCCATCCCCAATCTCTCTCTCTCTCCCTCCGGCAGTCCATCTCCACCAATCTCTCTCTCTCTCCCTCCACAGTCCATCCCCACCAATGTCTCTCTCCCTCCACAGTCCATCCCCACCAATCTCTCTCTCCCTCCCTCCACAGTCCATCCCCACCAATCTCTCCCCCTCCGGCAGTTCATCCCCACCAATCTCTCTCTCCCTCTCCCTTCACAGTCCATCCCCACCAATCTCTCTCTCCTTCCAGCAGTCCATCCCACCAATCTCTCTCCCCCTCCGGCAGGCCATCCCCACCAATCTCTCCCCCTCTACCAGTCCATCCCACCAATCTCTCCCTCTGTCCCTCCACAGTCCATCCCCACCAATCTCTCCCTCTCTCCCTCCACAGTCCATCCCCACCAATCTCTCCCTCCACAGTCCATCCCCACCAATCTCTCCCTCTCTCCCTCCACAGTCCATCTGCACCAATCTCTCTCCCCCTCCGGCAGTTCATCTCCACCACTCTCTCTCTCCCTCTCTAACAGTCCATCCCCACCACTCTCTCTCCCTCTCTAACAGTCCATCCCCACCAATCTCTCCCTCTCTCCCTCCACAGTCCATCCCCACCAATCTCTCCCTCTCTCCCTCCACAGTCCATCCCCACCAATCTCTCCCTCTCTCCCTCCACAGTCCATCCCCACCAATCTCTCCCTCTCTCCCTCCACAGTCCATCCCCACCAATCTCTCCCTCTCTCCCTCCACAGTCCATCTCCAATCTCTCTCTCCCTCCAGCAGTCCCTATCTCCACCAGTCCATCTCGACCAATTTGTCTCTCTCCCTCCAACAGTCCATCCCCACCAATCTCTTTCTTGTCAGTCTCTCTTTCTCCCCACCAGTCCATCCTGGTCAGTCTCTCTCCCTCCACTTCTCTCTCTCCCACCCCCAGTTGGCTCCAGATCCAATTGTTTGGCTGCCTCTAGATTCACTATGTAAATTACTGAATATAAGTACATTCTTGAACATGTACTGCTATGCTTTGCAAATATACTGTATGTATTCCATTTATATCAATAAGCATTTAATAAGTGTCATATATTATGAATGAGCCTGGTGTGCACATAATTATTGCTTTGTTATTACATTAATCACTTTCGTATATATGGCACATAACTGCAGGTAAAAATGAAAGGGAAGCACGTGGGGGTCTGTGAAAATTCTGGAGGTTGAAAAGGGGTCCACACTCCCAAAAGGTTTGGGAACCCCTGCTCTAGGTGACATGAAGCATGAGACTGATCCATCAGGATGCATCTTTATGTATGCGCTGACTGATTTCAGGTCTGCACAATTAGATAATTTGTTTCTTTTTAAATATCTCCGAGTTTGCTTCTTGTTCTTTTCATTATGTCAGTGGTAAGCTAATGTACACAATGTAAACGATACCTGTAAGAGCAGAATTATCCAAAGATGAGGTGATACATGAACTCTTAAGGTCTCATAGGTTCCCTATTTCACACAACAAATCTTTAGATGTCAAAAGAAGGGACTTTTAATAGTTTAAAGCTCATGTACAGCAACAATTTTGGATAATTCTTAAAGCTGGTCCAATAAAAAAAAGGTATCAGAACTTGCAAAAAGATCTGTTTTCTCCAGGACAAATGCAGCTCCCAGAACTCTGATCGTGATTCCCAAAAGACACAGTACACCCCTGTAATTTAGAGGAAGAGAATGGGACGATTGTATTCAGGAGCCTCTTCAGTATCTCAGAGCCCTGAATACTGAGTAAATGTTACAAAGAATAGTATCTCTCTCATGGTAGGCAGCTGCTCTAATAAATGATGTATAAGCGGCATACACTAAGCTGGGATGTTTCTGAGTTTAACCGGGAGACTGCAATTAGTGAAGCCTCGGAAATATATATATATATATATATATATATATATATATATATATATATATATATATATATATATTTATTTATTTAGATAGATAGATAGATAGATAGATAGATAGATAGATAGATAGATATCCAAGTGCCACCTGAGGTCATAAGGCAAGCCCTCGCTTTCCTCAATGGCAACACTGGCAACATGTATCTGCTGGCCAAGGAGAAGAGCGCATGGCATAGAGACAGATATAACTGAATGGTACCTCTTCCAGGGTCACACACACTGCTACCGATCTTCCCTCCTCACCCACTGTTGGTTGGGTCCAAACATTTTGCCAATGCTGCTCGCCTCCCCCCAACCCTCCCCCCCCTCCCTCTGATCATCACGGCTGCCATTGGACTAGGCTCAAAAATATTGGTGCTAATGTAGCCTGTCCCTTAATTCTACTGCAATTATCACTGCCACGGCTGTCATCCCCCCCCCCTCCCAATTACCAGCTGTTTTCACCAATCAGACCTGGCAGGAGGAGGAGGTGAGTGGTGGTACCTTGGATGCAATTTCTTCTTCAGTCACCTGAAGTCAGAAGAATTGCTGGACCCAAGGCAGCATGGATTCACCAGAGGAAGGTCCTGTCAGACAAATCGGACTGAATTTTTTTGATTGGGTGACTCAGGAATTGGATCGAGGAAGAGCGCTCGATGTGATCTGTATTTGGATTTCAGCAAAGCTTTTGATACAGTCCCGCATAGAAGGCTTATGAATAAAATGAGAAGCTTGGGAGTGAGCACCAAGGTTGAGGCCTGGATTACAAATTGGTTGATGGACAGAAGACAATGTGTGATGCTAAATGGAACCTTCTCTGAAGAGAGAGCGGTGTTAAGTGGAATGCTGCAAGGATCGGTGTTGGGACCGGTCCTGTTCAATATCTTTGTAAGTGACATTGCGGAAGGGATAGAAGGTAAAGTTTGTCTTTTTGCGGATGATACGAACATCTGCAACAGCGTGGACACGCCAAAAGGAGCAGAGAGAATGAAACGTGATTTAAGGAAGCTTGAACGGTGGTTGAAGATAATGGCAGCTAAGATTCAATGCCAAGAAGTGCAGAGTCGTGCATCTGGGGTGTGGTAACCCAAAAGAGCTGTATGTTTTGGGGGGTGATAGTGTCTAACGATCTGAAGACGGCGAAGCAATGTGACAAGGCGATAGCTAAAGCCAGAAGAATGATGGGCTGCATAGAGAGAGGAATAACCAGTAAGAAAAGATAGTTCCCTTGTACAGGGTCCTTGGTGAGGCCTCACCTGGAGTATTGTGTTCAGTTCTGGAGACCATATCTCAAAAGGGACAGAGATAGGATGGAGGCAGTCCAGCGAAGAGTAACAAAAATGGTGGTGGTGGTGGGGGGGGGGGGTGTCCTCCATCAAATGACTTATGAGGAGAGATTGAAGGACCTAAATATGTATTCCCTGAAGGAGAGGAAGTGCAGGGAAGTTATGATACAGACCTTCAGATACCTGAAAGGTTTTAATGATGTACAAACATCAAACCTTTTCCGTTGGAAAGGAATCAGTAGAACTAGGGGGCACGTAATGAAACTCCAGGGAGGACGACTCACAACCAATGTCAGGAAATATTTCTTCACAGAGAAGGTGGTGGATGCCTGGAATGCCCTTTTGGAGGAGGAGGTGAAGACAAAAATGGTGAAAGATTTCAAAGGGGCATGGGATGAACACTGTGGATCCCTAAAGGTTAGAGGATGGAAATGAAAAAAAAGAGTGCATGGGGGTAACTTGCTGGTGTGGCGGTTACTACCCTTAACCAATAAATCTTCATACTGTTGATGCAACTCCATTATTGCTCTCTGCTTTTATGGCAGGGGGAAAAGAGGAATTAGATTCAAAAAGTAACCAACAAGGACATTGGATTTTATGGTCTGGGAAAACAAATAAGCATGGGGGAAAAAATAAGCATGGGGGTAACTTGCTGATGCGGCTGTTGCTATCCTTAACCAACACGCCTGATACTTTGGATGCAACTCCAACATTGCTCTCTGCTTCCGGCAAGAAGTAACAGGGAATTGGACTCAGACGGCAATAAACAAGGGCCCTGACTTGGACAGTTTGGGAAACTAAGTAAGGGGGTGACTTGCATGGCGCAGCAGATGCTACCATAAGCTTGCTGGGCAGACTGGATGGACCGTTTGGTCCTTTTCTGCCACCATTTTCTGTTTCTATGTTTCTAAGCCCAAAGCCTGAAACACTGCAGCTCTGAACTACAGAGGAGGAAGAGAAGGCGGACTGAAGCAGCCCTGTTCTCCTCCTCCTCCTCTTCCTGGCTCCAGTTGATGGTAGCAGAAAAAGGGTTAGTGTTCGAGAAGGAAGGATCAGCAGTGGGGAGGCAGTGGTTGACAGGAGGGATCCGTTGGAAGGATGGATTAAGTGGGAGAATCAACTGGAATAGGGGATTAGCTAAAGAGGATTGATTGTGAGGAGCGAGCGAGAGGAGCTGAAAAATGTCAGAGAAGAGGTGTGAGATAGGGGAGAGAAAGCCCTTGCTGCTCCGTCCCCTCCTTTCCTTCCCCACAGCTCTTCCTGTTGTCTATTCTAACCTTAAGTTGAGCAGTGTTCCAAAGCTCCCAGGGATGGGCATAGGGTATATTTGCATGTATGGGGTGAAGACTTCCCCCTTGTAATAACCACACTTTGACAAAGAGGGAGAGAGCTGCATGTGCATCATGGAGTTTGCACACTTGAAGACTGAAATAACTGAGCGGTGTGAACAGAGAGCTAATCACTGTCATATTCTGTGGCATCAAAGCTTTACTGAGGACACCTTCTTTATTCTGGAGTACATGCATGCAGCGAGCAGGCGGGATAAAAGCAGCGCATGCAGGTCCCCAGACTGCCCACAACCAGCAGAGAGAAGAGAGAAAGTTGCACAAATCCTCAGTAAAAAAAAAACCAAACAAACAAAAACCCCACACAAAAAAAAAAAGCACCGTTCAAAAGGGCAGACTACAGGGCTTGATTTATTAAGAGGCTGATGTTCAGTAAAAGGCTGAGCTCCTAAACTTAGGCTCTTATTTTCAGTCAAACTTAGGAGTATACATTTTCAGCTGAAAATTTGGACCCTAAAACTTAGGCCTACTATTCATTTGGTTAGATTTTGGCTCCTAAAGTAGGTGCCCACTGCTGAAAATCAGTGCCTATTTCCATGCCATAACACATCCCCTGTAGTTACCCACATTTTAGGATTTTAAATTTAGGCACCTAGTGAAACCATGATCCTAAATTTAAGCACTCAGCCCTCGTATATTTTCAAAAGGGTCAATTTTGGAGCCTAACTGCCAAAGTTGTCGGTTTTTCTATAGACAGAGAATAGGAGAAGGTCTTAGTAAATCAGGCCCATGTGCGAAAATACTCAAATAAATGGCAACGTGAAAACATTTCAAAATATATTCAAATCATTCTGTCTTCTAATATTTTACATGATATAGCCTATAGAACCCAAGATTTTACAGATCGATGCACCTTTAAATCCTTACTTTAAGGACAGGTTGCAGGAATTTAAAACATCTGATAGGAATTCAACACTATACTGGCCTGTAAAGGAAAAGGAATACTATGACCCGAGGCCAAGGGACTGCAGAAGAGACTAGAGAATGAGAGAGTCAAGTACTGAGATATCAGGGGAGGAACTGCAGGGGAGACAGAGAAGGGCGATACTGGGAAGCCAGGACTGGGGGGGGGGGGAAGAGAGAGAGAGAGAAGCTCTCTTTTCTCCTGCCACAATCCACTCTTCCTCCGTGCTGCCCCCCCCCCCCCCGGCTCCTCCCATGATTTCTCTGGTCCTCTTCCATCCCCACTGTACTTTCTTCCTGCTCCCTTCCCATGTGCTCTCCCCTCTCCCGCTCCACGCCCTGCGTGTGCTCTTCTCTTCTTCCTTTCCCCAGGTGCCTGCCTCTCCTGTGCTCTTCTCTCTCCCCTCCATCCCATGTTCTCTCGTCTTTCCTTCCTTCCCTTGCTATTTCTTCTCCCCTTGGCCTCCTGTGCTCTTCCTTTTTCCCCTCCCTCCTTCCTTCACCCCCCCAAGTTTGCTTTTCTCTCTCACCCTTATCTCTGGTCTCTCTTTCTTTGTCTCTTTTTTTTCCCATGTTCTCAGGGTACAGCACACATCAGTACAACAATTAAAGCAGCCAGTGACAGCAGCGAAAGCAAAAGCCATAAAAGCATTCCTTCAGGTCATACCTGCCAGACTATTCAGCTTTTTTTGCTGTTCTGTGGTAAAGAAGGCAAAAAAAAAAAAAAAGGGTAAGATTGTATGAGACAAGTGAGCAGTGGCATTTCACAAAGCACGTGGCCAGCAAGGGTGTCTTCAACACACCAGCACCGCAAACCCCTGCTGTGGTGAACTGAGGAGAAACAGACAAAGCAGCAGTACCACATGGGAAGGAGCAATTTCTGGCCTGCCTCGTTAGCCCTTTCTCTCGTCTTTTCCCCCCGCTGTGATATCCTTCCATCTCCCCACTGTCAAAGCGCGGTCAGCTCTGCATCCTTGCCACTTGACTAGGAAATAACGCATGGAAGTCTGCCGCTCCTGCCCCCTACCCATGCTTGCTGCACGTGCACCCTTCTCCCCAACAACCACTGTAACTGTGGTCTTCTTGTCACATACTTTTATCTGCCTACCCCACTTCCACAGCATTCTTCACTCCAAAGCCACTGCAACCACTCCTATAATTACCCATAATCCTATCCTCTACTACTGCACCTTCCTAACCGCATCTGCTGAACAAATGCCCTGGCTCCCCTTACTCCCTGCAAGCTGTGCTCTTCTCTTACACAGCGAAAGAAGGTCCTTCTAACCCTACATATGAAGAGCAAGTCTTTCCACGCAGGCACACTTCAAAAGAGCCTCTCTCAGCATACCCACTGCTGACCCCTTCCCCCCCCACCACCACCCCACTGAATGCATGCCGCTATAATTGTCCCCCTTCTCCACCAACTCACAACTGTGCCCAATCTCCAGCTACCCACCTTCAAAGCACATCCTTCTGCATCTATTCACTGCCACCTCCCACTACAAGCACACTTATGAGGCCCATATCTAGCCAATGGCTGGCTTGCAAAGTTATCTGGCCAACCTTGCAGCGATATTACACAGCACACTCATGCTGCTGGATATCCCCGGCTATCTGAAAGCTAAAGTCATCTGGCTATATTAGCCAGATAGCCGACTCTGCCCTGGAACACACCATCCTGTAGTAAGCATAACTGTTTATCTGCATAAAGTTATCCAGCTATCTTGGGGCTGGTCAGCGAGGCAGGATTTTCAAATCTCACCATTTGTCTAAGTCTGAACTTAGCAGGACAAGCGGTGCCGCATTTATTTATTTATTTATCTATCTTCTAACATCATGCCCAGTGTAGGACACATTTTTTACAACAGCCCGCCTTAAATAGGCAGTGTACCTGCACGTAAGTTAACCAATTTTCATAGCAGACTTACTCACATTTGTACGCTTTTAAAATAACCCAAGCAGATTTACCCAAACACAACTACACCTGCATGGGAAAGATTTGGCAAATTTTACACACGTACTTTTGAAATTGTAAGAGTGTGTGTAAGGCTACAGCCCCTCTCTAACTGCACTCCCAGGAACACCTCCGCTCAACCTGGAATAAACTTACATGTGAACGGGCAGTGGACACGTCTATTTTTACCTCTCCTGACTGGGCAGGCAATTTTTACAAAAGGTCATTTCTGCAGGTAAAGTGTTGTGTTCCTTGTAAACCTACCCACCTTAAGTGCATCATTCTGCCTGCATACCCACTGCAATCATGCCCTTACTGCTAGCACCTGACCTCTGCCAGCTTGTCTGCCTTTCTGTGCTCGCCACAAAGCCTGCCTTGCTGCCTATACCTACACAACTCTACCTTTCGCACAATGTTCAATGCAGAATTACTTCAACTTACTTTTTCCTCCCCCTGTCTTCGCCTGGTGCCGCCTCTCTGCCCTTAACCATTGCCAGAGTGCCCTTCTCCCTAGCGCAGATGCATCAATCAATCTCCCTATATCCGCCGTGACCATTTCCTTCGACCGAAACCCATGGCATTCCCATCCACCTGCAACCAACTGCAGCAAACGCAAACGTCCATTTCCTCTCACAGCATGTTCTTCCCTCTGTAGCCACTGCACTGGCACGCTTCTCTCACCGCTGCCGCAGGAGTTGTCTCTCCTCATGCCCAGTTCTTCTCTGTGTGCAACGCATGCACGTCTTTCCTGCCATAGTCTCTGTCCTAGCTGGACCCCCCTCGAAGAACAACTTTCAAAGCCATTTACACGGCTAAAACGCCGTGCCCAAATGTTGCCCTCCCTCAGTGCAGCTAAACGCACGTGCGTTGTTCCAAAACACGTGGACTTTTAGCCGTAATTTAGAAGGGGCACTCCTGGGGGGACCGAGGAAAACAGCACGCGGGTTACGTTTTCAACTCTACGCGCTCGAAAAGCAGGCGCCAACGACCACGGGCGCTTTGCATCCGCAGCAAGTTTCGAAGCACAAGCGCACGCACGCTTTCCCCTCAAAAAACTGGCGCAAGATCCACGGGCGAAAAAAATACCTGCAGACTTTTTCCCCAATGCAAACAGCCTGAACGTTGCCCCCACTCCCCCGAAGGCATATATTTCTGCCCCTGCCCTTCTTCCTCGCCTCACAATACGCATGGCCCTTGTATGATCGTGCGCCGTACCCAAAATCCTTTCCCCCACACCCAGTCCAAATCACAGAGCCTACTGGAAGCAGGCACATTTCCCATCCCCGCTGCACGATGCCCTCCTGTCTCTACCCACAACATGCTCATCCTTCCCCCCCCCAATCACTGTAAAAGTTTATCCCTTTCCTCATTCCCACTTCACATGCACCCTTTTGCTTATATTCACTGCAAAAGGGTTTGGGCTGTCAGCAGTGAAATTCAAGTTGCTAAAACGTACACGCCAAGCAGCCTACTACATTTAAATAAATATATAAACATCCTAAGCTGACGTTCAACATTTGAGATACTTACTAACATTAGATGCATCAAAGTAGTGTGCAATCCACTGAAATACATGTAACTTTGTGGTAATCTCATAGCATTTCAGCTACAGTGAGGGACTTGCAGTGTTGCACCTGTATGTTTTTGTTTTTTGTCTGTTTACTGGTGTAAAGCAGTGCCTCTTAACAGGCGTGCCATGGCAAAAAAGTCCTTCCCGTGCCATGGCGGCGGCAGCAGCAGCAGCCCCGGCTCGATGATCTCCCCCCTCCCTCCTGACGGCGGGAGGAGGGGCAGCGGTTCACGTCGCACCTGCGCTGTGCCGGCCTCGCTCGGAAGCTGATGGAGGAGGAGGAGGAGGAAGACGCAGTAAAGAAGCACTGCTCTCCTCCTGACGACCAGGGGGGAGAGGAAGGGGAAAGGGAGAGGCTGAAGGAGAGGCACGCAGATATAGGAGAGCCATGAAAGAAGATTGCAGGGCAGGGGGGGGAGGGAGAAAGAGGGTAATTACTCCCAACAGCCTTGCCGCCGCTCACATCACGCTACTGATGCATCCCTTTTCCAGGGGGGGGGGGGGGGCCTCGAAGTCTTCCTCCCTGTTACCACCATCGCAGCTCACTCCGAGCAGGCCCCATATCATGGACCGCTGATGATGCTGACAGGGCTGACCTTAGGAGTGTACGAGGTCCAGGGCGAATCAATATCAGCGTGTGGCCCCGGAACACTAAAATTATAGTGTTGGGGGATGAGGCTACCGTGGCAGAGTTGGGGGGCCTCCACCCCCTTAAGTATGGCCCTGGTTACCGCGCTCTCAGTCATCACTGCCCTTGCCGCATCCCCCTCCCTCCTCCGACTCAGCTGATGTGGCCAGAAATTCCTGGCAGCCATTCCTGCCAATTCCCCTGCGCTGGCCAGAGCCACCCGGGACACACGGCCCTCACCGTCCACGTGTGCCGTAGGTCTAGCCAAGAGAAAGGCCAATGCCGGCCCTACCTCCCGTCGCTTCCGAGACTTCACTGCCTGTCTGCCGCCGCCACCACCACCACTTCTGGCTAGCTCCTGCCTCTCCTGTGGCCAGCTACCGCCACTAACCCACCCAGGCCACCTCCAGCACAAGGTGACCCTCAAAATAGTCGCTGCTGCTTCCCTCCGCTCAATGCTGCCATTAGCTCTTAAAGAGGCAGCCTACTGACAACAAAAGTACTTTTTTTTTTTTTTTTTTTAAACCTCATCACATGCATATTTCGAGTCCTGGCTCAGAAGGGCATTGCACAGTGCTGAGGGGAGTGAATGAATGAGAGAGGATCTCATGGTTTTGGGGGAGGGGAAGAGGATCCTACGGAGGAGGAGGAGGGGAGGAGTGACAAAGGATCAAGAGATGGGGTGGGAAATGAAGAGAGGATCATGCAGAGGGGGAGGGGAGAGAGAGAAGATCCCGGGGAGTGAAAGAAGATCACGTGGGAGACAAGGGGCAAGGATCAAGCAAAACGTGAAGCAGTGCCCCACAAGGATTAAGGAAAATCACAAAAGTTGAGAAGCACTGCTGTAAAACTTCAAAATACGAAATGTTTTCTTAACAGATTTTGGTAGACAACTAGAATTGTGTTTTCTTCAGACAAACATGAAATCATCAGGAACAGAAATCCACAAATCATGCATACTGCAAGTCCAGGAAATACTGTGGGATTGCCAAAAGTACGATGTCAGTTTCCAGAAACTTCTTCACTAAGCCATGGTGCCCTGGTGCTTGGCTCATGGTTGCCATGACATCCTGTGGGTCACTTCTCTTTAGTCCATGGCTCCCTCACCCTCCCACCTACCATTAAAACTGTCAAAATGCCTGAAGTTTCCAGAAACCTGCCACGGATTCTCGGGATATGGTGCATGCGTCCTTGCGTACAGGAGCATATACAGAATCCACAGCACTGCTCCAAAAACTTGATCCGGTGGTGCTAGTTGAACTGTAATCAATCGTGGGTCTGCCTGGAAATATGCAGCATATCTGCAGACTGTAAGCTGCTAGTGCTGGATATTTTATTAGGATATCTGCATGTTAAGGCTTGATTCACTGAGTCTTATTTTCCATTCTGTATCTATGAAAAAAGTCCTGAATGAATCAGATTCTTAATAACTTTATTTCACTAGACAGCCAGTGGTCCTTAAGGGCCCAAAACAGGCTTTTTCCCAAGGTAATCATAATGAATATTCATAAGCTATATTTGCCTACAGCCAATCTATTGCAAATAATATTAATAATACTAATGTGCATTCTGTATGCTTCTGTAATAATGCTCAGATTCACATTATTTGTACTGTGGCACCATCACAAATCATTAAAAAGCTACAGATTTCTATGAAGCTCCTTGGATTGCTTCTTGTACAGCTGTGGAGTCTCCTAATGGTGTCTGTGGATTCATGATCTGCCTCCCATAGGAAGGAAAGACAGGGGCAGAACAGATGGCATCCTTATAGTTTCTAAACTTAAATTCTAATTTATAGAAGCAATGACCATGAAAAGCCTCTGAAAATAATGCATTCATTTTTATATCATGCTGCAATGCCAGAAGACCCTTGAAGCGTGTTACAATCAAAACCAATACCATAACAGTCATGGAGCGAGAGAGAGGGATAAAAGAGGAAGCGTGGCAGTGGACACTTAGGGAACGTGTGGTAGTGCTGCTTTGGTTAATACTCAGCATTTATTCTCATACTGCTTAAAGTGTAGACAGCAAGAAAGTCGTTTTAAGCTACTCGTATGAATCTGAATGAAATTCCCCTTAAAAATTAAGAGTTCTTCACCAACTCGTATACCAGCTGTGACATCTTACAAGATATAACAATCTTGTGATCTAACAGGATCCCATGCAAACTTTCTCTTCAAATATGCTCCTCCCACCAGAGAGGGGCATGAAGTCCTAAAGGAGAAGTTTGAAATGGCTCCAGGTGCAATGCTACCTGCGAACCCTTCTAGTCCTCAGATCTCAATTTTGCAAATCAGCACTTCAAGACAGCTACCAGAGATCCTTGTTAGGGCCCACTTGGGTGATGAGAAAGAGATTTTACATTATGCATTCCACAAAAAGGCAGGAAAATAATTTAACTTCCACCTAAAATGGAGGACAACGTGCAGTTGCTACAGTATGTGTCTGAGTATTACTGCACATCTGGCTCAGAATAGGACAGGACCTGTGCCAATTCATTTTACATGATAAAATACCTTATGAGACTTACAATTTGAACTGATCGTCCAGCAGTCCCTACACCCCTACACGTAGTGCCCATCCCTGCTCCCCTTCCCATACAGGCTCCAAAGGAGCATTCTGTGTCTCCCGGGGACTAACACTGAGGCTCGTGGAAAATGTAAAGCTCAGGACGCTCTCGCAACTTTGATTTTCTTCTCATATCCAAATACGTAGTGAACGCAGAATGGCGGGTAGCCAGGCACTTACCTCGGTTGTGCTGCAGCAAGACTATGGTGGGGTTGACAATGGTAGTAGAAGGGTAGACCGAGCTGGCCTTGCCTACTGAAGTGAAGGAGGATGGAGAATCAACCCTAAGGCTGGCAGATGAGGCTTCATTTGGCACGGGATAGGCGCTCTGGAAGAGGAGAAATGTCATTTACTTGTATGTGCTAAACACACAGAATGAAAAACTGCAGGAAGGACAGCCATGGAAAAAAAATTACAACAATACAGGAACAATCAGTGCACCGCACATTCTCTCTGCAGATTATTCCCTGCCAGATGCAATGTTCAGGGAGCCATGGAGTTTTCTGCTCAGCTGCAATCATGGGTAATAATGGAGTTGCCCTCTGCTGTAATCAAAATGGGAAAGCGATGGCAACCTGGGTTTCTGCAATGTTTTAGGTTTAAAAAAATATATATTACAGTACGAATCTTACGCATTGAAGGCGGCATTTCTTAGACCTAATGACCTTGCAAACAAGGTTTCGCTTCTGGGTCCTCTAGCACCCCTCTCCCTCCCACCCTACCCCACCCCACTGACTGACTGGGCCGGGCATGTTCTGCAGAGTAATATTCTTGAAATTTTGTTTCTTTGCACCAGCACCGTGCAAAGTTAAGTCTCGTCTGACAAGGCAGGATCTGGGGGTATCGCTGCCATGCAGCAGATCCTGTGTGACGAGAACAGCTTTGGGGCACCACTCCAGGAGCAAACTCTGGGTTGAGCCGGTCTGAAAGAGCTGGGCAGGGTGTACACACAGTGCAGGCAACAACCGAGGTCAACGTGGAAAACCAGGACTCCCTCTCAGCAAATGTAGCAAATAAATATTTCTGTCTCAGCCAGTACAAAGAAAGCATTGTTAGCTGCTGGGTTTTGTTTTGTTTGTTTGTTTTTTTCGTGCTCCTCCCCGCACCTCACACCAGGTGGCAGAGCAGAGCTTCGAGACGGTCAGAGCAGGTGCACACATGCAGAACTCATGCAGCTGAGAAAGTGTGGCCCCGCTGCTACCACTGCTTTCCCTGGGAAGATTAAAATAAACCCCAGTCCTGTCCTGTCCTCTCCGGGACGTTTGACAACGTGACATCAGGAACATAAGCACACATTAAAGCGGGGGTGCACTGGTGTAACAGCAGCGACCCATTATTTGCATCACACAAGCTTTATCTCCTCCCAAGCCACATTTCAGTGAGCATATAACCAGGAAACATAACTGGCATTATTATTATTATTATTATTCTTTTGCCCAATGGTTCCTCTGGCGCCTTTGGGCTCCCAGCTCAGTCGCATTGTGCTATGAACCTCCGTAATCTAATCTGCCCAGCCACTGCAGTGACAGTCCTTGGCCAGGTGCCGTGGACTGTGCTCCAGGACCCCGGGGGTTTGCGCCCACCTCGAGTGTGATGATGGCGTTCTGAGATGGCAGTCTCTGCATTATCCCCCCCCCCCCGGGAGCAGAAGCCGAGCTCAGGAATCAACCCTAGGTCTCCGGCACGGCAATTTGCGGCAGCAGGCAGCACCGGTATTTTTGTCAGAACAAACACAAACATAGACACACGGCCAGGACATCGAACACGGGTTAGTGCCTCACGGACACACTAACACACACCCACACACACACACACTTCACGGAGATCAAGCTGTTCCGTTATTTAGGGTAACAAATATGAGCATGTCTAAGGTATCAGTTGAGCAGCCCGGTATTACTCAGGGTAACAAACAGTGACATGACTCAAGGATCATATAACCAGCTGTCACGATTGCCAGCCATCAGCCCCTCCTTACGAGAATTTACAACCTCACTCTGCGTGCTGACCCCCCGCCCAGTAAGAGGCAACATGAGGAGTGTGGCTTATTATGTTAATATACAAACCACCCACAAAAATGGGGATCTATGAGCCAGGTCCTGCGGATATTCTTTCCTGAAACTGGGAGATCCAGACACCAAGCAGACTATAATCAACTTGTGACCAATAGTGAATGGCCCAGAAAAACACTGATCTGTAAAACAAATCCTGCCATTGTCTTGCCACACTGCAGAGACGGCATGCTTGCACTTCCTCCCTCTCTCTCTCTCTGAGCTGGCCAGAGGCAAACAGCTAGCTCCCATGTCTAGCAGTTTCCAGGCAGGCGTAACATATAAAACATGCACAAGGAGCAGCAGGTAAACAGACAAAGAGAGACAAAACAACATAAAGGTGGTAAAATACAGAAAAATACAAACCTATCAAAACAAAATAAGAAATGAGCATAAATTAAGCATATCACAAGTTACAAATATAATTTAATAAACAAGACATAACATCTAGTTATTAAATTATATACAGTTTTGGCAATGATGAGATTAACTTTTCATTTCTAATGCATTCGTATTTCTTTTACTATTACTTAGGCCAATATTCAAAGGCATTTATTACTTTTTTTTGGGGGGGGGGGGGGGGGAGAAGAGGGATTAGCTGCCGGACCAGCCTCACTTCATCAGCCGATCTCCCCCCCCCCCCCAAATCACTGCTTAACTATCAGGCCGATGCAATATCGGCGCACGTTAAACGGGCGCTCATGATTGAACGCCCGCTCCCTCAACATGCGCCAATCCACCTCTCCGGAGTGCCGGATGCAATATGCAAATTGGCTGCCGCGGTAAAAAGGAGACGCCAGGGAAAATTGTGAGCCCCAGGTGCCTGCTGCCTCCTCGGCAGCAGGCACCTGGGGGAGGTGGCTGTCAGCCGGTTAGGATAAAGAACACTCATTAATTGAGGGTCCCCTTTCCTAACCTGATCGCTGGCACCCTATCTCATTTTTTTTTTTTTTTAGTTTCTCTAACTTAATATCACCACAATATTAAGTCGGAGGAAGTACAGAAAAGCAGTATTTTCTGTTTTTCTGTACTCTTTTTGGGCTCCTCCAAAATTAACGCCTACTCGGGGCAGGAGTTAATTTTGGCGAGTAAAAGTGTGTGTGTCGAGCGCACATTTTTGGAATCGGGGGGGGGGGGGGGGGGAGGGGATAGATAATAGCCTCATCAACAACATGCATTTACATGTGATGAGTGCTATTACCTACGTACGCGATTGGACACGCATTTTGGATGCACTAACCCCCGTTATGGATGCGCATCGAGCTGAGCGCTGCGGCCAGCGCACGGCATTGCATTGGCCTGTATATCTTTTGAACATAACTGGTTAAGTTAAAGTTATCGGGGAACACTTTCCCCGATAACTTTAAAACTTAACCAGCAATATTCAAAGACAGCTGGCTAGGCTTCAAAGTTATCTGTGTATGTACAGCTGGATAACTTTATTCACCAATATTCAGTGAGACAATTATCCCGCTGAATATCCCAGATAATGTATCCGGCTTACTTAAGCTGGATACGTTATCTTTTTCTTTTTAAATATTGGCCTTATTGTATTTATATTATTTCATCTCTGTCTATCTGCTGCTCCTCTTCCTGGTTTGATTTTTTAATCCTCTGTGAAAAACTGAAGACATGCAGCTCCCCTTCCAAACAGTTGTCAGCAGTTTCGGAAAACTCTTGCACGTACAGGGTAAGACTTCTCTGATGTTATATACGTAACTACGGATTACACCCAAACTCTTCACCTCAGCTGAAGCCAGATGAGACACTAAGAATGATGAAGGAAAGATTACACAGATTGCCAAAGTCTCTCTCAGTTGGCCTTCATGTTCCAGTCCCTCCTTTCTTACAAGCATACACAAACCTGTTAGAAATCCTTAACCTCGGGTTACAAAACCCCCCAAATTTTAGTCTCATGTCCCTGGCTGCCTCTTGCCTGGATGATGTCCTAGATTCCAGTGCTGCAGATGCAGTGGACACAGAGAAAGCAGATCCTCCTCCTCTTCCCACCCTCAGAAGCACTGCAGTGAACCAGTGCCACTGGTGCAGGGATTTTATCCTCTCCCCAACCTTAAGAGAAACAGTGACCAGTTACTTTGGCTTAAGCTTCAAGAGGCAACCCTAGAATCCTTTAACCCTGTGGTGGCAGGCCAGCACCCTGGGAGGAGGGAGGGTGGGCCGAGAAGGCCTCAGGCAGAGAAAATGAGGCAGGTGGCAAGGAGAGAGTGAGGAGAGGTGTTCGAGAGGGGCGAAAGAAGTCCGGGATCCAGTATTAACTTAAAAGGTATACAGAATGGGACAGGATCCCAAATAGAAACCCTGCACACTTCTGTAAACAGATACTCTCTATCAACAAAAACAGACCCAAGGATGAATGCAGAGTACTAAACCATTTTATCCGCAGACTATGGAGGTCTACATGGTTTAAATGGCAGGATGTCTGAGGAAACTCCTGAAGTGGGGAGAAGCTACTGTGGTCTTCCAAGTACTTTACGGGCAATGTTGAGATGGACCCTTACCAAATACAGAATAAGTGGTCAATTTTCAAAAACCCATCGAACTGGTAAGATAACCAGCTAATTTCATCTGGTGATTCATCTGGTTATTTTTAAGAAGAATTTCAGTCAAACTTAGCCAGCTAGGTTTTCAGCCGAAAATTTGTTTGAACTATTAGGAGTGCTGTGTGCATGGCTGGGATTGCCTGCCTAAACCTATCTGGTTAGCTGCTAGATAGCCAGCTAAATAAAGGCTAGGTGACTAAATATAGTCAGCTAAGTAAAGATAAATGTAGTTAGTTAAAGTCAGTTTTTTTGTTTGACTGGAGGCATCCAGCTAAATGTAACCGCTTAGCGCTGATAATCCGCACTGACTTTCTAAATTAAAAACCTGCCTTGGGAATGCCTCTCAAGCCACTCCTTTTCTGACGGGTTAAATTCGTGAATTTCAATGGACAAATTTAGCTGATTAGTAAGGAAACATTTTCAGAGTTATAGAATTAACCAGCTAACTTCCAAATATCTGGATAAATCTGACTAAAAAAAACAAAACATGCATAGTTAGATTTAGGGCAGCAATTTGTAGGATCTCACTTAGCCAGACAAATCTAACCGGTTGGTACTGATTATTATTCTAACCAGCTAAATTCAAAAACCCCCAACTAGGGCATGCCTCAACTGGCCCCTTTTTTGTTTTGTTAAATCTCTGTGGACAATTTTGTGCACACAACAGGAGGATTTTTAACCAGTTAAAAGACAGTTTTCAGCTGAGTAAATCTTCTGGGCAAGTGTCTATTCCATCAACCTCAGGTGAAATATTATTCCAGAGAAAGGCACGGAAACTGCACCCGACAACATAAAAGCTGTCATTACTGGGATCAGGCCTACTGAACTGAAGACAATTTGATTTTTTTCTTGGTTTTTGAACACAGAAAAGAGGTTAACCAAAAAAAGTTAAGAACATTAGAAATTGCCATACTGGGTCAGACCAAAGGTCCATCAAGCCCAGCATCCTGTTTCCAGTAGTGGAAAATCCAGGCTACAAGTCCTTGTCAAGTACCCAAAAACTAACTATATCCCACACTACTAATACTAGTAATAGAAGTGACTATTCTCTAAACCAACTTGATTAATAGCAGTTAATGGACTTCTCCTCCAAGAACTTATCCAAACCCAGCTACACTGACTGCACTAACCACATCCTCTGGCAACAAATTCCAGAGCTTAATTGTGCCTTGAGTGAAAAAGAACTTTCTCCGATTAGTTTTAAATGTGCTACTTGCTAACTTCATGGAATGCCCCCTGGCCTTCTATTATCTGAAAGTGTAAATAACCGAGTCACATCTACCCGTTCAAGACCTCTATTATATCCCCCCCCCCCCCCCCCCCAGCCGTCTCTTCTCCAAGCTCAACAGCCCTAACCTCTTTAGTCTTTCCTCATAGGGGAGCTGTTCCATCCCCTTTATCATTTTGGTCGCCTTTCTCTGTATCTTCTCCATCGCAATTATATCTTTTTTGAGATGCGGCGACCAGAATTGTACACAGTATTCAAGGTGCGGTCTTCACCATGGAGCGATACAGAGGCATTATGACATTTTCCATTTTATTCACCATTCCCTTCCTAGTAATTCCTAACATTATGTGGATGCTACAATTTGGTTTATTCAGAATTACTCTTATGTTACTCCCCTCAATGATCCTACTAAGGATTATCCTCCTTTGCGAAGAAGAGATCCCATGACAGTCAAATCCACTACCATCGAAACCTGAAGCTGCAAGACATACGGCCTACAACAGCATGCATGGAGTTAACTTGCCGATCTGAGGAATCAGTTTCCTGATCCTGTCAGGAGCCCCATAGTTCCTGAGGCAATCGGAGAAGTAAATAAGAGACACATGGATCATGAGAGCGAGCTCCATGCAGCTGCATGTGGGGAATTTAGAAGCAGCTGCCTAATGAGCCACATCTAGAAAGCTGCTAAATTCTGCAGTCAGCAGGCAGGGCCGGCGCATCCATTAGGCGAACTTCAGCAGTCGCCTAGGGTGTTGAGCCGTAGGGGGCGCTGAAGAGGAGCCACGTGGTGCCACAAGCGGGGCCTATCCCGCTCGCGGCAAAGAGAAACAGTCGGCACCGAAACAAGTGGGGGGGGGGGGTGCCGCAACCGGGGGGAGGGGGCAACACAAGGGTCGCCTAGGGCGCCCAATACCCTTGCACCGGCCCTGTCAGCAGGGACTAAGCTGAATTGGTAGGTGCTCACCCCTCCCCCAACAGTTCCTCAACCGAGATGTCTTGTAAACTTAAGCTGCTGTTTTCTACATTGGTTGTCCCCAGGCAGCTGGGAGAAAAAGGAACCAGGAACCGGTTTGGACTTTGCTGCTTGCCACTTTATCCTGTGCAGAGCTGGAACTACAATGCACGCTCCCTGAGAGATGTGACCACAACCAATTCTGCCTAGACAATAACCCCAGCCATGGCTTCATTTTATTTCATTCCATGAACATAGGATCCACTAGCTTGATTCATACGCTCCAGACGAAGCACAACCATTTTAATACTATCTGGACGTCCCAGAGGACTGTGAACTCATGAGTGTAGGCTTTGCCAGGTAACCTCCAAGTTGGCCTACTAGATCCCCTAGGGCAGAGTTTGTACCCTGCATAGCACGTACATAATTTTACAACATGCGCACTTTTAGCTGGATGAAAAAGAGGAATTCCTAGGGATGTGGTTAAGTCAGGGGAGCAAACTGCACATATGATATTGTATTTCCACATATACGAGAGTAATTTTGCCCCTGTTCCTCTACCCAGAGAAACAGCAGGTGAAAAATACATGAAAAGAAGTTGATTCAAGGACTGATCCCTTCTGGCACACCTCCAACGTCCCCTCCCCTCCTCTCCTTTTCGGAATGAATTCCATGTATCACTACCCTTTGTCGCCTCCCACTCAACCAGTTTCTAATCCAGGGCCCACACCAAGTGCGCTCAAGTTCATTTACAAGCCATCCCTGTGGAACTGTGTCAGAAGCCTTACTGAATTTCAAGTACACTACATCGCATTACAATGGTTCACCTCATACCTGGAGAGCAGACATTACAAAGTCAAAATTGGCAAGAACGAATATGAGCCCATCAAATTAACTCAAGGCATCCCACAAGGCTCCTCCTTTTCATCTAAGCTCTTCAATATATATATGCTACCTTTATGTAAACTCCTAACTGACCTAGGACTCCCCTTCTTCATATATGCTGACGACGTACAAATCCTCATACTCATCACTGACTCCATCACCAAATCCCTACATCTCTGGGACAACCACCTCACCTCCAACAAGCAACTTCTCAATCAAATGAACCTGGCACTAAATACCAACAAAACAGAACTCCCAACACCCCCCCCAAGCAAAACCCCTAATTGAACAAACGGTTAGAAATCTAGGTGTTACACTTGACAATGAGCTACACCTCCAAAAATTCATAAACTCAATTACTAAAGACTGCTTCTACAAACTCCACATGCTAAAAAAACTAAGACCTCCTCCTTCATCACAATGATTTCAGAACAACCCTCCAGGCACTCATCCTATCCAAAAAAGACTATTGCAATTCTTTACTCTTAGGACTCCCAGCAACCTCCATAAAACCCCTGCAAATGCTACAAAACGCCACCGCTAGAATCCTTACAAACACCAGAAGAAACGAACACATCACCCCCATACAAAAAAACCTTCACTGGCTCCCCATGCACCTCAGAATTAATTTCAAATGTCTCACTAGTTCACAAGACGCGATACAACCAAAACATAAACTGGTTCAACACCCCCTTCCACTTTCAACCCCCTCGAAGATCCACAAGCTCTGCCAGTAATGGCACTCTACCAATAACCTCTCCCAAACTAATACACCTATCCTCGACACGGAAACGTACTCTTTCCCTTACTGGTCCTACCATTTGGAACACAATGCCTCTAGAGCTAAGGCTTGAACCCAACACACAAAACTTCAAAAAAACAAAACAAAACTGAAAACCTGGCTCTTTAAGCAAGCCTACCAATAACTCTCTTCACACACCCTCACGCAGACTCTCAAACCCCCTTCCCCTCCGCAAACATGTTTCCCCGAGCCCTCGCTCACACCTCACAACTTGAGTACCTCTACAGTTACAACAATTAAAGTTATTTGTTCCTTGTGGTTTTTGATCCCTTATGTTCTCACCTCCTCTCGTCCTCAAACTACTCATTAGTTCAAATTGTTAAAACATAGTTGTTCAATTTGTTAAGATTTAACTTCCTTTCTTACTTCTAATTGTTATACTGTAAACCGATGTGATGTGCAAACGAATGTCGTTAAATAAATAAAAGAAATACATATCTAGTGCTCTCCCCTGATCCAACTTTCTGGTCACCCAATCAAACAAAAATGAACAGATTTGTTTGACAGGACCTACCTCTGATTAAATCATGCTGCTTGGGGTCTTGTAATCCAACTCTCCTCTGTTTTAGCAATGATTCCATTAATTTACTCATCACAGAAATAAGACTAACCGACCTGTAGTTCCCAGTCTCTTCCTTACTTCCATGTTTGTAATGATGAATCATATCCGCAAGTCTCCAATCCTCCGGATCTACTCCTGACTCTAAAGCAGCATTGAAATGGAAACCAACAGAAGGGCAAGGACTTCTCTAAGTTACCTTAAAACCACTGAATGAGGCCCCTAAAGCTAAGGCCCTTGATTCTTTTTTTAAGGAAAAATTCTCCTCCTAGCTTGAGTTTCTTTTACCACATCTGGGAATACAGAAATAGCTTGACCTTTAAAGGTGTTACTTTTAAGGGGAGTAAAAAGCCTTATTGTCCATTGTTTATCACTTTCTTAAACAAAAGTCTCCAGAAGGGTAGACCACATAATTGGTTCTGCCTCAGAAGTCTGTTCCAAGAAAGCAGGTAAATCTATACCAGAAAGATTCACCTGAGATTCAACTCCAGAAGACCTCGTTTGTATTAAGGTTTCCTTTTAAATGTGTACTTAACTTGTCTGGACCCAATTCAGTTAGAAGCTTTTCTTCAGAATCAGGCTGTTCTATTTAATTTGGTACTACTTCTCCATCAAGTTAGGCTGGCTTTTGAGTTTAGATGAGTGAATTTTCCTAAAGCTGTTTCCTATGATGTGGTCTTATCTGGTATTCATCAAGAATTGTTTTCTTTTTGTCCTTTGCTTTCATGTATTTAAATGATGATATAACAGTTTCTTAGGCAATATATTCTTGTAATGTAATTGTATTTCAGAAATTAAAAATAAAAACAAACAAAAAAACATCTAATAGTAATGGTAATATTTATTTATTTTTTACGATTCTGAGTATCCCTTACAGCCCCATTGCTTTATCTACTTTAAAGTTCAACTAGTTCCTCACACACATACACATTTTTTCTGAAAATCGATTTGAAGTATACCTCACTTCAAATCTTATTTGTGTCCATTTGCTGTGGTCCTACTCAGAGTTTCTTCTGTGAACACCAAACAAAAATGTTTGTTAAGTAATTTCACTTTTCCTTCTCAGTTTCTACATAGGCCTCCCTTCTCCTCCCACTCTCACAATGCCACTTTTGCACTTCCTCCTAAAACTATCTTAAAAAAAAAAAGTAATATCCCCCTATTTTACTGTTATTTGCATCTTTGCTCTCCTGACTACTTTCCCAGCTTCTCTCAGCTTTTCCAGATATTGTTACCAGTCTTCCTCGTTCTATGATCTTTTACAGTTTATGAATGCTAAACATTATCCTTGCCTTTTCAGCTACTTTAGAAAACTATAGCGGTCTCTTTTTACCTCTTTCTTTTATTTACTTTTCTAACAAAAAGGTTAGTTGCCCTTACAATATCACCTTTTAATTTTTACTGCTCTTCTACTTCCCCTAGATTTTCTCACCCATCTTACAAATCCTTGAGATATCCCCCCCATTTTAAGAAAGTTAGTTTTCCTGAAGTCTAGGACCCTGGTCTCAGAATGAACTATCACTCCCAGTGATCACTGCATCCCCAGACGATCATCCAATACAATATCAGAAACACCGTCCCCTTTGGTAAGCACGAGGTTCAGTAACAACCAGCAGATGGAACAGTTCTCCTTGTAAAGAATCCAGTATCTCCCTGCTTCTAGAAGACACTGCAGCTGGTATAACCCAATCAACATCCCGCAGACTGAAATCTCCTAGCAAAAGCACCTCTGATTATCCTCCATTAAATCTCTATCCATTTCTTCTGCCTGTGAAGGAGGTCTGTATTCACCAAAATAGATGGATTTCCCATTCCCTCTTACCTCGTAAGCCCTGCAAGCCTGTTGCTTTAGTATTTTTATTTCTATTTAGAACCAGTCCTCCATCTCCTTCTTCAAAGGTTTCCAGAGGATAGCTAAATTCTACGGTCATTGATCCAAGAAATCAAGACAAAGGTGTCTTTTGTTTTTAACTTCCCCCTTGGAAGGGCTTAAGCTGGTAAATTCATCAAGGAGGAATAGCAGATTATAAAACGGAGAGTGTGGATACAGCTCCCAAAAGATGTACTGTATGTGAGGTAGCACCATCAAAGAAGTTCATTTTTAGTAAAGTCTTTCTTTGAAACAATAATAGCATGCGTCATATGCGACTTGTATGTTAATAGCCGATTCCTGATCGCATTACCAGAAGGGCCCTGAAGTACAGCTTATCTATCCCTCTCCTCCCTGCTGAGAATCCCCCAACTCTGCCTACCACTGTTTTTAGGATGGGGATCTGCACACTGACAAATTCCCTTGTGCTCCCTTCCTCCTCTGATTTTCACACCTGAGCCAAACAGTTAAGAAACCAGCTACATGCAGTAAAACACAGAAAATTCAAACATAAAAAAAAAAATTGGATTGAATCTTCTACCCAAAGGCAGTAAGCTCTGCACTCCCATAAACCAAACTGATTTCTGTGGCAACACCAAACTACAATATCCAATAGATTTGGCATCTCCTTTCTCTCTCTTTTAAGCTCATGGAAGAGAAATTTAAAAAACATATCTACAGAACATTATAAAAAAAGTATAGAAAGAAATTCTTCTACCTCTATTTACCAGCTCTAGCCTTAGTCTGAGTAAAGGAGATCACATGACCAACATGAACTATTCTGGGTAACATAACAGACATGTTTCTAAGTTGTACTATTATTATTCAGGGTAACAAAATGGGGACGTCTCATGCATTACATGGGCAGATTTAAAACCATCTGCATAGTTGCAAGCTATGCAGGTGCTTTTAACGTGTGCCGTAAGCTAATTTTCAAAAGGGAAACTGCCTACGTTGAAAATTAGCAGATTCAAAGCACACTTTACAAAGCATCTGTGTATTTTGCACTAGTAAATAGAACATGTGCATTTGAAAGTCAAAGATATGCAAGCTATTTTCCTTCCTAAGCCCAAACATCCCTACAGGAATGCCTTTTTTTCCCATGGCTAAAAGTATGCATACTATGGTACCTGCATGGACTTTTAGCTGAATTTCAGGAAGGCACATTTTCAGTCATACCATTTTACACAGGTAAATGCCTTTGAAAATATGCCTTCCTAGACTGGCACTGGTATAGTCAAAGTAACAAGCACACGTCTCCCACGACTAGATGACTGACCTTGTTAACAAGATAACATATGAGCAAGTCTCAAGGATTAGATAATTAATCTCAGCATCAGAATAACTTCTCAGTCTCTTTTTGGCTGTGATCAGATGAAGGAGTGTGTTAGAAGTTGAGAATGGTCCGATGGCATTTTGGTTGATACTAAGAAAATACAGGATATGGCGGGATTAATGCCCTACTACTACCTGTCCCCACTGGGGACACAAAACTGGACACCTGCCAAACTGGGAGGTTTAAACATGACCATAACACACAGTAGATATCATCAGGTAAAGACCAGTTGGCCCATCCAGTATGCCCAGCTAATTTAGTCTACACTGCTAACTGTATATCCCAGCTGCAGAAGCTTTACCACTTATAGGATATTCCTTATCCAAGTTAGCTTTTGTGGTCTTTCTCTTTGGTTCTCTATCATCTTGAGTAGATGAGCAGACAAGCTACTATACTTAATCTAACTCCCAGTGCGCCCCCCCGCAATGCCTTACCACCAAGCTTTGCAACAATCTGAACAGCGACCAAAATTAGTTCGGCTGTTGCCCGAACATCCAGCTGCCAAGGTCTTCAGAGTCTTCTTGGATGGTACCAGGCCGTCATCAACCTGGGTGGTTTCTAGGGAGTTGTAGCCTTGTCGTTCCAACCCAGCTACCCTGTGGCCAGTGCCTCAGGGATCTAATAAACAACACTGGTATTTAGGGTAACAAACATCAGCATGCTTCAGGGATTAGATGGCATTAGAGTAACAAACAAGGGCATGTCTGGAGGATTAGATAATTGGCAATGGTATTACTACATGCAGGAAACATGGGGCCAGTCTCAGGGATCAGATGACCGGATCTGGTGTTAGTCAAAGTAGCAAACAGGCATTTCTCAAGGATATGACAGCTAGCATTGGTACTAAGTGCAAAAAAAAACGCAGGCATCTCTCGGAGATCAGATGATCAGCATAAACAACAGGGGCAGAGGTTTTTTTTTATTCACATTTACTGAGGCAAATAGTCGTTGAGATTTAAAACAGAGAAGACCAGGAAAAGACAGGCTTGTCTGTGGAGATTAATGGGCAAGCAACAGGGGAGAAATGCAGAGGGCATGCATTAAGCTGGGGGCTGTCACTTTCATGCTAGTAGCAAGCGGTCCCCAACTGGTAAGTTAGCTGCCAGGAATGAGAGCAGTTTTAAGTGGGGCAGATAAATCACAGGAAGCTGGGAAGGTGCTGGCAGCTTACTGTGAGTGAGGTGTCCGCAGTCCTCTCGGGTTCCCAAGCTCTCTGGAACACTTCTGGAATTGGAGGGACCGGTGGAGGAAGCAGAGGCGGCGATGACAATGGCGGCGGAGGACGGGTGGAGAATGAGTCAGGTGAGGCTGGAGGATGGTGGTGAGCTCCCTGCTGCAGATGAGGGGGGATAAAGTCGTCGAGAGTAGGAAAAGTCAGGGGCGAGGCGGTGGGATCTGTGCCAGCAGGTACAAGAGGCGGTGGAGGGCTGCTGGAGGTGCCTTCTTGCTCTCGCTCAGTGTTAAAGTGGTGGAGTGGAACTATTATGACCTCAGGCAGGGCTGGGCTGGAAGCAGGCTCCTGTGGGAGACAAGGTGGTTGTTACGCAAAAGGGATCACTGAATGCTGGACAGCAGTACATTTGTGATACGTCAGCACCGGAGTGCAACCCATCTGTGCATCTCCCAGCAAGACCTGGGCATTTATACCCCCTCTGCACTAAAGCATCGCACGAGACAAAAAGAAGCAACAGGAAAAAACAAAACTACCCATCTCTCTCCTATTTCTCCCCCACTTCACTCATCTGCGTAGGATTCAGATCTCTGTAATGCGTCATCAGAGAGAGAGCACAGTTTCCTCCCTAGTGCTCCACCAGCCCGAGTCAATTGCTGGGACAGCTCTCTGCAGATGTACCAGTGAAAGCCTCCGGTACAGCACAGGAGCAGATGCAGGCTCTGTACCACTCCTGCCAGGAAAAGAGAGGCCCGCTGGAGAGAAGGGGGGTCAGAGCTGCAAACATTTATTCATAGGCAAAGAAAAAAAGGAAAGAGGGAAGGTTGCAACACCATAGTAAAGACATTCAGAGAACCATCAGAATCACTATAAGGAAAGTGAGGATGAAAACGTGTACCATGCTGTGTCTCTTGGCTGGACGCCTCTGCCGGGCCGGACAGGATGAATCCTTCGCCGTCATTGGCTTAGAATCAGCAGCTGTACATTGGGGATCTAGCACTCTGCGGCCCATGTCTTGATGGACTGGATACCGGGTCCAAAAAGTGTCTGTGTCATCACAGCTAATCGTATCTTTCCCGGGGACGCTGCTAAAGAATGGTCTGGGAGGGACAGGCAGAGGAGCAGGAGGAGGCTTCCTGCATTCTGTTATGGAGGAAATAATATCTGTGCCTGGTGCTTTAGTTACATCAGCTTCCAAATCAGCCACCTCTCCCTCACCGTGTGCAACGCCTGTGGAATTCTCAGCTGCAGATGAGCCAGTGCTGTTAGCCAGGGAAGCTATATATAAGCTGCTGACCTTTCTCTCGCTGCCAGTCTCATGACTGGCATTCCTTCCAGTATTACTGCAACTGGGGATAGCAGGCTCCTCGGGCCTCAATGCTTTTGGCACGGAGGACCGAGGAGCAAGGGGTGAGTGTGCAGCATGTGCCGAGGCCTGGGGACGTTGGCTGCCCGGTGCATTAGAATACCTGGTGGAGATGGCGGGAGGTTCCATGGTAATCAAAGGTGCTGGGTGTGAATCTTTCCTAGCACTCGGTGGCATGGACTGTGTATAAGGCTTGGGGGCACTGAGGTACACCCCATCCAAGATCGGCACTGGTACTAGCTGAGATGCACTGGGGTTAGTAGGAGGGTGCCATGCAAAGCTCCTATCTCTAGAAGGGGGAGGGCGAGTCTTTTTGGTGAGATTCAAGACATAAAACAAAAACAAACAAAATAAATATATGGTCAGCATATGAAGGAACAAAATAAAAATCCAGAGTACTTCACACTTCTGTTATCTGGTTTTAAAATGAAAGCAACTTATCACTTTGACGTGCCATGTCATGTGACTTATAGGTTCTTACGTGTGGCTTCCTCCTCCAGTTCTCAGCAGGGAAGCGACCTGACCCCGATGGGTTATTTCAGAGCATATATCTTCCATAATCTGCACACCATTCTGCTCCAGAAATCATTCATGCAAAATGGATTTTGCTGAAAACCATAATCCAACCCTTGGAAATTTTCCATTGCTCCTTATAGATCGGTTTTCTGAATTGTTGTGACTCTCTGACAGGGCACTGGGTTAAGTTTCAATTATTATTATTAACTTGCTATATATCTGGCATCCTACCCAGTGCACTGCCAAACAAAGGAGGTAGAAGAGGAACAGGATAGTACATAATTAAAGGAAACATGGGCCAAGGATGCAAGGAACACAAAACTAAACTAGAGAATTAAGGAAAAGGCAGTTTGGCTTTTGAATCTGGACCTCAAGACCAGCGAGAGACCCTGGAGCTGTGAGTGTGATTGCCAACAGGCTCAAGAACTGTTGCCTTCGAGTTGGATCCCATGTACACTTTACCTTGAAACAGTTTAGAGCGCTGCCATCAAAACCAACCTGAGAAAATAATGCAAAAATTACACTTTCTGGATCTCACACTACAGACTTTTCACCAACATGGGGGCATCTGATCCTGTGATTTCTCAATCCTAAATGCATGATTTTTTTTTTTTTTAATTAAAGTTTAGTTGCCATACCTCTGACCATTTTTCCAAAGTTTTTGTATAAATAAACAAAACAATATTAAGGAAACACCAGGGTGAGAGAAAGAAAAAAAAATCCCCTCCCATGTTAATTAGACCTCAAAGGGAGAGGCCTTAAATTTAGCAACATAGCTTTGCTGCTGTGCCGGTGCATGCAACTTGCTCCTGCTCCTTTGCAGGAGCAAAAGATTCGTTTAAAAAATTAGGGGTAGTTAGGATAGGGATAGGTGGAGGGCAGGATAGGGGGAGAGGAAGGGAGGTTAGGATAGGGGGTTGGGAAGTTCCCTCCCAGTCCGCTCCTTAATTGGAGCGGACTGGGAGGGAACTAGGGAAGGCCCCGATGCGTCGCCATGCGTATTTGCAAATTTATACCCCCCCTTGCGCGCGCCAACCCAAAATGTTATAACATGCGCCCTGACGCATGTGCATGTTATAAAATCATGCGTCCATGTGTGCGTACGTTTTGAAAATCTATCCCTAAGAGCCAAACATGTTAAACTCTATGGAACAGACAAATTGGTAGTCTTAGCTCTTAGCTCTGGCTTGCAAAAAAAAGAATCAAACTGATCGGGCTCATGGAACATATATTTCTCATCCTCCAACCTTTTTTCCCATTTGCAAGCAAACCTAAAGCACAAAGGTGGCTCCTAGGGAAACCACCTCAAAAACATTTCTAAGGTTCAACATTTATTCAGTTCAAAAGCAAAAGCCACAAGCAACACAACCCTAGTGGTTGCCTCTGACTGCAAGTTTCGCAAAAAAGGTTGCAAGATCTCAGTTGTCTGCAGACAGTTCAGATCTGCCAGGAACATCCAATGCTGGGACACGTCTACAGCTTACAGGTAAATCCCAAACTCTGGCAACTGGTGGTAGAGAGTCCAAGGGAACCTTCAAATGTCTATTTATCTACAGGTGCCATGAAAGGAGATACTGGAAAATTTAACAAAGGTTACAACTCTCACACTGATTATGTAAAAACTGTAATTTATGAGGCACCCTATTCTTATCTTTTAACTAAGGCTTCTTCACATCCCTGCATTTCCTAAATCTAATTTTCAAAGTGCACCAATTTCACACCCTGGTCCTCCCACCACCAGTGCCTGGAATTTGCTGGAGTACGCAGTTTGGAAAGATAATAAAATAATATCAGTTTTTAAGTTTTTAAAGTCATCTTTCAAAGGATGCCAAAGGATCCAAACCTGCCCTAGGGGACCCCCCAGCCAGTCAGGTTTTCAGGATATCCACAATAAAGGTGCATGAGATAAAAATCTGCAGGCTATGGAGGCATGGCATGCAAATTTATCGTATGCATATTCATTGTGGATATCCTGAAAACCCAACTGGCAGGACAGGTTTGGGAACCAGTAATCTAGGCAACTAACTTTTGTTGAGAGGGCAGACATTTTTTACTTTGGAAAATGTAGCCATCTAATTTCCACGGGCCCCGATGTGGAAGACATAAGTAAAGAATGTCCACTCAACTTCAGCACATTTTCTTTACTCATACACTGAAAAACAAAAAAAAGCCTTAACTCCCAATGTAGTAAGATAATGGTATGTAATGTATTGGGAGTTTGCCCATTAGGGTAACACTAGCTTCAGAAACATTACTCCATCTCTGACTAGGAGTTAAATCTTCAGCATTAAGAAAACACGTGTTAAGCATTAGGGGGTAATATCGAATGCCTTGATTAGCATGGGATTTCCGTGGAGAAGTGCTACTTTGTGCACACAAAACTCCTTGTGAAATCAGGAGTAAACTCCATGCATAAAACTGTGCACCCAACCGCATGTTAGCATGTGGCCCCCCAAGGTGCACCTAACAATAGGCTGATACAGTACCTGCCATTGGACACACGTTTTCCCTTACCCCTTAGTCAGTAAGGGGCGGAAACGCGCGTCCAACCCACGGCACCTAATAGCGCCCTCAACATGCAAATGCATGATGGTCCTATTAGGTATGCCCTCGCGATACAGAAAGTAAAATGTACAGCCAAGCCGCACATTTTACTTTCAGAAATTAGCGCCTACCCAAAGGTAGGCGCTAATCATGGCGATATTAAGTCTGAGGTCCCGAAGGGTAAAAAAAAAGAAAAAAAAAATGTTTTTAAATGGGCCAGCGGCTGTCGGGCCGAAAACCGGACACTCAATTTTGCCAGCGTCCGGTTTCCGAGCCCGTGGCTGTCAACGGGCTCGAGAACCGATGCCGGCAAAATTGAGCATCGGCTGTCAAACCCGCTGACAGCCGCCGCGCTGGGTCAAAAGGAGGCGCTAGGGACGCGCTAGTGTCCCTAGCGCCTCCTTTTCCCTGTTTCTACCGCACCACCTAATTTAAATACAGAATCACGCGCCGGGAGAGCGGGTGTTCGTCTGCTCTCCCGCGGACTTTACTGAATCGGCCCGTTAGGAGGCTAGATCTTTTGAAAATGCACCCTCCTGCTTTGATTAAACCTATCATTCAGCATCCGAAAACTCCAGAGGTAAAGGAATTAGAAGGCAGTAGTATGTCTATTCTGCTTGCAATTCAAGCAGCCAGTTTGTAAAGATAATGTGGAGGGTAGGACAGGAGGGACAGAATCGACAAAAGCGGTTCAGAACACACTACCACAGCCTAACAAACATCCTGAGGGGATCCCCATAAACAGCAATGGAAGTGATTCTCAACAGGTGAGGAAGGATTTCAGGTCCTCAAGCCTAGCGCATCAGATTGACAATGGCTTGCAATAGGGATACAGTGAATAAGAAGTGGTTACAAGGGCTATCAGCCCTAGGATAATTAAGGAATTTTCTAGAGGGGAAAACAGGAATACATTTCCAAAACCAAAGATGACTTGTTTTGCTTTTAAAATCAAGGCAACTGAACTATGCCAGCAAACAGCTGTTTTCTGCAGTTCAAGAACCAAAGAAGAACTCATAAGACTTCTGGATTTCAGCTTTGTTCCTCTATCAGAAGGTACTATTTGCCTCATGTGATTTTGGACTACAATATGATCCTTTTTTAATCCAGAATGTGTCCCATATGTGCTGATAGGTCCACAAAATGAGTATGGAATCTGAAAGTAGATCGTGTTTACAAAATTCAGCTGTTTCTGATGAGACCCTATTTGAACAGCTGAATAATACCAGAAACAATGAGCTGAAGAGAAAACAGAAAGTCAGGTCCATTAAGAGTAAGGTCACCAGAGTTAATGCAATACAAGGCACTGCCCTGAAAGCCCGCAAAAGACAAACCAAATCAGAAGACTATTCTGATTAAGGACAAAGAGCTGAAAGAAAGTATGGAGGAATATTGGCCCAAGATTGATACATGATACAAAATTATTCAAAATAGTTAAATCACAAGCAGACTGTGATAAATTACAGGAGGACCTTGCGAAACTGGAAGACTGGGCATCCAAATGGCAGATGAAATTTAATGTGGACAAGTGCAAGGTGTTGCATATAGGGAAAAATAACCCTTGCTATAGTTACACAACGTTAGGTTCCATATTAGGAGCTACCACCCAGGAAAGAGATCAAGACGTCATAGTGGATAATAATTTGAAATCGTCGGCTCAGTGTGCTGCAGCAGTCAAAAAAGCAAACAGAATGTTAGGAATTATTAAGAAGGGAATGGTTAATAAAACAGAAAATGTCATAATGCCTCTATCGCTCCATGGCGACACCGCACCTTGAATACTGTGTACAATTCTGGCCGCTGCAGCTCAAAAAAGATATAGTTGCGATGAAGAAGGTACAGAGAAGGGCAACCAAAATGATAAAGGGGATGGAACAGCTCCCCTATGAGGAAAGGCTGAAGAGGTTAGGGCTGTTCAGCTTGGAGAAGAGAGGGCTGAGGGGGGATATGATAGAGGTCTTTAAGATCATGAGAGGTCTTGAGCGAATAGATGTGAATCAGTTATTTACACTTTCAGATAATAGAAGGACTAGGTGGCACTCCATGAAGTTAGCAAGTAGCACATTTAAGACCAATCAGAGAAGATTCTTTTTTACTGAACGCACAATTGAGCTCTGGAATTTGTTACCAGAGGATGTCGTTAGTGCAGTTAGTGTAGCTGGGTTTAAAATAGGTTTGGATACGTTCTTGGAGGAGAAGTCCATTAACTACTATTAATCAAGTTGACTTAGGGAATGGCCTCTGCTATTACTGGCATTAGTAGCATTAGTCCTGGGGGAATTCTGCACTACACAGAATTCTCACCTGCGCAGAATTTCCATGCTGTGGAGCGCATCCCATGTGTGCCGTGGGACGCACTCTGTTCACAGCGAAGATGAAGGCCCTGGTGCGCCGTTCACGGTGAAGACGGATGGCCCCTGTGTGCCGTGAATGGAGTGCGCTCCGCTCACGGCGAAGAAAGAAGGCCCCCGTGTGCAGCGAACGGAGTGTGCTACGCTGATGGCGAAGATGGAAGGCCCTGGTGAGAGAGAATGTGTGTGTGTGTGTGTGTGTGTGTGTGTGTGAGAGAGGGGGGAGGAGAGAGTGAGATAGAGCAGGATGGTGTGACAGAGAGCATGGGAAGTAAGGGGGATGCTTGAGTGTGTTTCAGAGAGAGGGAGCCTATATGAGGGGAGGAGGTGTGGGGGAGAGGAAGGTGAGAGAGAGCACGGGAGGAAAGTGGGGGGCGAATGCTTGAATGTGGGTTTCAGAGAGAGGGAGCCTATATGAGGAGATTGTGAAGGAGTGTGTGTGTGTGTGTGTGTGTGCCTTTATGAGGGTGTGTGTATGTGTATTAGAGAGAGAGGGAGCATGTGTGTAAGAGAGGAAGGGACAGAGGGAGTCTGTGTGAGGGGCAGTACCGAGAACGGGGTCAAACTCTGGGACTGGCTATAGAGAGGAAGGGGTTGAGCCTAGAGGTGGAGGGGAGAGATACTGGCAGGTGGAGGAGTTGGGGCCTGAGAGGGCAAAGTGGCCAGGGGAGTAGGGAGAACGGGTGGAAGGGACACTCTTACAGTGAATTTCTAGGGAAATTCTGCTCAAAATATTTAAAATTCTGCATCTTTAAGTAATAACTTTTTTTGTATTAATTTAAAATGTAATTACTTAAAAAGACGGTCATGTAAATTCTGTTATTTTGACCAATCTAAAGTTTGCAGAATTTTAAGTTTTTGTGCGCAGAATTTTAAATTATTTTGCACAGAATTCCCCCAGGAGTAGTAGCATGGGATCTTCTTAGTGTTTGGGTAATTGCCAGGTTCTTGTGGCCTGGTTTGGCCTCTTTTGGAAACAGGATGCTGGGCTTGATGGACCCTGGTCTGACCCAGCATGGCAATTTCTTATGTTCTTGTAAACAGGCAAGAAAAAGGAGACAAATTTCTAGATATATGGACATCTCTCCTAAAGGCTTTTGGGAGACTACAATATAAGGCAAAGAATTAGACAGGATTAAAATTTCTTTGAATACATCATTTGAATTATGGACAGCTCTCAATAGCTTCTAATGTGTACTAAAACTGAGACCTCTCAAACTACTTATATGACATGGGCAGGTGAATCTTTTTTTTTTTTTTTTTTACTGTTTTTTTTGTAACATCTACCTCCACAGTTGACATTTAGGTAGTAAGCATTCATTTACACCGAATACATGAAAACAAATCAAAAGTGTATGTAACCGTTAGCGGGGTGTTTAGACCCAAAGGGCACACAAACATTTATTTTTCTTCAGGGGTAGCAAATTCCACCCTATGCTTGACTCTAAATCCTGGAGGATTCCTTTTTATTGGGGGTAAGCTCTCGCTTTTGGCCCAGACGATGCTATGCTGCTCCCAGCGGGTGCATCTCATGAGATGAGAGGCTGTGATAAATCAGACAGGACCAGGATCTGGGTGTTAAAATAAAGTTTACTGATTTAAAGTCATTAAGTCCATTGCCCAGAAGAGTGAATTTACATGTAATTGGCGGTAGGTGAATAAGTTTCCTCTCCAGGCAGGTGTCTTATTCAGACCCCTGGGTAGAGCGCTCCCAATGTGACAATTAATGCACAAAGCATTGCCCGGGAATCGTAGTGGAGGGGACCCCCGACTTCACAGTAAAACAGTCCTACCTTACTCTGTCTCCTTTTTGGACACCCAGCCCGTCCTGGGGTCCCTTAGTTGTGGAGATCCGGTTGGGGTCTCCCAATCTTGTTCTTCCATCCTTGATTAGTTGATATTTCGGGGGGGGGGGGGGGGGGAACGGATGACTTCTTGTGGGGAAAAGTCGAGTGGAATCAGGATACCTCAGCACTGCAATCCCAGTTGGGGGGGGGGGGGGGGGGGGAATCCAAAAACCTCCCCAAGTCTGTTCAAGTCCAAAAAATCCTTCAAATGTTAAACTGGATCCATCTTCTGCCCTCACTCTCTCTCGCAGTAGGATCCATCACTGGTGCTTGCCCACCTAGGGTTTAGAGGAGGCTCACAGGTCTTTGGTCCCCTGGTGAGGGCCCTTTTGCCCTAAAAGGGTATCAGATGTAAAAATCCCTCTCTTCTGTAAATTAATAGGAGAAGGACCCTCTGGCGGGGGAGTTCACCAATGAAGTGTCACTTCCAACAGAAACTCCGTCTGGGCGAAGCTGGAAGGCCTCATCCTTACTGTTCAAAGGCTTCCTCAAATTGATCTCAAAGTGTCCTAAAATGGCTGGGCTAAGTAGTGTTTAAGTATCCAATCCAGAACTTACAGGTGGGAATGGATGACTCATGATATTTAGGTCTTCCACACAGGGACAGTGACATCTGGTGGCCAGACTGGGGGGAGGTTCTGCCACACACAGGTGGAAATCTGAGGATCAAGGAGAAGACATGAGAGAAATCTGAAACCCACCTATATACTGGGCTCATATCTTATGTAGCCCGTTTTTGCCCCCAGATCTCATCATAATTGTTAGCTTTCCCCCTTAAAGAATATGTGATCTTTTCAATTAGAGCAAGCTTGAACAACTGATTCTTCCACTGAGCCAGAATAGGCGTGCTTTTTCAATACAAAGTGATGGTATGTCTAGCAGCATGGATTCCCTGTAAATTGCCAGGTACTGAAAAGGAATTAGATTGGTTTTTGTGGTTTGGGATTTTTTTTTTTTTTTGCTGAACTTGGTTTTGATGTACAGGTAAGTATTGGCTGCTGCCAAGCTAATAGCGGGTGAATGAGTTGTGACCTATATGATCATTTTATGTTGTACACATTATATTTTTCTTATTTGAAAATCTAATAAAGTTAAATTACAAAAGGAATCTTGGAAGGCTGTTGACAGTGAAAAAAAAAGAACCAAATATCAAATAACCAATTACAATACAATGGTATGACAGACAGAGCCAAACCACTAAAGCAAGGCCTACCTGGGGAAACTGAGGTGAGCAGGATTGTCACCCGGCTAAACAGTGCCCTGAGTGGTCATGGGAAGGAGGGAGCTGCCTTTGATGTCAATGCCAGCCTGAGGAGGTGGTCCTATCTGATGATGCCATCAGTGGGGAGGGGGGCATTGTATCCTCTGATGACACAACCCCCTTCTTAATATGTGGTCGCACCAGAGTGGCCGAGCAGGAATTTACTTTGGCTGCCATCACAGTGACAGACATGGTAGCAGCGTGTTGCCCAGGGCAGCTGCCCATCTCTCGCCTTTCCCTTCTGACAGCCCTGCAGGTGAGACGATAAAGTCAAGGCTCCCTACAGTGTCAAAAAAAAAAATGAACCGAGTAGAATATGTGATCACTGTTAGAAATGCAGGGCTGCAGATCACTACCCTTATGAGAGAAACAGATGGCAGGCATCAAGGCATGCAGGAAACAGAGAAAGATCACACCCGTGGAACAGGAAATGGCCAACAAGTGACCCAAAATCCCAACAAAGAAACTGCAATAGAAAGAAAGCAAGCCAAAAAGACTGAAATGAAAGCTACATCTAAGCTGCTCTGGAGGGATTATATTTGTCACCTTTGAACCACCCAACATTCACAAGTGACCAATCCACCTATTTGCTAAGGTGTATTATTGCATAACACACGTGAAGTGCTGAATTTGGTGCTCAACATATTAACATGCATTATCAATAGTGTCCCCAGACCCTCCTTTACCTACGTGCACTTTCAGGTCTATCTGGCAGAAACGATGCCCGATCACTCCTGCCCCACCAGCACCAAAATTCAAAATGGTGCCAGCGACCTGCAGCTCCACTTTGCTCCATACAGCACATTTTGGCATTGGCAGGTCTCCTGCCCAATAGATCTAAGGATCTCTTCTGAATGGGCAAGAATTCCAGTTCCCTTATAAGACACAATAGCGCAAGTTCGCACTGTTTCAGAAAGCTGTTATAAAGAACATTTTCCAAGTGTTCCACTTGGGGGGGGGGGGGGGGGATCAGAGACCTCCTTGGTCCTGATAATAAACTGGAGCTCAAGAAGGCCAACAGAATGATTTTTCCTTAATATGGTGGATAGGTGGTCACTTTCAGAATGAAGTAACAGTAATACATTAACTCCCCTTCTTGGTGAATTCAAACCAAAAATACTGTATCCAAAAGTTAACAAAGATAAAGGGTCCTATGAACTAAACATGTTTCCCACAAACATAAAATGGGAGACATCCTTCAGGGTGAATAAACAAAACTGGGTGCTTTGGTGCACAATCCACATGTACTTTTATTTCATAGGGTTTGCACCAATATTCAAAATAAAACAAGTCTGATAGTTTTGCTTTGACTATTCCCCTAGGAAACGTTACCCACAGAGATCTGCATCTGCTTTTTTCATGGGTAATTGTCTTTGCCAAGTCCGTGTGTGTAGTGCAATTATCAGCACTCCCAAGTCTGCTGCTGCGGCCTGCAGAGGAAAGTGCACACGTTGGTGCAAAATGTGCAGGCCCGCATCTCTGTGGGTAAGCAATAATCAGAAAGCCCATTTCCCCAGATAAAATACCGTTTTACCCACGGGAAGGCCAGAATGTCTATTGCCACCTTAATAAATGAGCCCCAAAAAGTGTTATCACCAGTTCAAAGCACTGAGGCACAAGAGCATCCTAAGCACAGGACAGAGACAGACCGAAAATCCCAGACACATCTCATATGCACACACACACACATGCTTCTTCAGAAGCTCAAGGACCATGTACAATTTACTGCTTTTTAAACAGACAAATAAAATAACTTATAATTCTAAAATCATGCAAAAGTGCTCCAAAATTTAAATTGCTAATAAGAATTACAAATAAATAAGAAAAACCAAAACTGATGTGCCTGATTTAAATTCTATAAAGCAAATCATGAATGAAATTGTCATTGATTGTAAATCTACGTTTATAGTTTATTTTATTGTGTGTGGATGCAATATAAAATACGTGAGGTGTCCAACCAGGAATTCAATAAAACAAATCCTTGAATATCAGTAGGGTTGAAGTAAAACGAACATTTATCTTTCTTCAAAAAAGTTAATACATGGGTGCAATAGGGTTAAGATATTACTAGATAAGAGTAAATACTTGAAAGGAACTAATTATGCACAAACTTCAAACCTTTTCTGTTGGAAAGAGACTGTAGAACTAGGGGATCACAAAATAAAACTCCAGGGGGAACAATTCAAGAAATATTTCTTCATGGAGAGGGTGGTGGATGCCTGAAATGCCCTCCCGGAAGAGGTGTGAGGATAAAATAATAAATTTAAAGTAAAAAAAAAAGGCATTTTTAAAACAAATTAAAGCGACACTGTGTTAAAGTGCCCTAATATAGGCTGATAGTGCACATAAATCCAGTGTTTACTGCACTATTAACAATTGATTTTAATGAGATCGAACGAGGCACGCATTACCACAACCAATAAACTATGTTCATGCAAGTATGTGCGGACCTGCAGACAGTAACACAAAAACTTAACTAGACCTTCCCAAGGTGTAGTTAATTAAAAGGTACATTTTAGAACAACCGCACGAGCTTCCGTGTGGGCGCAGTTCTCAGCGTGCACCGATTTTATAACGTGCGCTCCGATATGCGAATGTTATAAAATCATCTACCTGCGCGCACATATGTGCCCAATTTTATATCAGCGCGCATGTATGCGCGAGTGCCAAATCGTGTGCGCAGGGGGGGGAGGGTTATTAGAAACGTGCGACGACACGATTGGGCATTTCCTCAGGTCCCTCCCAGTCCGCTCCAATAAAGGACCCCTAAAACCTACCTACTTTTTTTTTTTTTAACTTACCTGCTCTCCCAAGCAGTAGTAAGTTGTGCGGGCCGGCCAGCTACCGGCGCACGCTTCAGCGGGACTGTGCCTAATGGCGCAGTCCCGGCTTGCCCACGGCCCGCCCATTCCCCACCCCTTTTTATTTTGCTGGCTCTTCCGCACGTAAGAGCCACGTGCATATCTCCCGGTATTGGCGCGCCGGCTTTTGAAAATCTACCCGTAAGTTTTTTTGCATTAATGCATCCGTGAAGCATTTTGTGCACACACTTTTTTGTTGCACTAATAGGTAATGCTATTCCTGCATGTCATCAGATTGTGATAAAGCTATTACAAGCTAGTTTAAGTGTATTAACAACACTGTTCACCGGCATAAACTAGCTTAAGCGCACTAACAGTACTGTTAATGTAGTATACTCTAGTACATTGGCTTCAAAGATTTACCAATTTAAAAAACCCTTGACCAAGTCGCAGGCACTGAACACAATATTTATTGACTTATTTATATCCGCCAATGCCGGATCCCATAGTGACTTACAATAAAAACATACATATCACCCAACACTAAAAACCAACAAATCAGAGATACACTAAAATCATGGTGCTGCACAATCCATCAAATTAGCAAAAAGCTGCCTAAATAGGAATGTATTTATTTATTTTTTTTAAATATCATCAAATAAAGCAAGAAGTCACCTTACTTACAGAAAAAGAGATGAATGGTTATGCAATTCAAATAAAGGAAAACAATAATACATCTAATAACAAATCATCTTTACAAGAAAATCAATGCAATGCAGGAATGTTTTTAGAGAACTCTTAAATACCTTTGAACATTCGAAGAGCCTGAGCTCTTGTGGCAGAGAACTGCAAAACATAGGCACTGAAATTGAGAATGCACAATCTCTAGTGTCAGTAAACCTTGCCTGCTGATCAGAAGGGACATTCAACAAAGCTTTCTGAGAGGAGTGAAGTGTCCTAGTAGGATTATATATCCACAACATAGCATTTGCTCAGGGAAGTGAAGTAATAGCCAGTAGCTTGTGTATTGACACAGAGATTTTATATTTGACTCTCCAGTGGAGGTCACACTGTACTGGAGACATATGATCTCTTTTACTGCGGCATTTTGCAATAACTGCAGTGGTTTGGTCGTAGCAAACAGTTTGTAGAAGCCAGATTTCACAGTTGCCTTTATCTGGGGAATACAAAATAGATTGGAGTCAATCATCACTTCTGGGGTCTGGGCCTGCAAAATGATTGGCAAATCAGTACCTTCAATTCTAACAGTTGGAAATGATAATGCATTACTATACTGAATCACTACAATTTCTGCCTCTGACAAATTTAGAGCAAGCTTATTATGTGTAAGCCATCGTTTCAAGATTTCAGATCAGCCCTCCAAGCCGTAATATTCTCCAAGATAGATTATTGCAACTCTATTTTGCTAGGTCTCCCCTCATCATCCATCAAATCTCTTCAGATGCTCCAGAACGCAGCAGCCAGAATCCTGACAAACTCCAGAAGAAGAGACCACATCTCGCCCATTCTCAAAAAATTTACACTGGCTACCAATTCACTTCAGGATTCTACACAAGTCCATCACCATCATCCATAAAACCATCCATTCCCAAGCCCCTCTTAACCTCCAAATCCCCCCTCAGACTACGCACTTCATCCAGACCCATCAGAGAAGCCTACAGAAGTTCCCTGCTTGTCCCCCCAACCAAATCTACGCACCATCTAGCATTCAGAGATCGGGCCTTTTCTACAGCGGGACCTTCTCTATGGAATACCTTACCCCCTGATCTCAGACAGGAACCATGTCTATTAACATTCAGAAAAAGGCTTAAGACTTGGTTATTCAAACAAGCTTTTCCCGATTCTAACTGAGTCACCACAACAACTATTAAGAGACCTTTTAGCACAATGTAAATAATTACTACTGTAAAGTTACTTTTACTCTTGTCTCCTTCCTCCCACCGTTCCACAACCCTGTTTTATTGTAACTTTTGGCTCATCTCCACTTGTTAAATGTTGAAGGTTATTGCACCCCTGTTACATGTAAACCGGCATGATATGATTTTTATCATGAATGCCGGTATAGAAAAGCTCTAAATAAATAAATAAATAGCGGCCAAAGACAGCAAAATCATCATGATAGTATCAGACCATGAGGGGGCCAGAGGAATGTAAAACTATATATATATATATATATATATATATATATATATATATATATATATATATATATATATATATATAATCAGCATAGATACGATATCCCTCACAGAGAGCGGCCACTGATTTAGCTTACAGATGAGTGCTAAACAGATATTAAAAACTAGTGCAGAAAGTGCTGAGCTTTATGGGACACCTGTGCACACAAGGAACCAGGCAGAATTGGTCTCACTGATTTTTCCTTATTGTTGGTCTGTCAGATAAATAAGACTGGAACAGATTCCAAACAATGCTTGATATACCTGCCTCTCTCAGCCGGTATAAAAGAATCTTAGGTTAGACTGTACTGAAGGCTGAGGATACGTCCAGCACGATCAACACATAGCCTGGAGAGGATTCAAGCCCTCTCCTGATAGAACCCAAAAGGAAGAACAGCAACATTTCTCTGCTTAAAGAGCATCTAAATCCAAACTGGAATTGGCTGAGGATCTCATGATCCTGAATGAATTCGGCCAGCTGTTTCAGAACCACAGATTCAATAATCTTAGTGACAAGACCTGAAGAAGAAATTGGCCGGTGAAGGAGACTGCATTCTTGTAGACAGCTGAGGCGGCGATGACAAAAAAACAAACAAACCAAAAAAACGCCAAAGAAAACTTGAAAAAAATTGATGAAAAGTCTACTACTGAGAGCAAGATGGAGGAAAGAAGAAATCCCCGTCTAAAACTATTGATATCAGAGCTCTGAAAAGGGGGAAAGATCTCCATGAAACGGCTGAAGGACTAAAATGGGTCAGTAGCACATCCTTCAGCGATGATGGATCAAAAGGAAACTGAAGAGCAGCAAGTGCAGAGGAGCATGAGAAATCTACAAGTCCGTGTTACAGCTTTCTGAGAAAGTATGAGAGTCTTCCAGCTCTGCATGCAACACAGACCATCTGACCCAGGGAAGAAACTTTTTTTTTTTTTTTTTTTTTTTTAAAGTCAAGCTGTATTTTTTTTGTTCCAAGGACATATTTGAAGGTGTGCGTTAAATGATTTCAACACACACTTACTACTCGTGAAAGCTACTGGGGATGTACAGACGTCCTGTGACACACACAGTCTTTACGATACTGCCAGCTTAGAAAATAAGTGATATAGGATGAGCTCTCTTACTGTAGGACCATGTCTCCTAAGTGTGAGCATAATTCTTTAAAGACTGTGAAATTCAGTTTTGACGTGTCTTTATATCCAGGAATAGGATGATTTTACTTGCTAAATTTTTTACTCGAGCGCTTTCTTCGAAAGTCAAAGTTATCAGTGCCCTTCCTCATCCACTGAGCATCAAGGAGCCAGATGTGCGCACTGAGGGTGTGCCAGAACCTGGAAGGATCCTTTCCTTTTTTGCCCCCGGAGAAAGTAGCTGGCGCACACAGGTCATAAACCCTGCACACGCAGCAAAACAGAGCACACACAAGAAAAGGTGAAAAAATTGAAGAAAAATGTTTTAAGCAAAAAATATGAAGTCAAATTTAATTTGTTTTCTGTTTAAGACAAATGATATGCTAAAATCTTAATGGACAATTATTTTTGTTAAAAGAATTCCTTCAACCCTTTCTAAATCCAGGTATTATTTGCATTATCCTTATTTAGGCACATTTGGCTCATAGAGCACAAATACTGAACTCAATTTACAAAAAGCTGCACAAAACATTTTTGCGCACATAGGGGCTGATTTTCAAAAGGTTATGTGCGTATATTTTGCACGTAACCACGAAAACCCGCTCCTGCTCGCACCAAGCCTATTTTGCACAGGCCCGGCGAAGCGCGCAAGCCCCGGGGCTTGAAAAAAATGGGCGAGGTGTGGGGGAGCCAGGGCGGTCCGGGGGGCGTGGCCAGAGGCCTCTCCACTGCTGCTGGGCCCAGGGATCGCGCGCTGGCACTTAGCCAGCGCGCACAACCTACGTCTGCCCAGAGGCAGGCGTAAATAAAACAAATAAAGGTGGGGAGGGGATTTAGGTAGGGCTGGGGGGTGGGTGGGGCGGAAGGAAAGTTCCCTCCGAGGCCGCTCCGATTTCGGAGCGGCCTCGGAGGGAATGGGGAAAGCCATTGGGACTCCCCTAGGGCTCGGTGCGCACAAGATGCACAAGTGTGCACCCCCTTGCGCGCCAACCCCGCATTTTATAACAGTAAAGGGCCTATGTACTAAAGCTCAGTGCATGCATTAAGGCTATAGAGCACTGAAAGCAAAACTGCATGCTATAAACTATACCCTTAACATTCAGGCTCAACCGGTCTAAAAAGATATTAGCATATATATGCTGAACAGTAACGTATGTGAAGAAAAGGTTGATGATGAGATCAAATTAGCCTTTAGCAGCCATATGGCATTGTATATTCTCCCCCACACGCTATTTAGCAGGTGGCGGTAAGATTGAAAATTTAACACCCAGTTCAAACCTGTTAACTTATTAGCTCAATGTCAATGAGTTAACAGATTCATCTGCTAGGAAACACTGCGAGTTTTTAAAAGATGGAGATGATGGAGCTGCTAGAGGAGGTGCTATTGAAGCTGTGGAGAAGAGAACAAGGGACAGATGGAGGAGAAAAAGAACAAGAAAGAAGAGGAGGAGGTAGAAGGGACAGAGAGAATGAAAGGGAGAAAGGAGGAGGAGAAAAGGGTTGAGGAATGAGTGGAAAAGACAGGAGGAGGAGGACCAGAGAGGAAATGGGACAGGAGGAGGAGAGCCACAGCAGAGAACAGCAAGGCGGCAGCCACACATTTTTAAGTCCTGGGACCATGCCACAGGGCTTGCCAGAGTAAGAAGTAATCCACATGCACTACTGAGCTCAGTGTCCTTTAGAGTAGCCTATGTGGCATTAAAATCTAATATCGATTCTCAAATCTCATGCCATGCCTGGGCTTGTCAAAATGCTGAGTCTGGTACATGATCACATTTCTAGGTCTTTTCAAAGCATAGTGGCCTTCAGTTGGGTTGAAGAAAAGCACTTTCTACAGATGTCCCCACCAGGCAGTGCAGGCCATGCATAGACAAAATGGAATGTGTCTTCAATATCCCAACCAGAGGGAAGGATGGAAGGACCTCAAAATGGATTTCTATAACATCAAGAGCCTAACAACACTATGGATGCAATAGGCTGCATTGCATGTAGAGCTTACGCTACCTTGTGAAAGGAAAGAGGCCTGCAGAAACAGGAAATCCTCCCGTCCCCTGGATGTGCGAGTGGTGAGCGACGCACAATGTGTGAATGCTGAATGTAGTGGCCCAAATACCCCAAATCCTGCAAAGACTTCTCTATCCTGTGCTACTCTACCCTCTTCAAGCAATTTCATGAGGGCCCTTAGGGCAAGGGTGGCTGAGAAGGAAAACCTATCTTGCCCTAAGCCCTACACTCGACTTCCTTTCTACCGTACGTCTATATGCTTCCGCCAGTGTATTAGTGCAGGCTAAACAGAGCCGCTATGAGACAGCTTTCATGGCTGAAAAACTAGTGTGCGCACACACACACACACACATATGTCACTTGCTGTCATAATAATGGAAGTGTAGGAGGGGCTTGGTAGGAAAGATATTCTCAAAAGAAAGCAATTCACATGGGAGCCAGTCAACATCTAGGAATCTCAATGCAACTGGCTTTCCCTGCGGCTTCCTCCTAGGTGACAGAGGATATGGATGCTGGCCATAGCGCCTTGCTCTGGTGACAGGACTGTGGAAGACGGGAGGGTACAACGAGGTCCATGAATCCCTCCCTTCCCCCTCCATATTTGGAGTGTTTAAAAGTTGCTTCAGGTGTTGCATTACTCAGGTTGTGCCTTGCAATACTCACCAGAAAAAAAAAGTGTTTGTGCTCACCTGCTGCATTAAGGTAGCAAATAAAAGCTGACATTAATCTATACCTCTCACAGGATCCCCACTGACCCCTGCCAGACACTGAAATAGTACCATGCGAGGGAATCAGATCAAAACAGAACCGTTATGGATTACCTTTCCTATATGTGGCAGTAAAGTGGGTAAGGATGTTCTGTTTTAACCGGACCCTTCACTCCATCTGAGCTAACTCCACTTTCCTGTCTCTCTTTCCTTTTACAGTGCAGCTGACCCAACAGGCCACCTTCTGCTGAGTCCTTCAGATGACAGGTAAAGGATCCCCTACTGCAACCAAAACGAAATACATGCTTTATGAGCAAAACCAAGGTGTTTTAGCCTAGGCCTTTACAACGATACTACAGGACTTTATAGGGAACACCTCACAGGGTCCAATATATCCAGAGCCAAGGTAGTGTACTGTCAGACATCTATCTCCAGACCTGCCTGACAGGCACGTGCACATTTTCCTATACTTTTCATCTGAAAGGAAAAACATACCAGCCATCACTTTATAAGGTCCCAAGAACTGCACATTTATTTTGGCAGCAGAAAAATATTTCCAACAAAACGTCAACAGATTACAATTGTGTTTCAAACGCTGTATACTTCACAACACACGAGGCACAAGACTTCATCCACCTCAAATAAAAAGTGCCACCCTACAATCTCTGAAAGAATGATAGGACTGCACAGAAGCTGCTCACAGCATGTGTTCCACGCCCTACAGGATTTCTCGTTAGACGGCACCAGCAGGCCGACAGGCAGATTTGCAGTAAAGTTGCATCCTCAGATAAAGCTGCAGCAGCTGAACAGTAAATCCCTCACAGAAGGCAGACTGTGAACTAGGAGAAATGGTCAGGCGGAAGCTTCTTCCCAGCAAACCTCAGGACTCCTCAGCCCGGCCTTTCTATCTCGGGTCCATGGCTCCCTGAGATGAGTGCTCCTGTGCGGTGTGGATGTGGTGAAAGGGGGTTGGAGCAGATTTGATAGGTTCGGTGCAAAGTGGTGCTGCTGGTCACCTGAAGTCCCTCATTGTTGTCACTGATGTGGTTCGTCTGTCCAAAGAGCACTACAGGCATTCAGAGGCTTCAGCCTGAACAAGGGTGCTGGGCATGCATGGCTTCTTCGAGGTCACCAACATTTTTGGTTTAAATGTGGATCTGTTTTCTTAAGAGTTTTTAGGCCCTCCACTCAGATTGTGTCATTCAGCCATTGCTGTCCTTATACTACAGGGTGCTCAAAGAAGTAGGTGGTTGGATGTGGTGCCTTCCTGAATCAGTGCTGGCAGCGTCTTCACTGGGGTCACTGGAAGGGATCTTACTGAGCTGGTTGAGGCAACATCTGAAGCCAGTTCTCCTCCTTGCAGACTGGCTGGATGTTATCTGAGAGTATGGGCCAGTCATTGCTAAGTTCTTAGACTGAATTATGGATCACACTGGGTCCAGTACAGGATTTATTCTTAAACAGCAAGTTGACATAGATAGTGCACAGGTTATCTTCAACAAACTATATGCTCCCACAGGGCATGGAGCAGGAACAGTTCCACTGTCGCTAGTAACATGTCCAAAATTATGCGACAAGGCAGAATCAGTTCACAGTATTCACAAGTCCAGTTCCAAGGAGAAGGTATCCAGATTCACTTGCATTTATAATTCAACACAGTGTTTCATGAGTCACAGATCTCCTTATCTGGGTTCCATACAAGAACAGCTAAGCAGACCTTAAGATGCTGGGAACAAGGTATTGCTCCCAGAGTTCCTCTTTTCAAGTGCCAGAGTCAAAACCAGTTTCCCTGAGGCGGAATTACTGGTTCCTGCATCAAGCTTAATACCAGGTCTCTTCCTTTGCCTAATCTGGATCTACCAATGCCATCTAATGGGTCAGAAGCTAAGGCTCCTGCTTTCTCCCAGAGCTCCCAGTTCAAGACCCAAAAGAACCTCTTTGCCTTTACAGTCATCCTCAGTGTGTGTGTAACGGACTCCATGATGATGGGATTGTCTTTCTGCTCCAATTCCTGTCGCTCTGTGGCAGCTGTGGGATCCACAGGCACTTCAGTATATACTCTCCACAAACCCGCTGGACTTGAGAAAAGATTCAGAGATGAGTAAGTCATATTGCTGGAATATATGCACTCATTTTGCTTGCATCAGAAAAGTTAGGTTCAACCACAGCAAGGCCTCTCCCCTGCAACTCCCCCATCCTGAGACATGTTAGTGCCTCACCAAGTCCTCGGCCACTTAAAATATCCTGCCCTAGATTTGGCCCTAACCCTCCCCCAAATGTTCCCATACCCCAATAAACTCCCAGCCAAGCCAAATGCTTCTCCACTCACTGAGCCTGCAACATCTTTACAAACCTCAAGCGACGAGCTGAGGCCTGTAAGACAAACCTGCTAGGAACATTAATGGGCTCTTGCTGTGTGTGTTCCTAATTTGTGTTTCGGTAATGCAGGCAACTCCCTAGCTTGCACCTGATGTAATGCTGAGGCTGTTTCCATTCATAGACGGTGGTGGGCCTCAAATAAGGCCAAGGTTTGAGTGAGGCACTGCTCCAGAGGTGCGAGAGGAATTGGGCAGTCACGGCCAGCTCCTGTCTTCCTCTAAATGAGCAAGGAATCTCTGCAGACTTCCCTCGGATGCCTCTTTTAATGTCCCAATATTGACGCTTATCCTGATTTATTGTAACCTGGGGGTTACTCCCTGGCTCCATCAGGGAATTTTCTTAAGGAGTTTGGTAAGAACACACTGGAGTTTTATTTATTTATTTATTTATTTTTTAATTTTTATAGACCGAAGTTCTTGTAGGAACTACAAATCAATCCGGTTTACATACAACTTTTAAATGCCCAAAAAGAGTAGGGGGCTTTACATAGAACAATTGAACAATAAAACAGGTAACAATAGAACAATAACAATAATGATGGAACAAATAGAATAGATAACCAATTAAACATAGTAATATAGTAATAAATATTATATAGAAAATAAATATAAAAGGGATAGAGTAAATGAAGTGTGAAGACAGTATAAATACAAAAGATGAAAGAGCTCAAAAATTAAGGTACAGTTGAAAAAATCTTAATAGCAAAAAACAGTGAGATAACCCATGATTTGGGTTAAAAGACTTGATTAGGTAGCATTAGATGTCTGGGAAGGCTTGACGGAAAAGCCATGTTTTTAGCTTTTTTTTGAACTCCTGATGACTTGGTTCTAGTCTTAGATCTGGGGGGAGCGTGTTCCATTGGTGGGGGTCTCCTGAAGATAGTGCTCTTTTGCTCAGTGATGATTTTACCTGTGGGGCTTGCAATGTGCCTTTGTATGTGCTTCTAATTGGTCTGGATGAAGTATGAGGTTGGAGTTGGGTGCTTAACATGATCGGAGCAAGATTGTATGTTGCTTTGTGAATAATTGTGAGCACTTTATAGAGGATCCTGTGGTTAATAGGAAGCCAATGTAGGTTACGAAGGATTGGAGTGATGTGATCTCTTTTATTAGAGTTTGTAAGTATTCTGGCAGCGGCATTTTGAACCATTTGTAAGGGTTTGATGGTATTTGAGGGTAGACCGAGAAGGAGGGAGTTGCAATAATCGAGCTTAGATAGTATGATGGATTGAAGTACTAGCCGGAAGTCAGAGAAGTGAAGGAGGGGTTTTAGCTTTCCTGAGGACTTGAAGTTTGTAAAAGCAGTCCTTTGCGGTATTGTTTACAAACTTTTTTAGGTTTAGATTGTTGTCTAGCCAGGCTCCAAGATCCCTGACGTCTGGTGAGAAATTGCTAATTGAGTTTGGTTGAGAGGAGCTTGAAGAGATGGTGAGGGGATCTTGGGAGATAATGAGCATTTCGGTTTTGTTGGCATTCAATACTAAATTGAGGCTTGAGAGTAAGTCTTTAATTGGCTGTAGACAGTCATTCCAGTAGCTGATCGTTTTTTTGAAGGGATTCTGAAATCGGGATAAGGATTTGAATGTCATCTGCGTAGAGGTAATGGATAAGCTTGAGGTTTGAGAGCAGGTGGCAAAGAGGGAGGAGATAGATATTGAAGAGGGTGGGTGAGAGTGAAGATCCTTGAGGGACTCCTTGATCTGAAAGAACTGGAAGCGATTCCTTGTTGTTTATCCTGACTTTATAGAATCTGTTGCTTAGGAAGGACTGAAACCAGCTGAGATCTGAGCCTTTGATACCTATGTTGGCTAGTTGGTCTATAAGTATGGTGTGTTTTACCGTATCAAAGGCAGCGGATAGATCTAGAAGAATAAGGAGGTAGGATTGTTTTTTCTCTAGGTTGACGAGGATTGTGTCCGTAAGTGATAGTAAGAGAGATTCGGTGTTTAAGAGTTTTCGGAATCCGTATTATGCCGGGGACAGAATGTTATGATCTTCCAGATAATCTGACAGTTGCTTGTTAACCGTTTTCTCCATCAATTTGGCTATGATGATATATGATATATGTCACCATGATTTTACAGGATTAGCTCCAAAATTATCCACCGATATGGTCATGCACCCACCTCTACAGTGCTTAATCCAGTCTCTGGCTCAGGTTCTTCTGCACTCTCCTCCTCTATACACATAGAAAGTATCTGTATTTGATCTGTTTTTCCTCTCACCTACTCCTGGGGCTCAGGTGCTCTACCCCCTTGTCCTATTAGCATCGACAATGAGACTTATAATGCCACGTTTACTTTTATAGTTTTGAAAAAAAAAATGAACAATTATGAAAAGAGAAATGAGCAAGCTTCGCTTGGCTCGCACGTGGTTGGTTTGGTTTTTTTTTTTTTATAAAAATCCTCATCTTATTAAGTACACAGGTGCAACTAGCAAACAGATGCTATGCTTTAGGTTAATATGCAAACTAATAACACATACTACTGACATTAGATTTTAGCAGTATGCTAAAAAATGAAATGCATCCCCTATTAAGTGTAATTTTAGCAGGCACGCTAAATATTTTAGCAAGTGCAAGCTGAACAATTTTAGCATGCATTTAGTGCATAGGCCTCTTAAAGAATATCAAATATGGAGGAAGAAAAAAAAATACTGGTGGATATGACAATGTAGTTAGGCTCTAGAGGAGAGTGCTGATCCAGGTACTTAATCAGCATATTTAAGAACACAAAAGAAGTTTATTCACCATGCTTAGAGGATTGGCTACAGATGTACAGTGTTGTTCATCTTTCCTTATATCATCACAAAGAGAACCATTAGGCAATTAGATAAGATATGACTAAGGAGCTCGGAATTTCTCTTTAAGCCCAGCTAAGTTTGTAAGGATGGAACTAATAGAACAACTTTGCTTAACTATATCTGTCCAGCTTTAATTAATTAATGAAAAAAAAAAAAAAAAAGAGCGCACTGGATCCCCGGTTTCTTTTATTGCTGCAGCTTTAATTCATAACACGTTTTCATCATCCCAGGTACGTATCCTCTTCCTATAAAAACAATGGCTCATTTCTCCAACTACCTCCTCCTCTACTTCTTACCGTAATCACGGTCTGGTACCCCCCCCCCCCCCCCCCCCCCCACAGCATAGCCCCTTGCTGCCTTTTACCATAAACAACAGTTCATGGTCTCTCTCTCTCTCTATCTCTCCCCCAGCAAAATCCCACCTCTTACTGAAGAAATGGTTATGCACTACCCCAGCACTTCTCCCCCACCGCTTACTGTAACACCAGCTTTCCCCCTTGCACATACCCTAACCATGGATTGGTACTCTAAAGCACCACAGCCCCCCTCCAGACCTCCTGCTATAATAATTGTTTATACTCCGCACACCCTCCCCTACCTCCTATTATAATAATGACTCATGTTCCCTGAGCACAGCCAACTCCCACCCCCCCTTTACTGCAAGAATGGATGGAGTCCGCCCCCCCCCCTCCCAGCAAGGCCTCACTGCTTTCCAATTCACAGCAAATCACAGCACATTTCAATAGACAAATTTTGTTTTGCAGCCTTAGAAAGAACGAGAAAAGTTAAACCGCATTTTTGGTGCATATTTTTAAATGTTTTGTGGCCCATGTTAAAAGATTTAAATCACTTACTCCATATAAAACTGTGAGACGTAAAGGTTAAAATGTAAAAAGCAAGGGGGACACGGTTTCATGCCACAAGTGGTAAAAAAAATGTTGCTCAGAGGCCTACCTGCGCGTCGGTGTCAGAGGATCGATGGGGTCTCACGCTTCGGTATCCTTTAGCTGCCAGCGAAGAGGGCTGCGCCTCGGATGAATGGAGGTCACCTTCCAATACGGTGCAAGGAATTCCAGGACAGACAACAGCAGGCCAAGTTAGGTTGGGCTCATTAAACTTTGTTGGCAATTCAGAAAATGTTTTTTTGTTTTTTGTTTTTTTTTTTAAGTAAACTCAAGTACCTGTGTCTAGCTTCGTTTCTTCCAGGCCTAAGCGAGAGAGAGGAAAAAAAAAAAAAAAACACAGAAGGAAGAAAAACAAAGTGTTATGCTTAGATGAAAGGGGTAAAAAACAGGGTAGGTCGTGTGAAATGGAATCCTTTCTGCAGGGACAGGCTCCAACAAGGGCTGGTAATTGCCATAGAAACTGGCACAAAATTGGACATCCCCTCAAGCTCCTGACCTTTGTGAAACACAAGGCCTCATTCAGAGCCATCAAGAGACAATTGTTACTGGACTTTCTCGTGTAAGGAGCAGAAAGCATGTCTGTGCGTGCATTCGTCTCCCTGTAACCGTTTGATACCCATTTCCAAACTGCTGGAAGTGCAAGCCACAGCGGCTGGAGACTGTTCCGTTTGCATTTAGGAACCAGTGAGAGAGCCACTGCTGTGGAAATGGGCTTCAGACTCGTTTAGACATCTGAATAAGTGGACTTGTGGGTTTCTAAGACAGTAATATAGCAGATGGTGGCAGATGAAGATCAGTTGGTATATACAGCCTGCCCAGGATATGACCCAGCTGCAAGTCAGAAGGTGACCACCTGTAGGATATCACTCCTTAACCCAAGACAGCCTCTCTCATCTTTCTCCATTATACACCACCCTCCTAAGTAGCTGAGCACGAAAAATCCCCCTTTTAAGTTCACACCCAGCAGCCCTCCCCTACCTTTTTCAGCCCAAAGGTCCCACCCAACACCAGTGTGGCTGTTACCCGAACATATAGCCTCCTAGGTCCCCGTCGCCTTTTCCAAATAGCACCCCCAAGACCCCCAACCCACCGCACCAATATGGTCAATATGAGCAGCACATAGCCTGCCATTCAGCCCTGGCACCATGAGCGCCTGTGTGAACCACCATTTTTTGAGAGTTCCTATGCCGGGACAATATACAGCGAAATAATGGGAAAAAAAAAAGGTTTGAAGTTATTGACCAAAATTATAAATGGGTTAAAATACTGATCATGAACAAACTGCTGTCAGGGTAATGACAACACACACAAACATATGATCACAAACCTGTTTATACTAATTTATACGCGTTCTATTTGCTTATTACCCTCAACTGTCAGACGTCTATTTATGACCAGCATTCTGACACTATTCACAATTTTAGTCAATAACTTTCAGCTCTCTTTATCTTGATATATGGTTGGTTTGCTTCCTTCTTTGAAGAGCAATCTGTGAAGAGACCAGTTCAAAAATCTGACCTGAAATCTCACCTGCCCCATATAACACCTTCCCTGCATCCCCAGCAGCCTGCCCTTATATATCCTGCCAACCCCTCAGCCACCCTGCTACACTACACATCCATTACATATATTAACAAAGAGCCTGATATTCAGCAGCGCAGGGAGCAAGACGCTGGATAAAGCCAGATAAACTTATCCAGTTAACTTTAGGACTGCTGACCAGACTTAGCCAGATAACTTATCTGGATAATTTAGCTCTGCCTCCAGAATGCTCCCAGATGGCCAAGTTATTCATGTAAGTTTTACCTGGTTAACTACTTATCCACATAACCTTATGGCAATCAGAACATGGGAATTTTAAAGGCCCAGGGTTTGTGTGGCCCAAGTCCCAAAATTAGCCATTTGAATATCGACCCCCACACTCCTCTGGAATAGGATGCTTTGCACACCTCGTGCTGTCATTGTACCAAGTAGGGGATTCATGCCAATACAAATGGAGTTAATATTGCCACTTCAACACAAACTGACACATCTGACGACTGAAGAATGAACCATCTCTAAAGGCTACTGTTTATGATCAGCAAAGAGCACAGGATGGCCTGTCAGCTGTGCCTAAACAGCACAGATGTGGTCTGCTGGTACTGTACCACCTTAACAATGACATTGTTGGACACAATATCAACATGTATGCATAACATGCTCATGTTTATTGCCTGTCTGAAAACTACAATGGCCAAAGCCTGAGCTGCAGCCTCTTTAGCGACCCCCTAGCTGTCACCCACCAGCCTTTTTCTAGCTGGTCCTCTGGGACTGCTACTGGGACAAGGAAGCCTAATGGATCTTCCTTACAACTCTGGTAAATCTGATATGTGAGGGAAGGGTAGGGTCGGGTCAGTTCTACAGATACTGTTAAAGGATCCAATGTATTTGTGTACTGCCAGAGAGTGTGATTCTTTTCTCTAACCAGCACTTTGCTCTGTGCTTGCTGAACTCTGTCCACTAATGAATGTCTGCTTTGTTAATGTTTTCCAGACCAACTTAGGTCCTGGTGGTTGATGGAGGACCCCCGAGGACTTCGAGAGCCAGGAGAAGCAGCTGTGGCTGGTAGAGGATATCCAACCCATAAATGTTTCCATGCACAAGTCTGTCATTATCTATCCTGGCAGAGTGCGAATGTAAGTGTGTGCGAGTCTCCCTTTCTATACTTTGTAGGTAGTCCTGTATAGCATGCGTGACAGAGAAAGTGCAATAACCCAGGAAAGGTATATCAGCCACAGACTGTAAGAGGCTGTTTTTCTTGGATGAAAATCCACTCCAGATTTAGTAGTGTATACAAGTACTATTACTCCCTACTTAGCAGCACCTGTAGCCAGTTTCTGACCAGAACAGCAGAGCTAAGGGAAGGAAAAAGCTGCCATAAATCTTGCAGGAGTCACTCCAGGAAGATAAGTGAAGCTGGAAGGGCTTGTGTGTTTAGTTCCGTACTCAGTGAGGATTTCATTTTTGGCTTGTGTTTTATGGATCAATGTAGTAAAGTGTGCTAATGTTTTCATAAGCCCTAACTCGCATTAGAAATCAACACCACCATATGCAGTCTAGTTTGTATTAGCAGTGCTTTTAAGACTTGCAACACTGGGTCAGACCAAAGAGCCATCAAGCCCAGTATCCTGTTTCCAACAGTGGCCAATCCAGGTCACAAGTACCTGGCAGGATCCCAAGAATAAGCAGTGGATTTCTGCAACTCCACCTTAATAATGTTTAATAGACTTTTCCTCTAGGAACTTGTCCAAACCTTTTTTTAAACACAGCTATACTAATAGCTTTCACCACATCCTCTCGCAACAAATTCCAGAGCTTAATTATATGTTAAGTAAAAAAAAGTATTTTCTCTTATTAGTATTGAATGCATTACCTAGTAACTTCATTGTCCCCTGATCTTTGTTCTTTTTGAAAGAGTAAACAACTGATTAACGTTTACTTGCTCCATTCCACTCCTTATTTTATAGACTTCTCCTATCTCTTCTCCAAGCTAGAGTCCTAACCTCTAGCCTTTCTTCATAGGAAAATTGTTCCCTCCACTTTATCATTTTAATGTACATAAATTAGCTTGCAAGAGTTTTAACACAAACTATGCCAATGAGGTAATAAAATGCAAAAGTATGCAAAATAGCTCATTATCTCTTAGCACAGCAAAAAATTGTGCACACTAAATGCTTTGCAGATGCATCAACACAAAATACTTAACTACACCTCAGAGAGGAATAGTTGTGTTTTTGAGATAATGTCCATAGGTAAAGAACATGCGTATTTACCATCTACCTCATTTGCATATCATTAACTTTGACCATTAGTATGCGCAATAAATATGGCTTTCACATACTGTAGTACATTAGTTTCTACTGTAAATCCGCTGTTTATGTTTCTGGTAATGGAACAAACTATCTTGGATCTGCAAGATACTTAGGCCTGACATGTTTTCCTCAAATGCTTGGAAGCTCGCCCGAGACCTACAAGGTGGTAGAATGGAAGACCCGCATAGGCAATAGAAAGGCAGGTGCATTTCCTGTGTTTCATTTGAGGTAGTGTATATAAATGGCTTTGTTTTGTGCACGGCATGGAAATGAACCTCACTTGTAAGTCAGGGTATGTTGTGTATAATCTCAAGATCTCAAATTTACTGCTAGTGCTCTTAATACTTGCATTGTGCCAGAGACAGCCTCCTTCTGGAACTCATGGGGTGCAATAAATACAGCAAACACATCAAGCTGAGCTTTGATGGACGTCTTTTTAAATCAGGCCAGTGGTGCCCAATACAGTTTGGACTATTTCTGAATCTTTGTGCCACATTTTCTAGGTCTCTGATTGCATCTCTTATTACTTGATGATCTTCCATCTCTCCATACACACAATACAAAATAGAATAGTTACTGGGCACTGACACTTCTATTAGCAATGCTATTCTTGTGTTTTTCTTTTTTACCAATATGTATGGTTTTCTAGGTTCAAGCTTTTTATCATTTAGAACTGGAATGTCATTTTCATTCTCTGCAATTTTTTTTTTTTTTTTTTTTTTTTTTTTTTAAAGAGTCGTGATCTCAACATTTTTCCAGGACAGCGATATTATAATGTTTACACACCGTGCCATTTATTGTGCCTTTCTATATGCAGGCCTTCTGACATCAGCACGCCACACCAAACAACGAGATGTGTAACTATTTCCAGTTCTGTATTAGAGAATCTGCATTTGTTCTGCCCTTTTTTTCCCCTTGCTTGCTTGTCTTGTCCATGGGCCATTGTTCTATGCTGTAATTATCACTCTCTCATCTTTAGTTTTAAATTTTACCTCTCTTTGGGGCAGATGTAATAAGGTGCGGGGAAGCTGCCGCAGGTTTGTACGTGCATTTTCCCCGCGCAAAACCCTATATGGAGATGTAATAAGGGAAAAAAAAAGAAGCGCACACAAATGCGCTCAAGGACCTGCGGTTTTTCCTGCGCGAATGCATGCTAACGGCATGCAAAGGAGGCAATTAGCTAATCATAGGCAACGCAGGGGAGCCGCGCTAATGCTAGTGCGGGTTTTTTTACCACCATGGTCAGGGCACGAGTTAAATGTCAGCACCAACTCGGGAGGCCTATGTCGACGTCCGAGCATCCTGAAAACCATCTAGCTGAGCGCCTACCTCGGCGTCCCAGTGGCCAGCTTAGCTAGGTGCTTTTCTGGGCGCCCGATCGTGTAGAATCGTGACCAAAGTAAGTGCCTAGTTCAGCACCTGAGCGGCAAGATTAGCAAGGCACCTTTCTGGGTGCCAGAGCATCCATTTTCGCTCCCGGCTGAGTGCCCATGTCGGCACCCAAGCACCCAGATAGGTGCCCAACTGAGCACCTATCTCGCTGTTTTGCCAGTGTGAATTGGATCCATGAAAATATTTGCCATGTTTTCTGCAGCACAGTTATTTGAAATAATAAAAATACTTTCCAGGGTCATACTTTCACTTAATAGGGAGACCCGTTCACTCGCTCGCTTTTATGCGCAGATTATCAGCGTGGGTTTTGAGTGAGGATGCAGCCGCTTATTACATAAGCCTTTACTGCGCTTAGTTACGTGCATTTTTTTTGTATGTGCATGTATTTCTACGCACAAATCATTTGCATAATTAATTTTTTTAACCCCACGGAAGCAGCAGCTTCAGCCGCATGCGGTGATCAAAACCCATGCTCATAACTAGCACCTGTTTTGCTGCAGGTCTTATTACATCGGCCCCTTTAAATGTTACTGTGTCAGGCTTTGACTGACATGCGGCTGTTGAAGTAATTCTTTGTTATTTCCTGCTATATTTGTGCATTTGCCACTTGATTTTCCTCATCTGATGCTCCAGCTCTTTAAAGAATTTTAACCTCTTGTTTTGCAAATTCTTCTACTTCTTTCCACACGTGTGCTTGTGGATTCTCACTCATCCCTTCTGTTCCTTGGAACGCTTGTCCATATTTAACAATCAGTACTGTGGCCATTTACTTTCATACTTCAGCACTTTTTGAGTATTTGTGTCTGTTGAGGTTAATTAAGTACAACTGGAGGCCTACGACTCTACCTATAAGAGATTTCTATACCTATTTCTATAAGGCCCATGCCACCATCCGCTCTTGGGACGTACAGTCTCTGCATACACTGGTACTTATAGATTAACCGATGGGAACGGAGGAGTCTATTTCTTGCATCCCATCACTTGTGGTCTTTTTGTTAAAGTTTTCACAGGTTTTTCAAACTTGCATATAGAGCATAAGGTTGATTTCTATTTCAATTATGAAAACGGAATTCTATGTCTGCAGCACCGTTACTGCACAAAATGGCTTTCTTCCTCAATGATCTCATAATCCATATGAAGCTGCTGTGGTTTCACGAATACACCTTTCTAGGAAGTTGACAGACGTGGCAAAAGAATGTGTATTACAGAGCTTTTTGGAATGCCACCATGGAGAAGATAGCACCAGCATTTTCAGGTCCCATATACATGAATCAATATCAGGGCAAATTATCCCCACAGATGTCAATCCAGAGGGTGCATTCCCATCAATGTGGAAGTTTATATGTATATAATATTGCTATAGGAAGCTCTTGATGTCTCCATGCCTCAACATCCTCTCCCGTGTTCCCTCACACGCCTGGAAGGTATACATGGCAAAACAGTGCAAGTGTTAGTGCCATCTTTAAAATTGCTGGAAGCAAGACAAGAGGGACCCTAGGTCTTGTCTGTCACAGTCTTCATCTGGCCATTACTGAATGGGGTGGGAAGGACCTTGAAAGGAGCGGGCATGGGGGGGGGGGGGGGGGTACGGCCATGTAGGGACACAGGTGCGGGAAGTATGGGGAACTGGGGTTTGGAGGCACATTACGCTGGTGCCAAGGGGGTGAGGATGGGGCTCTGAGACCCCCCATTATGGGGGTTAGGGTTATCCTCTGTGCTAACCAGCCCTTTCCTTTTGGATCAGTTAGCACAGGGGATTTCAGCGAATAGCTAGCGTGCACAGCATCTTTTTTTTTTTTTAATAGTCACGCATGCTACTATCATAGCCATGATACTATGGCAAAACTTTCACGTGTAACTAGTACAGAATGTTGCATGCAGCATTAAATAGTGTTTTACCATACGCATTACCTGATTTATCAACTTGCATACAAAAACGAAAAAGAGAAAAAAAAAAACAACAAACTAGCACGCGTTTTATTGCACAGGTCCTAAAAATGTTTTCTATGATCCTGCATACCCCAGCACTGGTCCACACATGCTCTTTCCCTACTGGTGTGTCCATTTCCCCAACTCTCCCACTCACTGCTCCTTCCTTTACTCACAGCTCCTGCCTCCTTCCCACCCCACCTTCCTCCCCCTGAGGCTGCGCATTCTCTCTCCAGTTCCATCACGGCCAGTGCTCCCTCCTTCCTCCCTCCCTCTCACTGACTGTGCCCATGTCCCTCTTCATGCTTACTTTGTGAGAGCTCCCTGTCGTGGGAAGGCTGGGGACTGCCGCTTTGTGCCCTTTCATGGGAGGACGATGCTCGGAGAATTACTGCTCCTTTTCCACTGCACACTGTCGTAGCATCCGTTTCTGAAAAGAGAAGCGAACGATATACACGTGTGAGATTTCAACACTAGCAGTATAAGATGCTTTTTCAACACTCTGAGGGTGGTTTTCTAACAGCATGGGTAACCTCTGTTACAGCCACATGCCTAACTTACACCAGCTTTAAAGGCAAATTTATGTGCACAAAGTTACACCTGCTCTCTGCAAGGCATCACCTGTACTGATGAATTTATGTACATGCTTTTTAAAATAAAATATATGCGTGTAAAACTCTGCCTCAACTCCATACTCCCGCTCCCTCCCCAGAATGCTTCCTTTTTGCGTGCATAAAAGCATGCACAAAATTGAGTTATGTGTATACTTTTAGATGCAAAAACCCTAGGCCATTTTATAACAAACACGCACCCAAACTTGACAATAGAGAAATTAAGGTCTACAAACAACTATATACATGAAAAGTAGGCTAAAAATACCTAATATGCAATTAAAAAAAAAATCTATATGTGTGCCAAACACAATATTCAACCACTGAGCAGCTAATCAAGTTAGCCAGATATACCTATCTGGCTAACTTAACCACGATATTCAGCAGCGTGGCAGCCCCACTGAATAAACCCAGCTATCTTAAAAGTTAGCCAGATAGGTATTTCCTGCTAACCTTAGACCTGCCTACAGCATGGTCAGTGTTAGCTAACTCCACTCCTCCCCAGAATACCTACCACCCACCCTAGGAATGCCCCCAAGTTATCTGGCTAGAATTTAGCAGAATAAGTCACTGAATATCACAGCTAAGCCATTTACATGGATAACTTTTCAGTTATCCATATAAATGGCTTTTGAATATCTACCCCAGTGATATATAGATTTATATGTACCAAACGCAATAATCAAGCTAAATTAATTGCATTAATGACATTATCTTCCTAGCTGCACATCTAATTTCCTTAACGCGATTATATATATACCAAACACAATGATCAATTTAAATTAATCGCGTTAAGGAAATTAGATGTGCAGCCAAGAAGATACATGGCTTCAAAAATCCACCTCTACAGGAGTAGCACTGATGTAATAAATGCGTCCTCAGGGTTGGTTTAAGGCAGAGGGCGCACTTAGGCAATGCATGGAGGGGATTTATCCTACCCCCTCCTCCCTGTGAGGGAAAGGGGTGTTGGGGATGCTCTGACCATCTCAAATCCCCCTCCCCTCCCTCCTCACCTACAAGTTTCAGCACTGCTTCTTCCCTGTAGGTGCAAGGAAAACTCAGCAGGAGGCCTTCAGCAGCCCTAGTGTGCTGAGTTACCCTGCAGCACCCCACCCCCCTCGCATGGGTTTCTATGGTAAGAGAAAGCCTACGGGGGAGGGGACGAGCTGCCACAGGTCAGTCAGCGCACACCATGGCTGTTGAGGCCCCGTGCTGATTTTTACTTCATCTTCTGGCGCTTACAGGAAGGAAGCAGTGCTGTGGCGACAGGCTCCAATTTAGGCATGGCAGCAGTGGCAACGTTCTGGCGCCTATAAAAACTGGCCAACAGAAGCAGTTGCCTATTCCTAAATCCAGGCCTGCATGTCCTCCTAAATAATCTGGAACTCTGCCTTGTGAAAAGATCTCTGGGCCCTTAAGCCCCTGTAAAGGCTTCATGGGGAAACCCCTGAAGTGGTGGTCAGGAGTCTGTAGAAGGAAGCCCAGAAGCTCTAGTAAAACCATAGAAGATTCCAGTTGCCCAGCTACCTCTTGGGATGGCCTTTGCTGTGGCCCTGAAGAGACTCTGAGGGGCAGTGCAATACACCAGGCTACCAGTCGCCTGGGCCTGGATTTCTCAGTCATTCTGTGGCTCCATGTGCAAGGCACCGGCCTCCAACCAGACAGACCCAAGAGCAAGGCCTAGCAGAGCACTTTCTGCCTACCAAGTACTTCATTAGGGGTGCAGCAGTAAGAGCCCTGGATATCCAGTTTACCTTCTTGAGGTCAAATAATTGTAAGTAGCTGCGTTATAGCTCTCAGTAATTGGAAAGCTTATCAAAGTTTCTCAACATTCATTCTAATTAGAAGGAAATTATTTATTTATTTAGTCATTTTATATACCGTCATTCCAAGAGATGATCACAACGGTTTACAAAATCCTCATACATATATTCATGGTCAATGGTCATATCCTGTATGTTCAGCATTCACCTTCTAGTTTATTTATTTGTTTATTGAGCTTTATATACCGTCGTTTGGTTTCGCCATCACAACGGTTTACAAAGTTTCAATGTTTAACAGAGTTTCCAAAGATTCATGCGATTGTCAACATAAATAATGTAGTCTTTATAAACGTAGATTGTATTTCAACTTATATTGTTTCAGTTAAGTTTGTATAACGTGCTTGCATTGGTTCCACGTGTTTGCATAGGGCCAGTAGGAGTGAAGTAATATCTGAGAGTCATTGGGTGCTTTGATAGGCTTTGGTTAACATCCAGGTTTTTCGTTTTTTTGTTTTGTTTTGTTTTTTTAAGGTCTTTAAATTTTGCTGTGTTCTACGTTCGGTTGGGAGGGTGTTCCAGGGATATAGCTCTCTTCCGAGTTGAGGTAAGCTGTTTGGAATGAGTAGGTGGAATCTTTAATAGACCTTTGTTAGCTGAGCGGAGGTTTCTGTCTGGGGAGTGTAGTTTGATAGATGTACTTAGCCAGTTTGTTTGTTTTTCGTATATTATTTTGTGTAATATGGATAGTATTTTGTATTCTATCCTGAATTTTATTGGGAGCCAGTGTAGTGAAATAAGTGTAGGAGTAATGTGATCGTGTTTTTTAGTTCCCGTGAGTATTCTGGTGGCTGTATTTTGGAGTATTTGGAGTGGTCGGTTGAATAGCAGGTTTATTCAAATTAGTTTGATTCCACATTGTATACATATTCTAATTCATAATCGTAAATATTCTAGGATATTGTATTAGCTACTATATAATCTGTTACATATTCATGCATTTTCTTAGTTGACCTAACAGTGATTACACATTCTAATCCTTCTAACAATGTACTTCACATCATTCATTCATTAATGCTATCTCTATTCACAGTGTTTTGTCTTTTACTTAAATTGTATGCTTTTCTTTACGTTAAAATATATTACTGGTGGTTGTTATCACCTCTTGTTTGATTTAGCAGTGATGACAGTCACCTGCCGCTGATAACAGTACTAGGCTATGCTGTGCTGTAGGAGTGTATCCAGGCAGAGCTCTTCTATTAAATGGTATTTTAGTCAGAATCTTAAGGAGCTAGCAATGATAGCTTTTGGGCTTCAGAAATCCTGAATAAGTGTCTCAGTCATTAAAATTCTGCCATCACACAACCACCTGGTCTGTTCCAGCACCAGCCAGGAAGAAAGGGCCTGGATCCTAGCAGCGATGGAAGCTATTGTGGAGTACAAAATTACTGGTCAGATGGATAAACACGGGAAAGAGCCAGCATGGATTTAGCAAACAGAGATCAATCCTTACCAACCTATCAGAATTCTTCAAAACTGTGAATAAGCAGACAGATATAGATAAAGGTGAACCAACTGATATAGCGTATTTGTATTTTCAGAAGATGTTTGATAAAGTTCCTTAGGAGAAGCTCCTCAGAAAATTAAAAAGCCATGAGATAGGAGGCAGTATCTTACTGTGGATTGATAACTGGTTAAGAACTAGGAGATAGAAAGGGACTAAATGGGCCGCTTTCCCACTAGAAAGAGAGAAAGAGTCGAGTGCTTCAGTGATCTTTCCTGGGAACGGTGTTGTTTAACTTATTCATTAGTGACCTGGAAATGCGAGCAAAAAGTGAAGTGATCAAATTTGCAGATGACACAAAAATATTCTAAGTAATTAACACTTAGACTGGGCATCTAAATGGCAGACGAAATTGAAAGTGGACAATGCAAAGTGAGTCACACAGGAAAAATAATCCAAACTATATGTAATCCTGGTCCCCCCACCACCTTAACAAGTGGGGTCCCACTTCCACACACTGCTGAGCATCGCAGTGGTGGGGACGCACTGGTTCTGTGATGGAGGCAGGATACACGTGTGGGGCTCTAAAAGGGATTACTCTTAAAAATAATCTGTCCACACTCAGGGTATCGTGTTCCAAACAAGAACAGATTTTACTGAAAAATGGAAAGAGTCCAGATTACACAATCAAGACAGGAAACAGTTTAAGTTCCAAAAGTCAAAAAAAGGCACACACAGATACTTATGTTTCTTACATCACTTTCCAAACACTAGGATCCCGGTGTCTTCCTAAAAAAAAAAGGCCTTTATCTCTTTAGCTCCAAAAGGAAAATGACATAATCCCCATATTCTCTCATGCTCAACTACTCTGAGCCTGGTGGCAAGCTTGTGAAAAGCAGTCCTCTCCTCTCCCCAATTTCTGGGTTAGATTTTTCTTTCTTCTAATTTTTACCAGTCTCTCAGGACAGCCACCTCAGCTGTGGATTCAAGAGATCCCAAAGCGGAAGCCCCAGCCTGTTCTCTCTGGGTCCAAGACATCTCTCAGCAATTCAGACTCTGAGTCTACTCCCCGCAGTGACTCAGTCACCATTTATGCTCCTTTGCTACTGAGCCATTCTCTGGGGGATGGATCTCCCCTGACACTCCTAGGTGACACTACTTCCCCAGGAACATTCCCAGCATTAACATATCGGGGCCTAGTCAGCCCTATATACAGCCACGCCATGCTGAGTTCTGTATTAGGATTAACTGCCCAGGAAAAGGATCTTGGAGTCATTGTGGACAGCAGGTTGAAATCCTCAGTTGCATGTGTGGTGGTGATGGTGGTCAAAAAAAGCAAATAAAATGAAAAGGATAATTTGCAAAGGATTGGAAAATAAAACTATCAAAACGCCTCTGTATAAATCAATGGTGCAGCTCTCTGTCTGGTCGCTCCATCTCAAGAAAGATATAGTGAAACTAGAAAATGTACAGAGAAAAGGCAATAAAGATAATAAAAGGAGTGGAATGGCTTTATCATCAAGAAAGGTTAAGCAAAATAGGGCTCTTCAGAAGGGGACATGAGGCGGCATTTGAAATCATTAGTGGGGTGCAACAGGTAATGGGTAATGGTTATTTGCTCTTTCCAAAAGAACTAGAGCCAGGGAACACTTCATGAACTAGCAGGTAGCAGATTAGGAGTCCATAAACAATTATTATCCAAGCAGACTTGGGGAAAGTCACTGCTTATCCCCTAGAATGAGCAAGAAGGAACTGAATGTTCCCCTTGGGATGTGCCAGTTACTTTGCAATGACCCAAATTGGCCATTATTGGAGACGAGCTGCTGGGCTCGATGGACTTTTTGTCTGACCCAACATGACATCTTATGTTACTGTAACCCTTCTTTCACAAGAGACTACAGAGACTGCTGACCTCTTGGGCACTCTGGGCAGTGTTTGGGATCACAGGTTCTGCTAATAGGGAGCAGGCTTACCTTACCCGTAAGGCCCAGGAGGATCACATTCAGATAATTAAAAATAAAAACCAAAAACATTCCACGGTGTTCTGTCCTAAAACAATAAGTAGCTTCCCTGAAGATTAAAAAAAAAAATAGTAAACAGTCCAGCGTCATACAAAGAAAAATAGTTCAGAGGTTTAAAATACGGTAATACAAAACAGCTTTTCTCCAAAAGTAATTCCAACACAGTTCCAAGATACAAGGATATTTCTTCCAAGCACTAGAGTATTGGGGAAGAAATCAAGGGATCTCTCTTAGCGCTCCCAGAAGGAATCTCTTCCGTTTGAAACTCTTGGAATCAGGAAAATCCTCTTCTCCCACTCAGAGATTGCTAGTATGCTCTCGGGTTGGAAATGCAGTCATTATCCCTCCGACCTCGAGAATGGAAGCCCTCCTGAGTCTGAATGCAGATGGCTCCCTCACAGAAACCACCCCTCCCAGCAGCTGGAGAGCCACAGCCCCCCCTTGGCTGCACCTCCAGCTCCCTTGATGGCTCCCCAAAGGTACTCCAGGAGTCGTCCTTTTAAAACCTTTCGACTCTGACCCACCCTTTTAGGAGATGGACTCTGCCATCACCCCGATAACTACTAACGCCCCTGAGCCTCCCTTTACTGGAAAGTTCCTCTCTCTTTCTTTAAAGGAGGACTTAAACAGACCTATAATTTTGCTGTTATGCTAAGTTCAAATTTCATACGGTGGCTAACTGGAACCGTTACAGGCAAAACCTGAAACAGAAAGTGCTACTCTGAAACTGGGCTTGAGGACTCATCTGCAGGGACTGAAAAGCGCATTCCTTTCATTAATTCTATTTTTTTTTTTCCTGGGCTCAGGTCTGATAAAAGTGGACACAGGTGACCCCAAGTGGTGAAATAGCATACTGTATCTGAATAACCTGCTTCTGTTTACCCCACTAATAAATCATATATTTCATTTATTCATTTAAAAGGAATTTATATTCCACAACATTAAAAAAAATGTTCGTAACAGATTGCATATTAATGCATACATAATAGTCATAAAATAACATGGAGGTAAATAAAACAGACAAAACGGCAAACAAACACAAAAGATATAAGCTGCCATGATGGTGTTCAAGACTCAAGAGACCGTAGTCTCAAAGGCCTGACCAAAAAAAAACAAACAAAAGCTAGGTCTCAAGAGCTTTCCTGAAGTTCTTGGGGCAGATGATCGTATGGAGGATTTCTGGCAGTGAATTCCATAGCTGGGGGCCAGCTACGGAGAAAGCTCTCTCTCTTTTCACTCTTTGATGGAACTCCAGGAGAAATTTATTGGCAGAGCGTAAAGTTCCTAGGGGCCTGTAGATTTGTAATATGGCAGTAACCCAGGGAAACATATCTCTGTTCTTTAGCTTCTGGATAAGGGATGCTACTTTGTACTCGATGCGCCAATATACAGGGAGCCCGGGCGGTGCATTTAGTACAGGGGTAATGTGATCGTGAGGTTTCGTGTCGGTCAATAAACGTGCAGTGGAGTTTTTTTGGTTTTTTTTTTTTATTTATAGTTTAACGCTGTAGTTAACAAGTGTAAGTATACAGCACCAATAGCAGTGGAGTTTTGGACTAGCTGCAGCACCCTGACAGAGGAGGCTGGGAGGCCTAATAAGGGCATAATTACTTGCATCGTGCATTAGATTTTATAAATAGTTTATTCAGCTCAAAGCTAAGCAAGTATTTACCATTTCACCGGGGTCCATTTATTTTTATAATTTCAGGGTTCCCCTATAGTTGAGGGCTTGGTAGCCCCTACCCTCTTTACCTGCATAGGAGTTTGAGGGCTCGGGGGTCAAGAAAGAGAGGTGTACCTGAGGGGGCAAAATCAGGAGGCGGGTGCGTAGGAAAGATGAGGTTTATTGAGATTGGGGGTATATGAGAGCACAGGGTATGATGAGAGAGATGTCTAGGAAGGTCAAGGTTGGGCAAGAGGGTTGTGTGAGCATATGAGGTCAAGAGTGGCATGTTATTGTGTGGTCAGGGTTAGCATTAATCCGTGATTTGTGTATCAGAGTTAGCATAGATGTAAGATTTTGGATATCAGGGTTACCATTAACATGCAAACTATGTGGGAGAGCTTCTATCACCATGTAATCAGGTACTGCATTGGACGGAAGCTGGTAACGTGCAGAATCCGTTTCTTTTTGAAGGATGAAGGAGGAATCTGCGCAGTAATGAGTGCATGAGGAGGAAAGGCAGCACACAGGGATGAGCAGTAGGGTACGGCAGCCTGAGAGGTAGAACACCAAGGAAAGGTACTTGTAACGATGAGCAGAAACCATGAAAGATTTGGGGAGGCTCAGGACAGGCCTGTGCGTGGGAGCGATACCTTTTGGAAATAGCAGGTCGAGGAGAGTCTTTCGTCCTGGATGCTAAAAGCAGAAGAGCAGCGTTCACAGCCAGGATCTCCTAGAAGCAGAGGCCCTGTAATCCAGAGACAGAGAACAGTCCCGTCCCCCCCCAAGCTTGCCAAATCCTTCAGGAACTCGGGCACAACAAAGGCAGGAAATGTCATGCAGGGAGCAGTCCCAAGCACTGATGTAATCCAAAACTCATAAGAAAGTTCAGCTACTGCACGGCAGCTGTGATAGTGCAGCATGGAACTTTTCAGAGCCGCAGCTCCCAGAAAAACCACAGACGGAGGTCCCCCTGCAACATTTCGGTTGTACGTACAGATATACTGCAAAAAAGGAAAAGACTTGAAAACAAACAAGAGGAAACACTCTCTGTTCCTCAGCCATAAATCTGTGTACAGTGTAAAGGAGACCCGCCTTTTCCCCTGGCTGGGATCAGTGGGACTTATTCAAAAAGGCCTTTTCCCCAATCTGAACCTATGGCGAGAACAACTACCTTTCTCTTAAGGCTGAATTAAGCATGTGTAGTTATGACGCACTAAGGTCAGGTGAAATACAGTCAAGGCCATGGCCCTTCATTCTGCGATTCACAAAACCTTACCTCCAGCTCAGCCTCTCCTTTTGGCAGCCCGATCTGCAGGCCTGTTTTCCTTTCGGAGTGAGAAGCTCAGGGGTGAAACCAACAAACCTCTTCCTGTTGGTCCTGCCCCTTTCTCTGGGAACTGTCTGCTCTTGTGTGTTTCTCTGAAACCTGGCTATGGCTTAGCTGGAGCTCTGTCCCCTTCCCTTCCCAGAGCCCCCGTCTTCACGGTGTCCGCACTCTTTTCCCCTGAGGCTTGGTTGCTGTGTTCTGCATCTTGTGATCTGCCCATGGTGTAGGACCCCCACATCACATTCCTGGCAGAAACCCAGCTCCTTCCTTCCTCTGACTATAGGAAGCCTGCATTTTGGTGGACTTGCCATGCCAAATGCTAATGGTTGATATGAGGTTTTACAATCCCGATAGGTGCAGAAAATTCACATAGTCTAAAGCTCCCCTTTGAGATTCATGACGATATGCTAATTTAGGTCTGTCCCTCCTGACGCAGCCCCAGCGAAACACGGGTCCGTGTTGGGGGACCCATCGTGTGAAATTTATGTATGATTAACAGTGGAGTTGCCGTGCGTGTGACCAATAATAAATACCATTGTGGAAATTGGACTATGTGAATTTTCTGCACCTATCGGGATTGTAATACTTTCTTTGGGTACAGTTTTTGCTCTGTGATTTGCTGATATGAGGTTTTGTCATCATACAACACCATCTAAGGGGGGTATGGTCCATGTAAAGAATAAAAGGTTTGCCCTGTTGGTAGCACCTGAGTTTTTCCACTGCTTATTTTCTCTCTAGGCATCCTTTCTTCACTACAGAATAATTTCTCTCTCAGGGAAATAGCTTGCAGCTCAAATATAACATGGGTTATTATTCCCCATGGACTTCTTGGGCTAATATAGTTCCCACACCTACCTCTGACGTATCTGTCTATAAGGGAAACTGTTTGCTAAACGTCAACACTACACGCAATTGTTCCTTTACATAGGCACTTAAGGTGGGCGAAGGCCTGCCACGTCTGTTTGTCTGTGCTAGAGATCATTTTTATGAGGTTGGAAAGGCCAGTGGCCAGCTTGGAGACAATCAGGATAAAATTTTCTATGAGGTGGTCGAATATAAAGCTAAATAAATAAGTAAATACCCAGGGCAGCTGCATTCTGCACAATCTGCAAGGTCTGGATTACCTTTAATGGCAGCCCAACATACAACACATTCCAAGAATTGCATTGTGATGTCACCAGGCCCTGGGTTTCAGGCTTTTAAAATAATGCATTTCCAGATGCTGTACAAGCTGAAAAATGATATTTTTGGAAAACCAACTTTGACGGTGCTGTCGTTTGGAGAACCAAACTTTAGGAACAAGTCCAATTGGATTCCCAGACTACGGACATGAGTCTGTGGGATTAGGGCCAACCTCCATCAATCAGTGGCCAGATATCCAGCTCTGGTATTTTAATGCAACAAACCGACAACACCTCCGATTTACTGAGGCTCCATTTTAATTTGTTCTCCTGCATCCAGTTATTCAATAAAGCTATGGACTTATCGCCCACCGAGAGATAGACTTAAATGTCCTCAGTCTCAGGGCTGTAGGTAAATGTTAAAGCAGATTAGTAACAGAGGGGAACCCCTCCAGTCTGAACGCCACATGCTAGGTGAAACATTGACTTTTCATAATGCTGAAATCATTATACAGTGCTAAAAAAGAACAGCAGCCTTTTCTTCGTGCTCTAATTAGTTTGTGTATTGATTTCTTCATTATAAGATGCCATCATATTACACCCATACTACCAAATCTGCACTGGTTACCCTTAAGATATCGCATACAGTATAAAGTTCTATGTATTTTACATAAAATAATCTATGGAGAACAGACTGAGTGGTTAAACATGGCAATTAGATTACACAAACCCCAGAGAAATTTAAGATCAGCCAACACAGGAATGCTCACAATACCTTCAGTGAAATCAGCACATCTCTGTCACATAAGAGAGAGAAGTATCTCCCTCGCTGGCCCAAAACTTTGGAATGATATGCCTGCTGAGTTAAGGACCCAAGCCGAAATAAAATTATTCAAAAAGAATTTGAAAACATGGCTTTTTGGAATTGCTTTTGGGGGGAATGATTAACTGCTATTTTATCCCATTTTCTTTTTTATATCATTTCATACACTGTACATAACATGAGGCACTTAATTTTTAACATCTGAAAGAGAAAAACTTATAACATTTTAATTAAGTGTATTAATCTGGTACTGCACACAACATAAGGCACTCGTTTTCAATTTTATAACTGGAAGAGAGAAATGTTCTAATTTTGTATGATTTATTTTAGTGTTTTACTTGTCTATTATATTTTATTATGTTTTGTGTCATATTTTACGAATAATTGCTCTTTTATTGTTACTTTTACTGTTATTTATGTTTTATATATGGAGACCGTTGTGATGGCCGGGCTGAAGGACGGTATATAAGAACTTAATAAATAAAATAAATCCTCTTACATTGCCCAGCTCTTCCATCTCTCGGTGCCGTGCTCCTAAGGTTTGCTCTCTCTCTCTCACATCTTCTGTTTCCCCTCATCTCTCACTAACCGCCTCATAATAAGGCCGCCCACCCTTTCACCTCTCTCCCATCATCTCTCATTAGGGCCTTCCTTATTAACTATCATTGCCTCATACCTTCCCAACCCCCACTTCCCCCAATTCTCCTGTGCCCCCCTTCACTCTCTCTGTATACGTCGAGGCTTGGGCTTCACACAGTGCCAGGATACGTGTAATTCCTCCCCTTCCCTCACACGCTCACCTTTCTCCTGTCCGTTGCTGCTCTCTGTCAGTCCATTTACAGCTGGAAAGGAAGGCAGGCAGGCACGGTCACTTGGAGTAAGGATGAAAGAAAGGCAGTGCACAGCTCACAGTACAACAAATATGTCGATTTAACCATAACTCGACTGATTCTGAGAGAGGGGAAAAAAGGTCAGAAAGAGAGGGCCGGAGGAAAAGGAGAGAAGGTAGGAAGGGGAATGGAAAGGGGAGAGAGAGAGCGACTAAAGGGGGCAGAGGATAGGGAGAAAGTGTTTGGGAAGGTGAGTGAAAAAGGAGAAGCGGCATGCAGGAGGAAGGATGCGAGAGGGCAGGTGGGGTAGGGTTGGACTCAGTGAGTGGGGAGGGTGGAAAGATGGAGACAGGCAAAGGGAAATGGGGAAAGCAGAAAATGGAAATATGAGATAGTTAAAAACAATAAATAAAGAAGGGAGTGAGAGAAAGGAGGGAGAGAGAAAAAGATGGAGAGAGGGGGAAACAAGCAGCAGGAAAGAGAAAATGAATGAAGAAGGGGGAGACAAGGAGCAGTAGTGGGAAGGAGAGGAACAATGCAAGTGAGAGATAAAAAGGATGAAGAGATTGTAGGGGTGGGAAATCATAAGAAAGAAAGGACAGAGAAGAGGTAAAATGAGAAAAAATTATAAAAGAAAGCAAATTAGACAAAGGAAAAGATAGACAACTCTAACTTTTGTTAAGAGAACAGAGAGTATTTTCAGTTGTGCAGATAGGAGTGTGTGTGTGTGTGTGTGTGAGAGTGTGTATAAATGAATCTGTCAGTGTGTGTGTGTATAAATGAATCTGTCAGAGTGTGTGTGTGTATATAAATGAATCTGTCAGTGTGTGTGTGTGTGTGTGTATAAATGAATCTGTCAGTGTGTGTGTGTGTGTGTGTGTGTATAAATGAATCTGTCAGTGTGTGTGTGTTGTGTGTGTGTGTGTATATAAATGAATCTGTCAGTGTGTGTGTGTTGTGTGTGTGTGTGTATATAAATGAATCTGTCAGTGTGTGTGTGTGTGTGTGTATAAATGAATCTGTCAGAGTGTGTGTGTGTGTGTATAAATGAATCTGTCAGAGTGTGTGTGTGTGTGTGTGTATAAATGAATCTGTCAGAGTGTGTGTGTGTGTGTGTGTATAAATGAATCTGTCAGTGAGTGTGTGTGTGTGTGTGTGTGTAAATGAATCTGTCAGAGTGTGTGTGTGTGTGTGTATAAATGAATCTGTCAGAGTGTGTGTGTGTATAAATGAATCTGTCAGTGAGTGTGTGTGTGTGTGTGTGTGTGTGTGTGTAAATGAATCTGTCAGTGTGCATGCATGGGGATGAATCTCGCAACGTGTCCCAGCTGGTGAATCCGTCAGTGTATGGGTGTGGGAGAATTTCTCAGTGTGTGTACGGTTCTAGGATCTAAACTGGTCAACCTGTGTATGTAAAAGTGAACCCATTAGTGCTGTTCTTCATCCATTCTTACTTGTCAGTGTCAGTGTGCCACTCTCCAGCTATTTATGCACATGTCCCTCTGATTCTGAGTGTGTGCCATTCTTTAACTCTACCTGTGGATGATTCTGACTGTGCCTGTGTACTCCTCCCTCTCTGTGCCTGTGTTATGTCTCTGAGAGAGTCTCTTTATCTACAGTTTTGTAATATCTACACAATATACTTGTAACTGCTTTGTGTAATACTGTACCTTTGTGTTGCCCCCCTTGTAACTGCTTTGCATAACTGCACTTTTCTCAGGCTTTTAAAATGCGTTATTCATAAGTTAATATGCTCAAAGTGTTCCCGTATACAGTATGCAAAAGCCTCCAGTTCCTTACCATCCTAACAAACCTGCATGTTGCCCTTCTCTCTACATTATGTCAGTATTATTTTCATCTTACCAGAGCTCATGGTGACAGATGAACTTGTTTTTGTCACTTTCGGAGTCTGATTATCTGTGTAAAAAGGAAACAGTTTAAAATTAGAAATCTCACAGATGCCTTCAGACAACAAGCTGTGCATATCAGCGATTGTCAGAGTGACTGGTCATAGCCAAGGGAAGTAAAGGTGCAAGATATGAGGTCGACTGGGTTAGACTCAGGAGTATCGGGAAGCACTTCACCTCAGGAAAGCGTGCTGGATACGTGGAGGGCATTCCAGGATGGATGATGGGAGCAAAAGCAGCACAGGAATTCAAGAAAGCACAGGACTTCAACAGAGGGGCCTAACCGTGGGGAGCAAAGACAAATCCAGGCCGTCTTCGTCATCATCATTCTGTTTCTGTGTGCTACAGGCGCTGCCCTCAAAACCGAGACACAGCTATAACTAACACTGTAATGCCACGGCGAAGCAAACGGAAGTGAAGCCTGGGTGCAGGAAATCATACAGGATTTCTTTCCTCAGCTGGCTCTCACTGCATTCCTCTTCTTCCCTTATAAACATATGGAGTTGACAGCGGCATGAGCAATAACCTAGCAGTGGTCATCATGTTATGGGGATTATTCCAGCAGACATTCCCCTGCCCTCAGCACAGAAGCACAGTGTAAGGTGCCATCTTCAAAGGACATATGCTTTGTTTGCAGGTGGTGAGAATAAGGTCCTTTCTACATCTGAAGCATCTTGGTCGTTTATCCTTAGGTTCCCGTCTGCCTGCTGCTGCTGCTGCTGGCAGTGCTGTGACCAATGGCACCTCACTAACTGCTGGGTGTTAGGTGTTAGGGATTGCAGCCTAATGTCCAAATGTCAGTTCCAGTTGCTAGGTGGCAACCAAAAGCATGCTGCATCCCTGCCTGCCTCTACAAAGTCGGTTTTATCATTCTCTCTGCCTCTGTTCACTAATTCTGGGCAATGATGCCAGGAGGACGAGATCCATCTTTGCAGCCAGCGTGTGGGCATGAGGAGAGAGAACCAGGGACTGCAGCAAGGAAATTCAACCAGGCAAGTCCCTCTGCCAAAATCATCTCGACCTTTCCGTGTGATTTTCATGACAACAGCAGGAAGGGCTCTTTTCTTTTTTTAATGAATTGGTAAATACCATATTTCTCAAGACGACAACATGAGGCATATTTAAAAAAAAAAAAAAAAAAAAAAAAAAGTTTGATCCATCAAATCTGGCAACATGGGACACGTATGCCGAATGTCTGTGCATATCCAAGTGAAAAGCAACATGGACAAAATGCAAGAGAGGAATTTCTCCAAGTTTTGTGGGTAGATGACAGAACCTTAGATAACATGGGTTTACCAAGGGCCATATCTGGCCAAACTAAAGTCCTTTGATGAGGTGTTAAAAGTAGTGAATCATAGAGGAGCAGCAAGGTGACTATCGGGACTTCAGCAAGTCTCCTGACACAGTCTCATGCTGGCTAGTTTGTTTACCAAGAACACAGGCCAGCCCTGGATTGACCATTAAGCAAAATAAGCACATGCATAGGACACCAAGGGAAGGAGGCACCACAAAGAGTTGAAAATTTGCATTTTTTTCTATTGCCTCTTAAGTTATAAGTAAATAATTTGCTTATATTTGCTTACTGCTATTTAGTGTTAAATAAATAAAACCTTTTAAAAAGTTTATATTTATTATAGTTGTGGGGATGGCCTGGAAGAAAACTGAATTTTTAAGTTATTTCAGCTTCAGCACTTATTGAGTCTTACTGCCTTATCTGTTAAGCAATGGAAAGGCTGAAGGGGCATCACTTTTGGGCTGTGCTAAGGGCATCAGTTGGCCTTAATCTGACCCTGACATACGCAGAAAGCTTTAACTAGGTAAGGAACTGGTCAAGCAACAGAACTCGGAGTGGTAGTCAATGGAGGCCAATCTGGCAAAGGTAAAAAAAATCAATTTTCAAAAAGCCACCAAACAGCAAATATTGCCAGCTCACTTTAACTTATTACCTTTAGGCAATTTTTCAGCCAAAGATCAACTGGCTAGCTTTTTGGCTGGAAATTCACTTGGACCTTGCCAGTCAAAAATTGACCAGTTAGATTTTGCTTGCCAATTGCGCAACTGGGATTGCCTGGGGCTAAATTTAGTCTAACAATGCTGAAAATCAGCTCTAACCAGCTAAATCATAAGCCACTGCAACCACCCCATCTTTTGACAGGTTAAATTTGCTCAAATTGTGATTTTAGCTGGGTAAATTTGGCTGGCTGGCATGGGAGCTTTTTTTTTTTTTTTTTTTTTTTTAAAGCAAAAATGTAACCAGCTGACTCCCAAAGTTAAACCTTTTGAAAACTGATCCCAAAGGGAGACCACATAGGACTTCAGGAAAAATAGGATACCAAAATCCATGTCAGGTCAGACATGCCAGGAGGGGTGGAAAGCAGGAAAGGGAATGTGAAAAAAATACCTGGAAAAATGGTCAAGGGTTTTGGCAGATATGCTTTGGTATAGAAAGCATGAAATCGTGCATCTGTAGCATGAAAATCCATTAGCCAGTTATCAATTAGGAGGACAAGTGCTAGCAAGTGCCAAACAGGAAAGAAACTTAGGCGTGATCATCTTGGATGGCTTTATGGCTGGCAGTCAGTCAATTATGAAACCAACCACAAAATAATTGTGTGGCTGAAAATTGTCAGCAGCAGAATAACTCGATAAAACAATGGCAGGCAAACGCCAACCTATGCAGAAGAAAAGCACAATGGAGAAAAATATTACACCAAACGTGGACAAGCAAGCAGACCTCGGTATCACAAGTCTTAAAATCTGTCTACAAGTAAGACTGCTGAAGTGGATTATTCCACAGACAATAGTAAAGGGGTGGCAGAGTCCCAAAGATTAAAAAATATATTTGATGACTGCTACTGCACAGGCAGAATTAAACACACAAGTCATAAGGGGGGACTTTTCAAAAGTTCAGTTGGGAGATGGGTGTATAAAATAAAGACATTTATTTTTTTCATTCCTCTGTTCCGCAATTTCCGTCTGTTCAATGCGGATAACAAATACATATAACTTTTTCCTATGTGCTAAATGTAGATCTTGATCCTCTTAAAAGCATGTGCATTATTTGCACAAATCTACCCATATCAAAAGGGGTGAAACTTGGAGGGGTATTACAAATTCACACACACAACCTGAATTTTCAAAAGGTTAAATGTGTAGATGGAATGACGTTTTCACAAATAACCTTTTGCCCCATTTTGCAACAAATAAAGTTACGTATGTATCTTCTATTTGAAAAGAGTTGTATTTATGCATGCAACTCTGTAGCTAGGTATACAACTGAAGATTTACCCCTTATTCTCTCGAAACAGCTTTTAAGTTGATCAGTAGCAGAAAGCAGAAGCTGGAACCATGAATCTACACATTAGCGAGGCAAGTTTCAGCGGCATACATTGCTGCAAAATATGCAGATACTTTTGTACTCGTGGACCTTAGAGTTAATTTTCAAAGGGAAATTATCCCTTTAAAACAGTGAATACAAAGTCCATGGGTACAAAAAGTACCTGTGCCTGTTGTACCTGCAACTTCTGCAAGCAATGGAACGGTGCAAAAAAATGCACATTGAATTTTCAAATCTATTCTACAAGCATCGTTTCCTCCCCTGGGAACACTTCCTTTAAATCCGGCTAAAAAATATGCACATTGTAAAAGCAAGCGCATATGTCTCAAGCCATGGGGGGGAGGAGGGGGAATTTTCACTCAGGGGGTCTAGTTGGGCAACTACTTTGCTACCTAGTTAAATCGTTTGAGAACCGCCCTCTAGAATATTCTGTAGAAAGAAAAGCCCTGTGCAGTGAAAAAACTTGCTTAAAAAGTTAAGCAACTGTCAGAGCAAACTGACGACTTTGGGGTCAGACTTGGGAGGAAAAATATTAGAATAGTGGGGATTCCCTAGGAAGACGTGAAAGATCTTCTACAACGTACTTTCAAAGCAACCTTTGGGAATATCAGTACGAGAGGAAGAGAAGAAACATTAAGGCCTGAAAACTCCATTTTCTTATCCATGCTTTCCGTATTTGGGATTTTAAGACTCTGTATCCCTGTGTGCGCTCTACTGATTGTCCAGCAAACAGAGCAAAATGCCTCAAGTTGGCAAGATACAGTCTCACCAGTAATTCTCATGACACAATTCTGGACTTCCGGAAAGATCTCACAGAAGACAGTCACAGTCACTACCAGTTTAAACAAACATACAAAAATAAAGTACTGGAAAATAAACAGCGAAGAAAGACTCAAAACCATCCACACTGGACTGACTGTACTTTAATACCAAATTTTATGGGCTCCAGGCGCTCTGCTCGGTGTTGGATGCCAACAGTTCTCCTGCACACCTGGTTCTATTATGAAGTTTTGCTCTCTTGACTTCTTGCCAGTGCCCTTGTACCTTCAGGCATCCTGGTTCACGTTCTCTCTCGTTTTAACACATTACAGGCTCTTCCAAGTGCAGAGCGCTCTCCCTACATGGTGTAGAAAACAGGTCAAGTGTTGGCTCCCTGCTGCAGGAATGCAGATAAGGAGTGCCTGGAGCCGCACAGCGTGTCCCTCGGGCGCCTCGCATGCTTCCAACATTCCAGGACCGTCTAAAATAAGGATGTGCAATAAAACAAGGTCTCGCTTTTTCCAGAGATGTGTCATTCCAACCATATCATTTACACTTAATTTAATTGTTTTTGGTTTTTTTTTTTAAAGAGACACAACTATATAAAATGGCCATTTAGTGCGACACTCTACTTCTGGGTCCATAGTATTAAACAACAATGGTATCTCTCCCACTAATGTAGAGAATAGCACCTGATACAAAAGTTATTTTCTCTGACATGTGGAGCCCGACATCTAGAAAGTACTTGTTCCTTTCCTGCCGGTGCTCCTACCTCTCTATCAAGCAAGCTACACACCCCCATATCAACATCCTAAGAAGCCAGGCAAGAAAAAGTGCTGCCTTGTGTAGAAATTGCAGAAGAATGATACCACCCACAAGCATTTGGCAAACTTGCAGACGTTCTGAATGGACAAACTACATCTGTGTTTCTTTGAGTACACTAGGTTCAGGTACCTCCTCATAAATTCATATGTACATCCAGTAGCTGACTTCAACTCTAAAAAATTACAGTTCCAAGCAACACACCTGAACAGAAATTAAGCATAGGTATGCAGAGATGGGCTTTTGTTTCATTTGGAAAACAAATGAAAAACAAATTAAAATTCGTTCATTTTTCATTTCCCCTAGTAATAGGCTACAGCCACCAGCCCAGATGCCACACCTGCCGAAAAGCCACAGTACCAACAAGGGCCTGACAGTTTAACTTTACTAATAAATATTATTACACTGTGATTGAGGGTAGAAGATTAGTACTTACTTTCAAGTCTAGTATTTTTGTGCAAAGAAACGTTTCCAAAAAAACTGATGGTTAAACACAGACGTTAAGTGGGACAAGATAAAGCTCTGGCACCGTAGAGATTCAGCATTCAGCAGCCATTTACGGAGTACATTACCCCCCCCCCCCCCCCAATGTCTGTACTTTTTCTACAGACTACAGTCAAAAAACTGGTCCAAATGTAAGCAATTATTTTGAATTTGTATTTATTTTCACACTTGGGGGGTTTTCTAATTAAGTGTTGTCACGTGTTTTCTGCCACATGGTCAGCACTGTATAAACAAACTTCTACTTGCTCAGATGCACAAACAGAAGTCATCAGAAAGGAAAGTTCATTGTTTACCGATTCAGGAAAAGTAGGAAAGGAACATTCCTAGGATGAATTTATTAGAGTAAGTAAACACTATTAGGCCACAGTTGCACGGTGCTACATTAGTGGAATAATAAATGATTTGACTCCACATGGCTTGAGGGTCAGAAGGAACCTATGCTCTTCAGTGATAACCAAGATTTTGTAATGAAATGGATAGCTTTTCTTGATAAATGTTTCCAAGCCTTGATGCTTTTAATTATTGAGCATACCAAGAAGTTTATGAACGAGTTAACAATTCAAATCTCACTTTTTCCACCATTAAGGAGCAGCTATCCTCCACAGATTTTGACTCTAAATTACTAAGTACCTGATTCACTAAGGGCCGGATTTTAAAGGATTTACGCGCATAGGGAGGGTTACGCGTGTTGCCGGGCCTATTTTAAAAGGCCCGGCAACACGCGTAAAGCCCCAGGACGCGTGTAAGTCCTGGGGCTTTACTAAAGGGGTGGTCCGGGGGCGCCTGGGGCGGGGCCAGAGGCCTCCGATACAGCGGCCACTGCCGCTGTGTCGGAGGATCGCATGCTGGCAGGCTGCCGGCGTGTACAAATTGCGCCTGCCCAGAAGCAGGCGCAAAAGGTAAGACAAAGGTCAGGGGGGGTTAGAGCAGGGCTGGGGGGGGAAGGTTAAGGGAAGAGGTGGGAAGTTCAGGCTCGGGGGAAGGGAACGGGGGAAGGCAGTGCGGCTCGGCGCACGCAAGGTGCACAATTGTGCACCCCCAGTGAGCAGTTTACAAGTAATGACAAATAGGATTACCACCTTGTCCTGATCCACAAAAAAATTCCAGATACTTTTATTACTGATATTACAATACAACTATTTTGCATCTGGCCAAAAGTTTTATTCACAAATTCATGATATAGCTGTGGAGTCTCCCATGGCACCTAAGTATCACAAATCTTTATGTAGTGTTTTTGAAGAGACTGCTATATAAAATTCTATACGGTGGAACCATGCACTCACAAATTTAAAAAAAAAAATTGAAAACCTGGCTCTTCAAGCTAGCCTACTCCTAACCCCCACTTTCCACCCCTAGTACCTCCACACCACATGACAGTCTACAACTTCAATTATATATTTATAACTTACCTTCAAGTCCACTTTTACCATCCTGTACCCTCACAGACCGTACCATGCAACCTGCTCCCAAATATGACTGTGTACATAGTTTGTTTATTCTTTATATTTAGATTTACATACTTATGTTTTCTCCAACACTTATATACTCTCTACATACCATGTTTTGATCCCTCCCGTTTACCATACCATGTAACCTAAATCGTTCCATGTATTTTCTCTATCGTTTTGTATGTTACTTGTAAACGGCTATTGGTATATAAAAACCTTTAAATAAATAAATAAATAAATAAATATAGAAGATGAAAAGCAGTGTTTGTCCCTCCCAATGCAGCAAGTCTTTGAAACACATGTGCCAAGGACCACAGCTACCTCTATGAATCCTTTTAACATTAGTGTTTCAAGGACTGAATAAATCGTCTTGGATTGGAATCGTTCTCTGTCTGGCTGAAAAGCTTTTCTGTCTAAATTTGTGGAAGATTCTACATTCATTAACGATCACTGCACCATTCTTTGCTGATTATTATTGATTTAGGTGGTGTGGTTCTCCTTGCTTTACTGGATGGGTATATAGACGACATCTTTTTAATTTGGACTGGATCGGTTGAAGAATGTTTTCCATGGTTGAATCAAGATCAAAATCTGCAATTCACATTGACATGAGATTATTCCCATATTGCATTTTTGGATGTTGTGGTGCAATTTCATCAGGGGAGATTTGATACCATGGTTTTTAGAAAATCTATGGATAGGAAAACTTATTATGATTTGATAGCCATCACCCCCGTCTGTTTAAATCCAGCCTCCCAGTAGGCCAGGGTTTTTTTGAGGGGTTTTTTGCATTCGTAGGATTTGCACAGACAAGGAGGAATTCAAAAAACAAACTTGCAATTTGACAGCTAAATTTCAAGCATGGGGATATCTCATATCCATTTTAAAGAAAGTATGAGTTACAGAACATAACTGTGAATACTCCAGTACACTGATAAAGTGGGTGACATAGTGGTCCCCATTAGAAAACATTGGCTTGTATTCGCATTACATCATATATTTAGAGAAATGCCTATGATCGCTTTTTCTAGGGGAGCTAATATACGAGATAAGGTCATGCTTGTTGCTATGTTTGAGGCTACAGACATGCAAGGAAGATACTATACCAATGCATTTCCCTTGTCAGAGATATGATTATTTTTTTTTGCAAATACTGTACCAGGTCAGGTTTGGGTCTATCCTCTTACTAATTTTAAATTTGTTAAGCAAGTCTCTACAGATTGCACCTTAGACCATGTTCTATTACAATTGTTTGCCTGTGTCTTAAACTGTATATTGGCTGCACCAAACGGGTCCATACACAAGACTTATTGAACACGCAATTGTTTGCGAACAGGAAAATATAATGCACCAATAGTTCAACAATGCATGGAGCATTCACATACATTTTCACAACTCAAATGGATTGTTTTGGGAAAAAAGTCCTACAATCAGCACAAGAGGGAGATAGGTAAGATCATCTCCATTATCAGGAACAGTATTGGATATTCATGCCGCAAACCTTGGCACTTGGTGGACCTCAGTGAAGATCTTGAGTGGAATAGTACTTAGAGAGAGCTCCTTTCGCCTTCCTGAAACAGAGGTTTAGTACTAGTATCATCAATCGTTTATGAATTTTATTTCATCAACATAGGATTCATGTTTTAATGTCGGGGTCAACAGCATCCCTGGCACTTTCAAGTCTTGAACCTGCTGTAAGGCTGCAAAGGCTGCTGACCTTCCTAGGAGTCTTGAGAATTTTGTCAGACATGCCCCAGCTATCTTCCATTTGAACCGCATTATGTGTGGCCCAAACAGGCAGCAGTATATAAGGAACTCCAGACTGCCAAACTTTTGCTTGTCTAACAGCCCACATGGCATCTGCTCCCACGGAAATGCTATTAGTTTATCTGTTCCTCTGGCCTGTATCCTCATCCTAATTCTAGGTATTCAGGTTTTCCTGTCCTGTACTCCATTGCTCCTGTGATACAGTGTGTTCCAGTTCTTCTTTCCTTATAAATATTCCTGCATTCACCATCCAGTGTCCAGTGTTCTGCTGATCTCTAAGTTTCCAGTGCTCCTGTGCCTGCGTTCCAGTTTTGTGGTTTCTAGTTCCTGCTCCAGTCTCGGTCCTTGGTGCCTCTCTTGATTCCTGTTCCAGTCCTGGATCCTCTCTCCATCAGGGCAGGGGAATGCTCATTTCCAGGTGCCTGGCCTCTCACAGGTATGCCCTGCCCAGACACCCTACCTGCTAGCACTCTCCAGCAAAGTGGAATGTGACATTTAAACAGAGAGGATAAAATCGGTGTTGCCATTGTTATTTTTCTTAATTTTAAAGTCTTCAACCCATTTCATTCATCATATTTTCAGTTATATTGTTATTTATCTATATTATTACTTTATTTGATGTATGTGTTTTATTTTAATTTTTATGTATGTACTGTTGTAACCCGCCCCGAACTTCGGAGGGCGCGGGATATAAATACAATTAAATAAATAGATGTTATCCTTAGCACCATTTGTTGATACCTTTATTGGTTTGTTTCCATCATTACATCACTGTCAATGATTGAATGTTTTCTAGGTCATACGGATCTATAAAAATAAGAAGACTTTACACGCCACAACATGATTTGAAATGATTCATCAGCAGCGGTTTTTTGAAGAAGTTATGCACCCCTGATGAAAATATTCTTTTCGGCCAGTGTTGTATATGAGATACCGAAAGCATGCTGCTTTTGAAAATACGTATTACTTCCAAGTAAACTTTTCAAGCGCAAAAATGACAGTTGACCTTTACTAATAATTACAGTTACACTGTGATTGAAGGTAGAATATTAGTAATTAATTTCAAGTCTAATTTTTATGTGCAAAAAAATGTTCTAAAAATATGGTTAAAGTAAGACATTAGGTGGGACACGATGAAGAAGCTCTGATGCCGCATTGGGCAGCCATTTAGGAGCACATTCCCCCAAGGTCTATATATTTTTTGTATTGACTAGAGTAAAAAAAAAAAAGTGGTCCAAAACTAAGTGATTATTTTGAATTTATAAATAACTTTGTTACATTGTTAATGTTTCTTTACTGACTCCTGGATTATCATTCAGAGATCGTCATCAGGCAATGAAACTTCATAGACCTCTGGTCTTCTTTCAACACAGCCATGTAACCACAGAACTACAAGGGCAGTGAACAATGAGTCAGATCTCTTGGAATAAGAGTTCAAATCCAGGCTTTGCCACCACTTCCCTAAAAACTTAGAGAAATCAGTTCATGTTCCTGTATCTTGATTCTAACCTCCGTTCTACCACTAACTCTGTGTGACTTGGACATCTCACTTTATCTCCCAGTGCCTTGGATCTGTGCGGTTTACAAATTGTTTTAAATAAAATAAATAAAATGTACCTTTGTTTCATTTGGAACACAAAAAAAAAAATGAATGAAATTTTGTTTTTCATTTCAGTTCCCCTAGAAACAGGCTACAGCCAGCAGTCACAGCCCTATGCCTACCTACTGAAAATCCACGGCCCCACCAAATGTTTTAGAAATTAAACCCCCCCCCCCTTTCATCAGCTAGTCTCCCAGACCTGTGTACTTTAATTGTAAACACATCTTTTGACATTCTATCTGCAAGTGATAAAAAAAACCAAACCAAACAGACTTCAAAGGTCAGGGAAGCACATAATGTACAGAGTATAAATATCCCCAACACTGCAAAGCCACAGGGATTATACCCTACCCAGAGGGCACCGGAATAACCAGAGCACGGCAGAGCCATGGGGATCGTGCTCCACCCAGAGGGAGCTAAGTATACTGTACTTAATATAAATAACCAGACCATTGCAGAATCAGAGACTGTATCACAGCTGGAAGAATATAGATAAACCCTATCACAGTGTTTCCCAGCTCTCTCCCGGAGGCATACCTATCCAGTCAGGATTGCTGTAATGAATATGCATGAGAGAGATTTGCATGTACAGATCCCAACTAAGACCAAGTTTACCCTTGTGAGGACTCACTGGGCATTTCTGTACACCTACCACCAGAGGGCCTCTCGGGCTGCCTGCTCAGACCTGCCAGCCTTATGCTCCGCTGCACAGACACTCTGCTACGTCTCCCAGCTCTATGGCTTGCATGTCCTGCTGTGGCCATCTTGTTCCAGCTGGATCCTGTTTATATTCCAGTCTCAAGTTCAGTATCTTGACAGATCTTAGGGTCCTAGTTCTGGTCTATATCATGTTCTCTTCTTTTGCTCTTTCTGGTCTTGTGGCCATTAATTTGAGACCTTACATAGGCCCCCACTTTCAGGCCATAAATTCTGTGTCTTGTTTCGTTCCATTATGCTCCTGTTTCTGTCTGCTCTGTTCTGCTTTTGTGTCCTTCTCTTCGTCTTGTCCTGGCTTGTCCCGGTCCTTTGGGCACCTTGATGTGTGAATGTTCCCCGTCTTAAGTCCTGCTGGCCCACCAGCACCTGAGGGCTCAACCCAAGCGGAAAGTGGCTGGTTTAGGCAGAAGGACTCCTGTGTTCCTGTCCTGCTCCAGCCTGCCTGGTCTGAGTCCAGCCCTGCTCCTGGGGGTCAGAACATGGGCACTACCATCCTGACAACCCTGTTATGTCTTGTCCAGATACCAATGGCTTGAATGGGAAACCTCCAACCCTGAGAGCACTGTGAAAGCAGGCCCTCCGCTCTCTCTCAGCACCAACATCCTGCTCCTTTGCAGCACCAGGATCCCTCCCCTGTGCTGCGTGAGAGGAAATTACATATTTCTTAACTTCCTGACACCAGGCAGGCGTTAAGCTGCTTTGAAGTTGGCATATTAGCTGTTAAACTACGCCAGTCTTTTCTCCATATTCTTCTAACAGAAAAGCATGGTGCAGACCAAGAGGGGCATAATAGCCACGTGCACTCTCTTGTACAGCTCTTCATGCACTGATGAGTAACTATAATTACAGTAATCATTACATTTGGCAGCCTTTGTATCCTGCACCATTCTAGGATGATTTAAAAAGTTAGTCACCTGAGCATTTTTCAAAAATGGAGCCAAAAAAAGTGTCTGTGTGGAAACTGTGACCAAAACGGTGATAATTTATATCAAATTATCAGCTCTTGGGGCAACGTGTTCAATGTGATCCCTCCTGATAATCCAGGCTCAGCAGACGTTATGAGAAAGTCGCACAACAGCGTTCTGCCCATCTCACTTTGCTGGGTAATGGAGCTGGGGAGGCGTTTCAGAGACTTTGTTCAGTAACTGATATGCGTAAGCGCCCTGAGGGAACCAAAAAAAGAACATGCAGAGGGTTTCTACTACATTGTGGTATCTTATTCTGTGCCAGGTTTTGAAAATATTTTATTATATATAAAAAAAAAAAAGATGATAGGGGATAAACTGCGAAGATCATGAAGCAGCACCGCAGGTGTTAGGAGGCGGCACCCACAACATCAGCAAGTGGCCGAACTCTGCTAGTCAAAGGTCAATGGAGGACAGGAGAGAATAAAAGCAGGAGAGGGCGGTGCAAGGGATGAGGCCGGGGTGAGCTTTGATGGAGTTGGGGGTTAAATTCAGAGCTCAAGCTGCCCCTTTGCTACTTTGGCAGGCAGAAATAACAGGGATGGAGGCAAAGCAATAGGAGAAGCAGCACGGCAGGCTGGAGTGAAGGAGCAGCCTAGTGGTTAGAGCAGTGGCCCACGAGCCAGGGAAACCGGACTTCAAATCCCACCGCGCCACTCCTTGTGACCTTGGGCAAGTCTCGTTGCCCTCCACTGCCTGTGGTTCAAACCTATAGGGTTCGTTTATCATTTTAGCGATAACACAGCGCACTGCACGCTGGTAGGCAAACAGGAGGAGATGGGGGTGGAGTGGAGAGTGCGCTTTCCCATCGTCTCTTCTTGTACCTTTCATCAATTCGAAGAGCAGAACATCTTCAGTGATGTCAACTTTGCTGTTTGTACCTCCTACTGTGCATGTAACCCCCCCCCCCCCAACCCATCACAGAGTTAAAAGTGCCCCCTCTTACAGTGGTATAAATAGTGACATATTTCTCTCTCAATCAATGCTGCGATGTGTTAAACAACACACAAGGGTGGGTGCATTGGGGAAATTTCCGCAAAGTGCAATATTTTATTTATTTTTTTTATTTTTATCGCGGGCGCTATTTCTGCTACAAATATAGCATTGTGATAAATCTAGGGGTAAGATTGTAAGCCCTTTGGGAATAGGGAAATACCTACAGTACCTGAATGTAATACACTTTGAATTCCAAAAAAGCGGAATATAAATTAAGTGACAGGGGCGAACAAGTCAGTGGGATCCCGAGCTAAGCCGAAGGGTTGGCAGGATGAAAAAACGGCAGCTTCTGCAAAGGGTCCCTCAGTAGGAGAAGCAACAGAGGCATTTAGTGGCGAGAACAGCCACAAGCTTGGGTGGGGGGGGGGGGGGGCAGGCTGCCCATCCTACAGTCACACAGAAGCAAACTACAAGCGCTTTGGGTGACTCCTTCCCGTCGCAACCTTCAATTCTGAATTTCTGGCGTCAGCACCGAGTGCAAAGGGGCATAACACAGCGACTTCTGCTCCAGCCAAAATAAGGGGAGGCAGTCCCAATGACTTGCACATCCGCACCGAGGAGAGGGTAAGCAAAAGGAAATGGCGGCCACCAGCCGCCAATACACATGGCAGGGCAAGAGCTGGGGCAAGAGGTTAATGTCCAGCAAGGACTGGCCATCCCCAGCAAATTCTGCTACTAATGCAACCTGCAAAAATGACACAGACCCCCCTGGCTTGGCAGGTTATCAGGACAGGTGGCGAATAAGTAAATAAAACGTACGAGTGCCCTGTTCAACTCTTCAGTCTGGATGCCAGCACGGCAAAGTCAGAAGTGTAAGAGGGTCCTGGCGGCGACGCGGACAACCATCAGCCAGATCTGTCTGAAAGGCTGCAATAACTGTAGTGCACAAAGACCCCACAGCAAGGCAGGCAATCGAGTAGCTGGGTACGTCTGACAGGCTGCAGCTATAGTGGTACCGGAAGTCCTAGCGGGCTACACATTCCTTGTGTCGGGGGATAGTAGCCAAAACTGGTCTAGCAGACTGCAAAGTGAGAAATGAGGAGCAATACTGGCATTGCTTTTCAGTTTGAATACGAGGGGGTTGGTAGTCAGAGTGTGAAACTGTCAAATTTCACACTTTTTATGTATTTTATTTTTTTTAAATGATCAGTAAAACTGTGGCCATTGTTTACTATGTATGCCTGCCTCTGGGGGTCCTCACAGCAAGGGACAAATAGACATAGGGGTTACAATTCCAAACCCAGCCAACCCGGAGACACAACACTGCGAGGGCAGGTGGATCCAAGATCTGCCAAAAGGGCTTATAGCGTTGCTGGAGCTGGAGTTAAATCCTGTGCTCATGTGGCCCTCTGCTATTTTTGCAGCACAGGATGGTACAAATCCTGCCCACTCTGCCCCCCCCCCTTCCAGAACAGTAGCTACATAAGTTAATGCTATTGCAGCTTGGCAGGAGAAAACAGACGCACCCAGGTTTGGCAGGATGGATGTTGACGAAGTAAATAAAGCGCATAAGTGCCCTCTCCGACTTGTCAACTTGATGAACACGTGCTGGGGCTGCCAGCAAGGCAAAAATCAGTTGTCTGAAAAGCTCTACAGGCAACACAGGCAGCCGGGTCCATGCACAAGAACTCCAGGTGGCAAAACCCCATTATGTAGATAAGCGCGACCGGCAGGCTGCGCATTCCTCATGTTGACGGGTCAGCCTGGCAGGCTGACAGCAGGTGGCCTGGTCTAGCAGGTTGCAGGGCAAGCAATGGGTACTGTCTGACAGACAATATAACATTTTATAGGGCTGTTTGCAGTTGAATCTGATGGGTTAATAATCAAGATGTTGAACTGCTTTCTGCTTATGGCTGCCTGGGGTTCTCCAAACTGTAAGAAGAAAGGGAAAAGCAGAGGGAGGGAGGGTGAGAGGAGAGGAAAGGGGGCAGAGGGATGGGACTGCAGGGGGAGAGGAGAAGGGTAAGGTGAAGGCTGGCTCGCTTGTTAAAAGCACATTCCCTGAACAACTTGTCATCACTGCGTCTGTGACAAGGACCCAATGGGAGAGAGAGAGAGAGAGACCTTGTCTCCTCTATGTCTGCACTGCCAATTTAATATTATACTCAACTTGGCTAGTGAATGGTGCTTCTAAGCTTGTCTAGTATCTGAGAACATTTGTCGCTTTCCATAAACATCTAATGCGCAGACGTCTACGCTGCCTTCCTACTCTGTTACCCATATCCAAGTGACACAGAGCAAGCTTAATTCACAGTGCCGCCACTGATGAAAATGACTCACTACTTGGGTATCTCCATGAGTCTATTCTGCGAGTTACTCAGACAAGACGGCAGTATGCAAGCTGGAACACATGGCACATGACAGCAAGCTGATGTCAATCATGTTTACCCTGCTAAATTTGGAAGGAAAAAAAACCCCTCCAGTACAGAGTCAAAACGGGGGCACCTCACTTGAACAAAATTGTATTCTTTGAGGTGAGGGATTGGGGCTATGCAAAGCAAACATGCCAGACGCCCCACTTTTGATAATCTGTTGAAATGGCTCAGGACAAAGATAGAGAAGGAACATCCTGCTGCCTGGAGTTCCTGAGAGCGTATTTCTTGCAGGATGAGCTTATGGCAGATTGCCAACTGGCATCTTGAAAAATGAGTCATGAGGATTGGTGGAATCTGTGGCAATTTCTTAGATATGTGGAAGCCAAGATAATCTTCTTACAACTGTCTCTTCCTCTTGGTTGCATCAGCACCATCTCTGCCTTATGTCTGTGATAGGAGAGGCTCCTGCATTGTCCTTTGGCTCTTTTTCATGTCTAAACAAATAAAAAATAATCTCTTCATAGCTCCCCAAAGCCTACTGATCCTCCTCTACAAGGTTCACAGTGTGCAGTCTTATAGTAAATTAATAATACATGACTTCTTAAAAAATATTTTCTAAAATTTCACTAACTAACCTGCCCCTTCCACATGAAACAAGTAACTTCTTCCTTTTTTGGGGGGTTGGGTTTTTTTTTTTTTTACACGCATCCTCCCCTCTGAAACAAGTTGGCTTCACATATTTAAGATTCCACTTCCCTCTCTATTTCAGTCTGAAATATAAAATGTTTATGAAAGATGCACACATGGTCAGCAAACTGGAAAGAGGTGAGAAAACGTTTTTGTGTTTATCCATGTACCCAAGTACTCTTCAGTCTAATTTCAAAACTCACTTTTTTCGGTCAGCTTAGCCTCTTCCCTAAGCCAGCATCCACCCTCCTGTCCTTTCTTCTCTCAACCAGCACAACCCATTCCTTTCTGTGACAACATGGAGTAATGAATGTGCTGGTTCAATTCTGGTCACTGCCATCATCCTCTTTAGTAATGACTGAAGCAAAAAACTCGTTTAGTTTTTCTGCTATGGCTCTGTGCTCCCTGAATGCCCCAGTCATCTAATGGCCCAAATAACTTCCTTCATGTTTTTGAGGCATTTGAAAAAGTTTGTATTAGGTTTTGCCTCTACGGTAAGTTTATTCTCAAATTCTTTCTTGGCTTGCCTTATTAATGTCTAGCTTCTTATTTGAAATAGAAAGACTAAATGAATTCTTTGCCTTCGTATTTACTAATGAGGATGTTGGGGAGATACCAGTTCCGGAGATGGTTTTCAGGGGTGATGAGTCAGACGAACTGAACGAAATCACTGTGAACCTGGAAGATGTAGTAGGCCAGATTGACAAACTAAAGAGTAGCAAATCACCTGGACCGGATGGTATGCATCCTAGGGTTCTGAAGGAACTCAAAAATGAAATTTCTGATCTATTAGTTAAAATTTGTAACCTATCATTAAAATCATCCACTGTACCTGAAGACTGGAGGGTGGCCAATGTAACCCCAATATTTAAAAAAGGCTTCAGGGGCGATCTGGGAAAATATAGATCAGTGAGCCTGACTTCAGTGCCGGGAAAAATAGTAGAAACTATTCTTAAGATCAAAATCGTAGAGCATATAGAAAGACATGATTTAATGGGACACAGTCAACATGGATTTACCCAAGGGAAGTCTTGCCTAACAAATCTGCTTCATTTTTTTTTAAGGGGTTAATAAACATGGATAAAGGTGAACCGGTAGATGCAGTGTATTTGGATTTTCAGAAGGCGTTTGACAAAGTCTCTCATGAGAGGCTTCTACGAAAACTAAAAAGTCATGGGATAGGAGGCGATGTCCTTTCGTGGATTACAAACTGGTTAAAAGATAGGAAACAGAGAGTAGGATTAAATGGTCAATTTTCTCAGTGGAAAAGGGTAAACAGTGGAATGCCTCAAGGATTTGTACTTAGACCGGTGATTTTCAATATATAAATAAATGATCTGGAAAGGAATACAATGAGTAAGGTTATCAAATTTGCGGATGATACAAAATTATTCAGAGTAGTTAAATCACAAGCAGACTGTGATACATTACAGGAGGACCTTGCAAGACTGGAAGATTGGGCATCCAAATGGCAGATGAAATTTAATGTGGACAAGTGCAAGGTGTTACAAATAGGGAAAAATAAACGTTGCTGTAGTTACACGATGTTAGGTTCCATATCAGGAGCTACCACCCAGGAAAAAGATCTAGGCATCATAGTGGATACTACTTTAAAATAGTCGGCTTAGTGTGCTGCAACAGTCAAAAAAGCAAATAGAATGTTAAGAATTATTAGGAAGGGAATGGTTAATAGAACGGAAAATGTCATAATGCCTCTGTATCGCTCCATGGTGAGACTGCACCTTGAATACTGTGTACAATTCTGGTCGCCGCATCTCAAAAAAGATATAGTTGCGATGGAGAAGGTACAGAGAAGGGCAACTAAAATGATAAAGGGGATGGAACAGCTCACCTATGAGGAAAGGCTGAAGAGGTTAGGGCTGTTCAGCTTGGAGAAGAGACGGCTGAGGGGAGATATGATAGAGGTCTTGAACGAGTAGATGTAACTCGGTTATTTACACTTTTGAAAAATAGAAGGACTAGGGGGCATTCCATGAAGTTAGCAAGTAGCACATTTAAGACTAATCGGAGAAAATTCTTTTTCACTCAACGCACAATGAAGCTCTGGAATTTCTTGCCAGAGGATGTGGTTAGTGCAATTAGTGTAGCTGGGTTCAAAAAAGGTTTGGATAAGTTCTTGGAGGAGAAGTCCATTAATGGCTATTAATCAATTTTACTTAGGGAATAGCCACTGCTATTAATTGCATCAGTAGCATGGAATCTTCTTAGTGTTTGGGTAATTGCCAGGTTCTTGTGGCCTGGTTTTGGCCTCTGTTGGAAACAGGATGCTGGGCTTGATGGACCCTTGGTCTGATCCAGCATGGCAATTTCTTATGTTCTTATAGGTCTGATTTTCAACATCTCCTCCATGGTAGGCAAATTATACTTCATGCATATTCGTTGTGGATATCCTGAAAATCAGATCTGTCTGGGGCACTCCTAGACTGGATCTAAACTATATTACAATGGATTCATTCTTGCAGGACACACCACAATCAGGGACCGTTGCAATAAAGTGCACCCAGCCTAGCACACAGGTTTGCACATGTTTTGAGCACGCTAGACCAGCACCCAATGTATTAAGGGGATTAGCGCATCCAAAACGCACGCCCAAACAACCGCTTAGCCGATAGCATGGAATTTACATGTGATGAGCGCTATTAGCTATTACCCCCCGGATGCAGAAAATCCCCTGGCACCCAACGCACTCTTGTTAATGCGGCAAATTTAACTCCAGCCCCGGAGCTGGCGTTAAATCAATCCGCAAGTTAAGGGCTAAGGAGAAATTTAAAAATATAGTGTCCTGTGTGGGTCCTCCTTTTATTCTTAAAAACCTACTGTTTGCAGTGTTCAAGAATAAAAGGTGTAACGTAATGGCTTGATGAAAAGAAAAAATGCTGGACGCATAATATACACGCTCCAGGCCGGTTTTGCCCCTTGCTATTGTGCATGTATATTTGGCATCCAGAAATCGACCTGAGCGGGATAAAACAGACGCTCATATTGAGTGCCTGTTGCAATTTTGGATGCACAATCACGTCTCATGGGTACCCGATGAATTTGACACATAAAAAGGACGCGCTAGGAAAAAATTAACGCAGCAGCTGATTAAAATATAGCATCGGGCACCCAGGAGAGGTGACTGTGCTTGTAAAGAAAGCAGGTGCTCAATACGATTGTCCGTTTTAACGTGCATTTTATTGCATCGGCCTGTCAATGTCTTTCTTATATCAGGCTATAATTAACCATTTCCTTATGCATTTCCATCATCCATTATTTTAGTATTTTGTAAGGCTAGAAAAATCATTATCTGTCATTGACCTGAAAGGTTCCTGTATTTATTTGTACACACATTACAGTAATGGCCTCTTACAGGATACATGATAACCTCCCCTTTGTAACTCTTTTGTTCTCAAGTGGTATTAGGAAGGTTCTCCAGGAATTTGTCCAGAGTATGGGCCATGTTTCAAAACCCTACTGGCAGCGATATTGTAGATCAAGTTTCTGTTCTCAAAAGCAGTCAGTACACAGGCTTGTGGTTCCCAAAGTGTTTCTTTACTTCCAAAATTAAAAGCACAGAATCACACAAGACCATAGTTCTTAAACACTACATTCAAAGCAATAAGCAGAAAATCTTCAACACAAGTAACATCTCCCAGATGTGTAACAGATAACAGAAGCTGAAGTCACGTTCAACTTTAGCTCTGGAAAGCTATAAAGAGGTCCTCTGCTAGCACTCAGCAGCTCCACCTCTTGCCAATCTGAGATCTCATATCAGTAAGCTTTTTAACTGAATAGTCACCTAAACACCTATGAATCAGTTCATTAGTTCTAAACCAGCACAACTGCAGGACTATCAATAGTTGAAAACAAACTCATTCTGAATATGCATAAGACAGAGATTATATCTCTCTCTAGGTTTTCTTCATCAAACATTCCAGCTTCTACTACCCTCAAAAGTAAGTAGATTACTCTATCTAAACAAGTATGCAATCTTGGTGTTATCACAGACACAACTTTATCTTTACCACCCCAAGTTGGGAATGTGACTAAGAATGGCTTTTACAAGCTTCATATGTTTCAGCAGTCAAGGCCACTTTTAGGAGAAGTTGATTTTTCAACGATGCTTTTACTCTCTTTTTTTTTAATTTTATGGATTTTCTGATGTATGCAGTTTAATGCTTTTATGGATGTTTTGATAAAAACCGCCTAGAAAAGTTAATAGTGCGGTAAACAAATATTATATATAAATACATTTCTAGAGTCAAGTGGGAAACATCCCAAAAATCCCATATCCTGGATTTCTGGAATCCGTCTCCAATAACTGGCCTTAACCTGAAGACTGGCAGGCGAGACACACAACAGTTACAAGAGCTGAAACAAGCTTCGGTTCCAGTTGCTCCCAGGGATCCTCCTGGAAACATTTCTTCCTCCTCTCATTCCTCGAGGTGAAGAAAACAATCTTCCTTCTAGAGATCCTCTTACACCCTGACTGGCACATACCAAAGACGCACACTGCAATTATAGAGTGACAGCCTCTCTGATTAAGAGCGTGGATTGGTATTTCATACAAGGTAAAACCATGCTTACTTAAGGCTTTCAAGCATGGATTTCCAATGGAAAGCTGTGACCAACAACCAACCAAAGGGATAATCTTATGTTTCTTAAAAATAAGCCCCCATCCCCTCCTGTGCCAGAAGGTAAATCTATTAAAACCACCAAGGGGTGTGATACTAACTGGATCCACATTATTCTACATATCCAAGAGATGAGTTCCACTCTCTATTATCATAATGACAGGACAAACTATCAAATGTGATAAATAGGATCTTCTTGCTTCACTTTTATGCCAAATGTTTTTTACTGAAACAAGACTCATCTATTTTAACTTGCCCAGTGCACAGTACCATCTAAACAGCAGCTTGGCTCCATTTTCCTGTGAAGTAACAGAGATGAAACTGCCTTCACGTGTTCTTGAAAATGTATGTGACCACGCCCCTTCAGATATCTCACACCCTCTCTCTTTTCCCCAATCTTTGTTTTAAACAAGGGATTCTTCACATTTCCAAAATACTGGGCCTTTTAGTAACGTTTTTTTCCTCATTTTGTATCTATAAGGAAAATGCTTAGTAAATGGGGCCCAGTATTTGACAGATGTTTCATTCCGTAGCTAACAGACTGCTATTGTAAGATTCCATCACCGGGTTTTCAAAACTGGTGGAGTCCCAACTGCACTTCTCCATCTGGGGGGCAATTTTCAAACTAGCCACACTGAAACAAAATCTGTGGGTACCTTTTAGTCATAGCCTTTGAACCAATTTCAAGGAGAAAATCCACACACATTTTCACTTTGATTACCTGTAGACATTTTCAGCCACTTTTTGTGAGGACCGGAAGGCTCATCTGCATACTGCTCCCAGCAACCCCCGGAAGAGGAGTCCAGAGGTCACCGCAAGTGATCCAGGGATTGACTTCCACAACCCCAGCTTCCAGAGGTCCCGCACCCTTTGCAGTAGACGAGAACCAGAAGCACGTGCCATTAGGCGCGCAAATCTCAAACCCTTCCATTAACTGAGTGAAGATTAATTTAACGGTGGTTAAAGAGGATTGGTAAGTAAAGCTTTCAGAAATTTTTAGGCTTATAGAAGTTTGGTGAAAGGTGAAATTAAGGGATATATTGTTTAGAGTTTGTGTGTGTCTGAGGTAATAAGCAAGCCAGAGACAGTTAATTCTAGTGTCTGTCTTTCCCTCCCACTCAACCCTTGATTTTTAGGCACACTTTCTCATTAAAAATCAATCAGGGTCTTATCTAAATCATTCTATTGTACCAGCCCTTATTGAAAGTTTAATCATCCCCTTGTAGAACACTAGCTGATTAATTAGTAAATTCACCTGTAAATTTAAAGTACTCTCATTCCAACTCCCTTAGTATCTTAAACTTAACTAGGAACTCAATAAAACTAAGATGAAGGCAGCAGTCCAACAGCAAGAGGGGGGCTTTCCAGTCTTTTGCATTGAGTGTCACATGTATGATTTTTTTTACCCGCCGGTGAGAGATTGTATGTGTGCACTCGGTGCAAAGAGCTCCTGGCTCTCAGGGAACAAGTCCGATCTCTGGAGGCTAGAGTAACAGACTTGGAGGAGCTGAGGGAGACAGAGAGGTACATTGATGAGACCTTCAGGGACATGGTAGCCAAGTCCCAAATCCAGTCTGGCAGCCCCAGTGCTGCCTTGGATCAGAAAGGTCTCCCAGTAGGAGAACATCACCCTGGTGTAGCAGAAAGTGATCCTGTAGCAAGGACCTGCTCTCCAGGTGATGTATTGTCCTCTCGCACTGAGGACAAGTCTCCCAGAGCTACTGCCCAAGAAGGAAGGGTTAGGCCGGCCATCATAGTTGGTGATTCGATTATTAGAAATGTAGATAGCAGGGTTGCTGGTGGACGTGAGGATGCCTAGTAACTTGCCTGCCTGGTGCGAAGGCGGCAGACCTCATGCATCACCTAGATAGGATTATAGACAGTGCTGGGGAGGAGCCGGCTGTCGTGGTACATGAGGGCACCAACGACATAGGAAAATGTGGGAGAGAGGTTCTGGAAGCCAAATTTAGGATTTTAGGTAGGAAGCTGAAATCCAGAACCTCCAGGGTGGCATTCTCTGAAATGCTTCCTGTTCCACGTGCAGGTCCCCTGAGGCAGGCAGAGCTCCAGAGTTTCAATGCGTGGATGAGACGATGGTGCAGGGAAGAGGGATTCAGCTTTGTAAGGAACTGGGGAAACTTTTGGGGAAAGGGGAGACTTTTCCGAAAGGATGGGCTCCACCTTAACCAGAGTGGAACCAAGCTGCTGGCACTAACTTTCAAAAAGGAGATAGAGCAGCTTTTAAACTAGAACAAGGGGGAAAGCCGACAGTCACTCAGCAGTGCATGGTTCGGAGAAATGTATCCTTGAAGGATACTAATGAAACAGGAGAGTTAGGGCATCCCAACAGAGAGGTTCCATTAAAAGCAAACAAAGTCCATATGCCTATATGTAAAACATCACCGAAGCTAATGATTTCCGAATTATTCCAAACAACTGAAAAGCAGGTTGTTAAAACAAACAAAAAACACACTTTGAAATGTCTGTATGCCAATGCCAGAAGTCTAAGAAGTAAGATGGGAGAGTTAGCGTGTATAGCAGCAAATGATGAGATTGACATAATTGGCATCACAGAGACTTGGTGCAAGGAGGATAACCAATGGGACAGTGCTATATCAGGGTACAAATTATATCGCAATGATAGGCAGGATCAACTTGGTGGGAGTGTGGCACTTGATGTCCGGGAGGGTATAGAGTCAACAAGATAAAGATCATACAAGAGACTAATTGCTCAGTAGAATCTATATGAGTAGAAATCCCATGTGTGTTGGGTAAGAATATAGTGATAGGAGTATACTACCGTCCACCTGGACAAAATGGTCAGACAGATGATGAAATGCTAAGAGAAATCAGGGAAGCAAACCAATTTGGCAGTGCAATAATAATGGGAGATTTTAATTACCCCAATATTGACTGGGTAAATGTAACATCAGGACTTGCTAGAGACATAAGGTTCCTTGATGTAATAAATGATTGATTCATGGAGCAATTGGTTCAGAAACCAACAATAGAGGGAGCTATTTTAGATTTAATTCTTAGTGGAACGCAGGATTTGGTGAGAGAGGTAACGGTGGTGGGGCCACTTGGCAACAGTGATCATAACATGATCAAATTTAAACTAATAACTGGAAGGGGGACAATAAGTAAATCTGCAGCTCTAACACAAACTTTCAAAAGTGAAACTTTGATAAAATGAGGAAAATAGTTAGAAAAAAAACTGAAAGGTGCAGCTGCAAAGGTTAAAAGTGTTCAACAGGCTTGGACATTGTTTAAAAATAGAGGCGCAGTCCATATGTATTTCACACATTAAGAAAGGTGGAAAGAAGGCAAAACGATTACAGTCATGGTTAAAAGGTGAGGTGAAAGAGGCTATTTTAGCCAAAAAAAAATCCTTCAAAAATTGAAAGAAGGATCCATCTGAAGAAAATAGGATAAAACATAAGCATTGTCAAGTTAAGTGTAAAACATTGATAAGACAGGCGAAGAAAGAATTTGAAATGAAGTTGCTATGTGTGGAAAGTTTGAAATGAAGTTGCTATGTGTAAAATTGCCCAAAAATATGCTGCTGCGATGCAAAATCATGCAAAGCAGCTCATTACTGGACAATTTTGCAAAAACAGGCATGCAAACAAAGCTTCATCAGCCCATTTCTGCAAAAAAACAAACCAAACCAAAAGTATACCTCAAAGAGTTATAGTTAATTTTTGTGGCCAGCCCAGGGAAGCCCCACATCACGCACACTGGCATGTCACTTTAAGCAGGCACTTGATCCATTGCCCCCTCCCTGCCCCCCCCCATCATAACAGCTCCTTAGTGGTGCTAGTGGGCCCATTCCATGTTGACTCCTTTGAGACAAACAAATTAAAAACCTGTGAAGCTTGTTAATTCCCTGCCCGATAAATCCCATCCCTTGACTCTCTCCAAAAGACTGAAAGTCATACTTATGCCCACCTCGTCCATCCCACTCCCTGGACCCCCCCATATCTGGGGGCAGGAATGATGTCCACTCATTCCTGCCCCAGTGCCCTTTTCCAAAAGGGCACTGGCTAACCCCCATGCACTCCTTTGTTACAACTAGGTCTTTAATCCTTTGCAAAACTGAAGATAGTCCTCCACTAATTGCAGCTCAATGGGAAGCTGGCTCCACAGATAAGGGGAGAAGCAAGAGAAAGCTCTCTTGTGCATTGCTCCTAGCTTTACCTCTTTCAACCCTAGAATAAGTTGACACTTGCCCTGTGACTGCTGGACACATTGAGAAAACGTCAACCTTTTTCAGAGGTAGTCCAGCCCATAACTTTGACATATATGTCAAAGAATTCTGAAATTGATCTCTTTATAGGGAGCCCACAAATGCAATGTCATGTGATACGGGGCTACAATCTACAAGAAGCCAAACTGTGGCATTTTAAATCAACTGCAAATGCCTCAGATCTTTGTTGGCAAGACCCACAAATAAAGCATTGTAAGAATCTGTGTGCAACATCATGGCGACATGGACTAGCACAGCCAGATCTTTATTACTAAACCAAGGTATAACCTTACAAATCAGGTATAAATGGGAAAAAGCTGTACCCTCAGCATCCTTTTGAACAGAAAATAAAGCTGACCATCAGTGTAAAGAAAAGTTCCGAACCCCTTACTCCTAAATGTCATGTCAAAGAGGTCCATTATTACCAAAAAAAAAAAGCCTTAAAGGGCAATACGATATGATAACCAACACACAGAATTAAACATATTTGCCAAATTTCAGTTTCTATAATTTTGTGATTTACGGGACCATCATATAAACCCCTTAATTGTTATCTTTCAGAGCCTTGCGTTATGCTCCATCGATAAATAAGAGGGGCACACTTTTAATCACAGGTCCTTCTTTAAATATTTTTAAGCATTTTTCAAAAATTGTGAGCATTAAAAAGTGCACTACTTCCCCGTTTTTTGAAGTTACTTTAGGCAAATGCTTAAAAATATTTAAAGAAGGACCTGTGATTAAAAGTGTGCCCCTCTTATTTATCGATGGAGCATAACGCAAGGCTCTGAAAGATAACAATTAAGGGGTTTATATGATGGTCCCATAAATCACAAAATTATATAAATTGAAATTTGGCGAATACGTTTAATTCTGTTGGTCAAAGAGGTCCGACATAGATATTAAACAGGAGAAAAGATTGTACTGACCCTTGAGGGACTCCATATGTGAGTGCTCACAGATCAAAGTGAAATTTCCAAAGACAATGCTCTGAGCTCTTCTGTGCAGGAATGAAGCAAACCATCTAAGAATATTCCTACCCACCCTTTTTTCAGCCAGATGTTTCATCAGAACGGCTGAAAGATAGAATATAAATCTAAATAAAGAATGAGATGGTTTATCATATCAAAAACAGCTAAGTCTAAAAGAATAACCCCCAGCATTAAATCCTCTATCCAGGACTCATCTGAGATTGACGCAGTACTACACTGGACTCTAAAACCAGACCGATAAATATCTAAAATGCTTACCTCATCTAAAATTCTGATGTTGCACATATACTGCCCTTTCTAAGTATGTGAGAGGTGACACTGGTCAAAAGTTCTCTACATTAGTAATATCCAAGAAAGGCTTTTTCAATAAGTGTTTAACCAATGCCTTCTTCAAAAGGACTGATACAGAAACTCTCAGAGAGGCATTCACCACGAACGTTCACTTAAACTCTCTCCTGGTGCCCTAACCCACCATGAGGGGGCAGGAGACTAGCTTGCACTATTAAAGTGCACATGGCTGGTTGTACTTTATTTAAAATATTTACAATGCGCTCATGATCCCGTTGCACAAATGAGTTCCAGCACATCATGCTCTCCTTTACACCAACTTTAACCAGAGGAAGCAGCTATTCCAGCATTCTTCAGACTCTTGAAAGACCTTGGAGATCTTATCTCTAAAATGATCTGCTGACGGACCGCATAATGAACTAGACCATTCTATATTTCTCGCCTACAGGAGTTTCAGACGTCAGAACCCTCACAAAAGAAAATAATGCTCTACATTCATTTAAAAGTGTCTCTCTTTGAAATACTGTTGGCTTTGCTAATTTAATGGGATCTCAGAAGATTCAGGAAGGGGTGGAGAACATTTTTAACTGAGGCTGCCAATGTTCCTTCCATAACCTCCTGTGCTCCAGAAGTGGATGCTTCCAAGGAGTCAGGCCTGGAGTCTGTGAGAAATCACCTTCTTCTCAGTTATTCCTTCTGGCGGCTTGTCTTCCCCAAGTCTCATCAACTGAATTCCAGGGTCAGACCTGTTTCCCCCACCCTGATCAGCTGTCAGCCCTGAAGAGCTTTCCCCCTCCTCTTTGACTGACCAAGGTTCGGAACTGTATGGGCAGGATGGTGGCCACTGCAGGGGAGATGAGCAGCGTCTTGGTGACTCTCTCTACCTGACCCAAATGAGTACGTGGGGTGGGAGGAGGATAGTGAAGGAAACCTCCTGGAGGACTTCTTCCATCCAGAAAAAAAAAAATGATGTTCCATGGACCAGATCAGATGTGGTCTTCCTGCTGGGTGAAAAGATGAATAATGCCCCAATTCCAGAGTCTTTTACTAGCAGAAACTAGAATCCAGCTGTGCCAGGGACGTCTGATCCTATCCTGAGCCTCCTTCCTCAAAAGAGACCCAACACAGATCCTCAGATTCCCACTCCTCACCACCACCACCCCTCCACCCCCAATGTCCAGATCCCTCCTACTTCCTTTTTCTCTTCCTCGATACATAATCAGAGAGCAAAGAGTGGATGGTGGGGTTATGTCACCTGCAGTCAGAAAAAAGCAGGTAACAGAGGAGGAGGAGGAGATTGCAAGACAGGCATTGTGGGCAGAGGAGGAGTAAAAGAGTTAATGATGTTTTCAGGACATATCTGGCGGTGAGAATAAGGATGGCTTGTATACTTACCTTGGTCAGTTGATTTCAGTGATCAGCTGTAGCTGAGGTTGTGACAGTGGTCTTGCATGAGTCACTGCTCTGTCTGCAGCATAATTATTCCATAACAGTGCATGCCTGCAAGAGAGACAGGTTGTTAGGAAAGAAAAGAAAAAGCTCAATGTAAAATACAACTTAATGAAATTCTGCATGCTCCTTTGAATATAATCTATGGCAGGAATTCCTTTCAGGGAACACGGACCCCGTTTTCAGCTTCGAAAGGTTTCACCGACCCCACAAACTTCTCTTTTAATTTTTACATGCAACAACAAAAGATGAGATGCACTCCAAAATCATTCATAATGTATAAAACTGATCCAAACTGAATACGTAGGGAGGGCAATTTGCAAAGCTCTCTAAAACCTAGGCTCGTAACTGAAGGCTGAGGCCATTCCACCTTTCCCCTCCAGCTACAATGGGGAAAAGGAAGAAAGTTCAAAAAAATTCCAGGTTGGCAACTTGATATGGCCTGGCAGAAAATCAGCATCAGTACCTGCAGATCTGCAATCTAATTTTCAAAGGGAAACTGCCTGCAGGGGGACGCCAGTACTTTTGTTCCTGCATACTCTTCATCTGCTTTTCAAGAAGGTGCAAAGTACACGCATGGACAAAGGCACGAGTAACATTTTACTCTCAGTGGTGGGGAGTTAGAAATTTTCAAAAGGGCCTTTTTACATGGGTAAACAGCAGGACCGGTGCAAGGGTGTTAGGCGCCCTAGACAAACCTTCTGCCTTGCACCCCCCCCCCCCCCCCCCATTCACTGAGATGCTGCTCGTGGCTCGCTAAGTGTTTGCTTTTCTCGGCCACGAGCCAAGATGGGTACTGTTTGCAGTCAGCCGAGTCTCTACGCTTGGCCGTGAGCGGGATAGGCTCTGCTCGTGGTCCCACATGGCTGCTCTTCGCCGCCCCTAAGGGTTGGCGCCCTAGGTGACTGCCTAGTTCGCATAATGGGACGCACCGGCCCTGGTAAACAGGAGTTTACCCAAATACCCTCCCTGAAAATTGACCATCTTTTAGTCTACATTTTTTAGTTTTTTTATACTTTATTTTCTTCTTTTATGATTCTTACAAACACATACAGAAAACGATAGCCCCAAAATAATTTCGATTTTAGAAGAAGCAAAAGAATAGCCTGCTTTTTCATGTCAGTGAAAGCACCAGTCCCAACCGGACCCAACTCCCCGCACCCCTTCTGCCCCCGGAACATCTATTTACTATTGGGCCGATACAGTACAGCGCACCGTTAGCCCGGGTTTCGACGCGCATTTTCAACGCACTAGTTTTACCCCTTATACAGTAAGGGGTAATAGCGCGTCAAAAATGCGCTTCCAACACCCCCCCCCCCCGAAACTAATAGCGCCCGCAACATGCAAATGCATGTTGATGGCCCTATTAGTTATTCCCGCGCGATTCAGAAAGCAAAATGTGCAGCCAAGCCGCACATTTTACTTTCAGAAATTAGCACCTACCCAAAGGTAGGCATTAATTTCTCCGGGCACCGGGAAAGTGCACAGAAAAGCAGAAAAAAATACTTTTCTGTACACCCTCCGACTTAATATCATGGCGATATTAAGTCGGAGGTCCCAAAATTTAAAAAAAATTAAAAATTTAAAAAAAAATTTAATCAGCTGGCGGCCTGCGGGTCAGAAGACTGACGCTCAATTTATCCGGCGTCCGTTTTCCGAACCCGTGGCTGTCAGCGGGCTCGAGAACAGACGCTGGAAAAATTGAGCGTCGGCTGTCAAACCTGCTGACAGCCGCCGCTCCTGTCAAAAAGGAGGCGCTAGGGACGGGCTGGTGTCCTTAGCGCCTCTTTTTACCGCGGGCCCTAATTTGCATCTTCTTCCCCCCTGAATCGCGCGCACAGGAGAGTGGCCTGTGCGCTCGCCCGCTCTCCTGCGACTTTTACTGAATTGGCCCGTATGTGCATAAAAGTATACACGAAACTGTTATGTATGGGCTTTTAGGCACATCTGCCATGTCTGTTATCAAAAGAGCCACTCGTGCGTATAAAATGTGATTTTATATGTGTGATTGGTCCTTTCACCAACATGTATCAGAGTAAAGGATCAATCAGTAACAGCCCCTACTGGAGGTGGTTCTCCAGCAGGGGTTGCTAGGCCGGGGGGGGGGGGGGGGGAGTGGGGAGTGGATTTTGGATCTGGTGGGATGTCAGAAAGGGTGATTTATTTTCTGAAGTCATGGTCCAGCACTTTAAAAGGGACCTGCTGGTGAATGAGCAATTTTATCAGGTGGGAGAGAGAGAGAGAGAGAGAGAGAGAGAGAGAGAGAGAGAGAGAGAGGGAAAGAGAAAGAGAGGGAGAGGGAGGGAGGGAGGGAGGGAGAGAGAGGGGGAGAGGGAGAGAGAGAGAGACTGAACCTGGACTGCTTGGCATATCAGGCTGGACCTGGGGGGGGGTAACATGGGTTAACATGCATCTAGACAAAGGGGGGGGGGGGGGAAAGGGTGCTTTTTCACTTTAGCGTGTTTTGGGTTTTTTGGGGGTTTTTTTTTTTACACGTGGTTTATCTGCATATCATCAGCATGCTGCATCCCTCAAGGAGCACCATTTTTAGCACACGCATAAAATAAAACCCACGCTAAAATCTAAATCCGGTAAGGTAGGCACCATGTGGGTTCATCAGAGGAGGGACCGGAGGAAAAATGATCCCCACCTGGTGAGCTGAGGGAGGAGGGTTCAGGACAGGCAGGCACAGGCTGAGGTGGCAGAGGGAGGTGGAGGAAGAGCGAGACTTAAGCTGTGGCGGGTTGAGGGAAGGCTAGGTTGTAAAAGGGGAGAGACATGCCGAGAAAGAGAGAGCTTTGCGGGGCTAGAGACAAGCTGTGCTGGGGACAGGGAGAAAGAGTGAGAAGCCAGAGATGATAAGAAAAGGGAAACAGCCCTGGGGAAGAGACTGGTGGGGTTACAGAGTGGAAAAACTGAGAGAGAGAGTGTGTGTGTGTGTGTCTTGGAAAGGAAGCATGAGAGGGGAAGATTTGTTTGCCAGGACCGTCCTCTGGTAAAACCATGTTGCCTCGGATCCTGTAACCCATTGAATTGTAGACAGTTCAGTATCCTTTCCTTCAGCAGTCTCTCCATTAATTTTCCCACCACTAAAGGCTAACCTGCCTGTAGTTCCCAGCTACCATTTTGTGAAGCGGGACCACAACTGCCCTTCTCCAGTCTCCAAGGATCCACTGAACAGGTCCTTCAGCAGACCTGCCAGCACTTTTCGGAGCCCCTATATGTATGTATGGGATATATATTTCATCCGGCCCCATGGCCTTGTCCAGTTTCAGTTTTGCTAGTTTCACCCACTGTCTTCTATAAATGCAATGTATCTACCCCACCCACTCTCATCTGTACTCTTGCCAACTGGTTCTTCTTCAATGTCTTCTTTATTAAGCAAACTGAAGCATTTGTTTAACATTTCTGCTATTTCTTCATCATTATCCATACCTTGCTCCTTGTCTCCTTTAAGTTTTACAATGTAACCTCCAGTCTTCCTCCTTTATCCAACCTATCTGAAAAATGTTTTGTCACCACTCCTTATCTCTTTGGTAACGCATGATGACAAAATCAAAGTTATTTTGCTGCTTTTATAAGATTTGAAAATATTTAATTTTTAAAATAAAAGCATTTCATGCAAAGTTTTCAATATTCAGCTTTGTGCCTATCAGGTAATGTAAATCTACATGCAAATGTGCTGCAGAATTCTTTAACTTTTGCTGCGGAATCTAACCCAGAGCTGCCAGAGGAAATGGGGACCTTAGTTCTAAGATTTTACTTTTAGGGGGCAACTTGCTGGCCCATGTATACGAGAAGTGCAAGCTAATTTTCAAAGGAAAACTCCCCGGGCATTTTTCCTTCGAAAATTCAGGGCCAACGGTGACTGTGGGCAATTTTGTATCCTACCGGTGCTGGGTACAACCCGAGAAAGTGCAAACGAAGATTTTTAAATTAAGCCTCTGCACATACTTTGCCTCTCATGCTCTAATCCTGCCCACCCACTCCCACCATGTCCATTTTCATTGTGGACAAATACGCACACGTGGTAAAATGGCATGCACACTTTTACCCACAGAGCAAGGGGAAACGTTTAGCTCAGAGAATTTACCCGGGTAACTTTGTTAACTAGGCAAGTTCCTTTGAAAGTTGTCTTTTTTTTTTTTTTTTTTAATGAATTACAAATGGAGAGGGCAATTTTCAAAGGCATTTCCATGAGTAAAATGTATGCATGTACTGTCTTGTTCTCGTGCAGGTGCTCCTGGGAGGCACGGAGAAATATGGACTTCCACAAGTGGTTTTTTTTTTTACATTTTCAAAAACGTATGCATGTACGTTTTTCCAGAAAGATTTCTGGGAGCATTTTAGCAGGTGCAGTCGTGCGCGGGATAGTTTTTGGCAGAATAATTTTCAAAGCAAACTTATGCATGCAAGTCCACTATGAAAGTTGGTGTAATTTGTGGGCGCTCTTGCTGCTTAAATCTGGTGGGATTTTAGAAAAATGACACCCAGAAGCCATTGACATTTAAAGAATACAATATTACACCCAGAAGCCATGACATTTAAAGAATACAAGATTACACCCAGAAGCTATGACATTTAAAGAATACAAGATTAGAAAAACGACACCCAGAAGCCATGACATTTAAAGAATACAATATTACACCCGGAAGCCATGACATTTAAAGAATACAAGATTACACCCAGAAGCTATGACATTTAAAGAATACAATATTACACCCAGAAGCCATGACATTTAAAGAATACAAGATTACACCCAGAAGCTATGACATTTAAAGAATACAAGATTAGAAAAATGACACCCAGAAGCTATGACATTTAAAGAATACAAGATTAAAAAAATGACACCCAGAATCTATGACATTTAAAGAATACAAGATTAGAAAAATGAGAGAAATATACATGTAGGAAAAAGAAAAAAAAATGTTGGAGCAAAGAACGAGAAGAAATAGTCCAGTTCCGCTTTGTAGGTCCGACCTATCTTAAGCTACACACAGAGCAGGAAAGGGGTTCAAACTGGCGTGCTTCCTATCGTGTGCCTGAGCAATTAGAGTGTCAACGCACGGAGTGCATGGGCTTCACAGAGCTTCACTTACCAAGTGATTTTATTGCTATTCACTGGCATTTCTTACTGCTAACTGCACACATCAGTGTGATGCAAAATATCCAGGGGGCATGGGATGGGAGGCTAGATATTACTATAAGCTTTTTGTGTTCAGATTCAAAAATCGCAAAGCACCTAATACTCAAGAAACCAGCTGAGGCCTAGGTGAGCCCAGACACCTGTCCTCAATACTTCCCCACCTCGCATTTACTTGGCAGCTCCAAAAATTACTAGACTTAGGCCCTAATTACACTTTATATCTATATTAACTAGTTATACAAGGACCCTGCAAGAGAGCCAACAAGGAGACACCCTCCCCATCTCAAAACACTGCCATTCAGCGGCCTCCTTCTTACCCCCAGGAAGGGCAATATTCAAATGAATTAGCGTCGGTAAAACATGTTTACCTGCAGAAATAGGCTTTTTAAAAATTATCTGCCTGATATGCATGAAGTTTATCCAGACTGAGCGGAGGCCTCCTGGGGAATGAAGCTGGGGAGGGGTCTGCGTGGACATTTTCCAGGACAATGTCCACACACAAAATAGCTGGGGTAAGTGCACACGGGTAGATTTGGTAGGGTCATTTTCAAAGTGCACTTGTGCATCTTAAATCCACTTTTAAAACGAATGTGCGAGGATACAAAAATCCCGCCTGTGAACCCCTGTACGCTGCTATCCAGGACTTTCAATGCGTTTTTACTCCACAACAAAAAAAAATACACTTTTCAGCTCCGGTCGTCATCCTGTAACTTAGCCCATTAACGAAACTTCCTAGCTTCACGCATTACAGTGAATCTGTGGCTTACTCTACAGTCAGACTTTTGACTTCCACATCTTATCATTCAGTATTCTCCTGGGCCTTACACTACAGAAAGACTTTGTAACCTCACTTACTGAAGTCAACCCAACAAGGACACCACAAAACCCAACAACAGTCACCAGCACTCCCTAGGACAAGGTGAAAGGACAGGCATGTCACTGATAAATGCTTCCTCAGCTCTGAAGATTTTAAATCCCTTTCTCCTGAAGTCACTATGACTTCATTCTTTATCAACTCATTTCAAGGGATTTGACAAAGCTATTTTTATCTTCAATATCACTCTCCTGACACTTGTGCAATAATTCCAAAGAATCCACAGTATCATTCTCATAAAACATACTGAAATATGTAAATCAGACGCTGAGCAACTTTCCTTAGATGTCCTTTCATGGAAATGAGAATAAACCATGCACTTTCAGAACTGCAAGCAATATTACAAACAAAAAATTAAGGAATCTAAGCAGAAATCCAACAGCAGAGAGATTACAAAATGTTAAAAGTTAAAAAAAAAAAAAAAAAAAATCAGCACAATGTTTACTGTTATAATTATGCCTCTGTATTCCTTAATTTTTCCATTCAAAAAATAATTTGTGACTACTTCCATAGTGTTCGTCGGCAGGATGGAGGAAAATATTTACATAATACACTAAGAGCTCCACCATTTAGGGACAAATATTTCAAATATCATCAATGCCAGAGTTCTAACACAATCCAATGTGAGGAGGAGAAAAAAAAGAGAAAACGTAGGGTTAGAGCAATCTGAAATGCTCACGTGAAAAAGTATATTAACCGAAAGATTTTAAAAGTGCATATTTCTGAGTAAATAAAATAGCAAAAAATATATGGGTTTTTTTTTTCCAAAATGCAAAAGATCAGTCAGCAATGACCTTGCCTTAGGTTCTGAGGCACTGGAATCAGTAACATTCTCTACACGACGAGGCGATGCACAGCACAGCTCATTTAAATTTCCTACAGAAGAGCTGGAAATGCATCCCCGTTGCAGTTTCAAATACATATGACATTAAAACCTAACATTTATTTCAAACTCCTTTGTGAAATGTTAAATGGAGATTTTTTATTTATTTTTTTTTTTAATCATCATTCGAAGAGTATGGAAGAGCTCTGCAAAGATTTTCGAAAAGGAGAAAAAGGGAATTCTGTTTCAAAAGGCATTCAGTGCTCCATCAGCGCAGCTTTAGGATTGCACCTTCACACAAAGGCCCCATGGTTCACGAACGTGTCCAGGAGCTATCCTGGGGAACGACCGCTGCAGGAGAGACTGCCTGCCTCACTGCACCAGATTTTTTTTATTTATTTATTATTTATTTATTATTTTTATATACCGACATTCATCTGGTACTAAAACAGGGTCTCCTTTCTTGAAATGCACGGATGAAGGGCCACAAAGGGCATCTCTGATTAGGAGAAGGTAGAATATAAAGTTATAAAGGTGGCTCAGTATTGGTTATATGCTATCTAGAAACTTAGGTGGGGAATCTCCTTGGCTATAATGTAGTGCTTCTTTTTTTTTGTTTTTAAATCTCTAGCCTTGGTACAGTTGGCTAGCTTTGAGGCTTGGCTTTGTTTTTCAGGTGTTTCCATAGTGTGGGACTTGCTCTTTTTTTCCTGCTTACTTGTGGGTGAATATTGGGATTTATTAAAAAAATGTTTCCAAACTGTTGCTTTGGGGCTTTATAATTGCTGATTTGTGTTTTACAATTCACTATTTGACTGAGGTGGGCCTTTTCTCTGGCTGCAATTCATTGTTTCTTTGTTATTTCTGGCGAGCAGGGCCCCTCCTTCCCTCTTACCCAAGCACCATATTTCCTGGATTTTTGCCTTGGTTCTATAGGCAAAGAGGATTATGAGACTGTACTGAATTGTCTTGTGTGTTTGTATGTCCACTCCCCACCCTTTATGACGTTGACCTGGACCTAGCTCCACCAAATTGCGTGTGGCATTAAGTCCTTGGGAGAGACATCGGACTTCTACGGTTTTGAAAGCTGCCGAGTCCTTTGGTGGGGGGCTGGGCAAATAATGAGGGGGCAATTTTTCATTTAAGTGTGTGCATACCCTTCCCCCACCTTATAAGTTTGAAACAGGTGGACCTAGCTGTACCAACCTCTGTGTAACGCTAGGACCTTGGCTTGGGGACACGAGACTTTTCCAGTTTGGAAAGTTGGCGAGTGATTTGGCCGGGTGTGGGAGAGGGGAAAGGCTGTTAGTTCGAGCATGAGAAACAAATGGGAGATTGAACTCAAGGCCATCTAAGAAGGCTAGACTTTCTACTGGTTCTTATTGGCTTTTTTCAGTCAAACAAGCAGGCTACTTCTGGAACCTTTTCATTAAGACAAGGCCAACCCCTTGTGCTCAGATCCAGTATTTGAAAGACACCATTTTCTTCATGCTTACAAGGGGCAATTATTAAAATTAAGCTTTAATAAAACAGAAAGAGAAATGATAGCAAGGGTGCAGTGCAATAGCGGGAAACTTGACCTACTGACAGTTCCACTGGTGCCTGGAGGAAATTAGCATTCGGGTAAAGGTATTCTGCTTAAGAGCAAAAGAATCTTGGAAATGTTAAGCTTCTGATCTTGATAAAGCTAAGGCCACCATCTAACCTTGATGGAATAAATTACTACTTCTACTACTGTAAAACATTTATACAGCATTACTGCGTGTACACACCACCGCACATACAAACCTAAGAGACAGTTCCCACTCTATGGAACTTACAATCTAACCAAGATTCACAGATAAGACAAATAAGAGGTATTAATTACAGAATTTGGGACACAGACCTCCATCTTCAAAAAGTAAATTTAAGAGAACAGGGAGTATGGTGGATGGGTGTGGGGGAAGGAAAGTGGGACTTAAAACAGAGACACAATTTGCTTTTCAAAGCTAGCTTCAAAACACACTTTTAAACAAGCTACATAAACCACCTTTTGGTTTATATGTAGCTTGTTTAAAGCAGAATACCTTTACACTGTAATTTAGGGAAACTGATAAACCAGTAATCTAGAAAAAAGTAATTATTCTTAGCTTAAAATACAGTTAAATCACATGTGAGCAGAGACTCTAAGTCCCCACCTCAAAAGTTTGATTCCATAAACAACTATATGCTTACAGATTAGAAGTCAGTCATATACAGGACAATTTTCAAAACCATTTACGTGGATAAATGGCAATTTGCATACTGTGGGGAATTAAAGGAATTTAGTTTACATGAAGAACTTTGTACCATGACAGAAATTAATGAAGCAGAGAATCACTGATATTATTAGTGTAATTATTTGATTTAAGGCCTGTAAATTCTGAGAATAAATGTGTCATTTTTCTTGGCCTGCCTGTAACAAGAAATAAGTCATGAGATCAGCTATATAAAAGAGCAGTTACTTAGGAGGCTAACTGTGCAGATATCAAAGGAAAACAGGACAGTAGCCATTTGGCCATACCTAACTGTTTGCTGATGTGATAAGGTCAGACAATTGGGGCCTCAAGAACACACAGGAGTAGCCCAGAGTAGAAACTAGAGCAAAGGTCAGAAGAATTAACTTGAAAAGAGCAACATAAGACAAACTGTTTGAATTCAGAGAAAGAACAGTTCAGAGGAAAAGTTTGTTGGACGTTACAGGGGTTAATGAAGTACCTGATGAACTGCCCCTGGTTTTCCAGCACTGTGTTTCCATCTTTGCAAAGATATATCAGACTCACATTGAAAACTGTATGGGGAAGTATTTTTGTGTATAGTCTTTAATGGAAAACTCTAATCTTGTATGCTTTTATTGCTTATTCTCAGACTTATAAGTAAACTTCTATACTTGTAAATAAGTGTGTTGTGTATTCTGTGTCATATAACCTACCAGTCAGCCACCTTTTACATACGCTAAATTGTATGTCTGAAAATAATCCTCCCAAAATACAGCCCTGTTAAGAGTCGTACTGGCTCCCTGTATGAGCTAGGATCACTTTTAAAGTACTTATAATCAGTTTTAGGGTTCTTAGAAATATAGCATCTCAGTACCTAGCTGTCCTGGTATCTTCCAGTTCACCAGTTTAGATCCATGGAAGATGTCTTCCTTATCAGAGGCTAACACACACATACACACAAGGATTAACGCCTTAGTGTTAATCCTTGTGTGTATGTGTGTATATAAGTCTCAGCTCTCTTGGAGCAAACTTCCAAGAGAGCTGAGACTTGACTCAAATTCTCTCTTTTTCAAAACAAAAACAAACAAAAAAAAAACCTAAACCTGGCTTTTCTAACTGTCTTGCATATAACCACCATGTTTATATTCTCTTGGTCTTCTGCATATTGTTTCATTATTTGCTATTTATAATTCTGGTTTGTCGTTAGAACTGGTATTACTTTTGTTCAACTGTCCCACACCTTGTTGCAATTAAATAAAGTTATAAGTTTTAATTAACCGGTTTGGAGGGACAGGATCTTCATGGGTAGGAAGAGAGACAGAGCCCTCATGCCTGCATCTTAACTGCTAGTGAATGGTGCCAAGAGGGAAAGGTGAAATGCATCAGCAGCAGCAGCATCATTCACAAGTGACTGCAATGCAGGCAGAAAGGCTCCACTATCTCTCCTCCTACCCGTGACAATCCTGCCCCTCTGGATTGGTAAGACGTGTTTCAGGAGGGGCGGATGGGGGCTCAGCAGGGGGCTCCTGCAGTGTGGGGGGGGGGGAAGAGCCTCTTGGAAGGCAGGGAATTTCCTGCTGGGTGCTAAGAGGGATAACTTCTCTGAAGGGGAGAAGGGCTTTCCTGCTACGTGCTAGGGCAGGGGGATGCCTTCTGTGCCCTGGAGAATGTTTCTCAATAGGGGATGCCTACTATATGCCAGTAGGCAGGATTTTGGAGGAAACCAATTTCTGTTCACTGGACTCGGTGGGGGGAAATCCCCCTTTAGCTAGAATGAAAGGGCCAGTTAGCATGGGGGATTCTGGGCCACAACATGCATCCACAGTGAAAATGTTAACATCTGCTTCAAGGCAGGTGTTAAAGTTTTGCCTTTACTGGGCCCATGTGTCATAGTAACAAGCACAGAACTATTTCCTGTGGGCCCAGTAAAGCCTCAATTGATTATGTCAGAGTTTCTCAACCCAGTCCTCAGGACACACCTAACCAGTCAAGTTTTCACACTCTCCACAATGAATATGCATGAGATATATTTGCATATAATAGAGGCAGTGCATACAAGACATTCCCTCATTTACCTGCAGGTAAGCAGTAATTTCAGTACTTGCACATTAATATAATAAGGAACTGTCTTAGCACACATGATATAAGGCCTGACTGCTATGTATTCAGCACCACATTTTTCTGTTGTAGCCAGGCCTCTCTGTATGATCTCTTCTCAAACTTAAGAGATTTTCTTTAAAAGAACATTTGAGGGTAAATTCGTGCTTCCCTGGCAGAAATGGGTCTTTAGAAAATGGCGCACACAAGTTCTACGCACGTAGGGGAAAGTCATTCCAGAGGGTGGAATCAGGGCAGGGTTGGAGGCTTATGCGCCCACTTTTTGATTCTAAAAAGCACGTGCAAAAATTCTCTTGGCAAAACCCATATGCTCCAAATAGCAGGTCGAACTGCTGGGATAATTTTCAAAGTGGATTTATGTGCGCAAGTACACTTAGTGACGTGTGTGCATATTTGCTAGCTCACTTACATGCAACGTTACAAAAATCACACCCTCTGTGTGCGCGCTCTCTTTTTGTTAGAGTACAGATTTATGGTTTATCTTTTCTATTTACTAGTTTGTTTGTGGGAGGGGTCATATTTTTCTTAAGTATGAACAAAAAATAACAATTATCTACCCCCCAAAATTTTAATCCAATGCTATTTCTTTTAAAAAGGGACATAGCAGTTCAGTCTTAGTCATCCTTTTCAGAAGAAAAACACACAGCTCTCTCTACAGATGGCTCCCGACAGTGGCCAAAACTGGAAGCTGCAAAAATAGCTTGAGATTACTTGGCATCCAGGACTAAATAAAAGGAGAGAGATTTGTTAGTTAAGGGGGGAATTCTCATAATGTCCACCTCTGGGACAAAGCCCACAGGTAAATCTTACCAACAAACTTTGCACCAAATTTCAGAGAGAATGCATGCGATTAACTGCACCTTTGTTTTGTAAGAAAAACAGTGCACATTATGTACTTTCAGCCATATTAAGGGAAGATAATCATCAGACAGCAAATTTATGATCTTAAAACACTATTTACCTAAGTAAATGGCTTTAAAATTTGTCCTTTCCATGTGCAAAATGGCTTCTGGAAGTCCTGGAACTTCCTAGATCCACACTGGAGATCCTTAACAGTGCACGCATTGTGGAGGTAATTTTTTAATTGCCTGCATAGATATAAAATCCACAGTACTTTTTACCTGCAGAGTTTACAGTGGTTTTCAGAATGGAATTATGCATGTACTTACCCCTTTGAAAATTATCCACACACAACAACATTTGCTGATTTGTGCACAAAGGAATTTTTTTTTCCACCCAGGAGAATTTACACAGACACACACACACTTTTAAAAATGCAAACTTATGCATTTAATTCCAAACCCCATCCCAACCCTGCGTACAAGAATTCCTCTTCAAAGCTGCAGGTAAAAGCATGTGCATACAGGCCCCGGGCGCGTACTTTTACCCGCATGTCAGGCGGGCAGTTCTGTAAAAGCCCATCCACTCGGGTAAAGCACCCTTTTACCCCATGGAAATGACTTTGAAATAACCCTCTTCATATTGCTTCTCTAAATGCCAATCGAGAAACCGCACTCGGCAACTATAAAAATCTGCAGCAAACATTACAACATTAACTACCTACAAAAAGAAAAAAAAAGAAATTCAATTTGAAAACACAAGACAGTTAAATTTACCAAGACTTTTTCTCCAAGGTTATGATGAAGAGGAGAGCCGTGATGGAGTGTGTCTTACTCCAGCCGGCAAAAAAAAAAAAAAATCAGAAACTTTTCAAGATTCTGGGAATCAAGATGCCAGAGAAAGCAAGGGCTTTCCTAGACAGCAGCATAAACACTTGAGACAGCATCTTATTGCCATAACCGGAATCCTAATAGTGCTTTCACGGTGAATTTGTTGAAGCAGCATATTTTCTGCCTTTATTTAGGGAGAGGACTAGTTTTTGAATAACTATATAAGGCTTGCCACAAAGTTACAGAGAGAAGAACAAACAGGTCCGTATTCAGCCACTGGGAGTCCGGTGACTTATACTGGATATTCAGTGGCACCTGTGACACCACTATCTTAAAAAAAACTAAGCAGATACGTTTATCTGGGTAACGTTCGGACTGTTCTGGGGCAGTCCTAAAATTAGCCAGATAAAACTTTGTCTCCACCCTGGAACTCCCCTGGCCTGCCAATTTTAGCCAACTAACAGCTTAGCCAGAGAAAACAGGGGCTGTCAAACAGGTGGACATTTAAAAAATGCTATTGTCTGGCTAAGTCCCAACTTATATATCCAAAAAGGGAACCAACAGGTTCACTCACTGTGAAAATATATATTTCTATGTGCAAACTCAGTGTTTATACGAATTTTCATAACCTGCACGTCAAGTGGGATTATGGTATCTCGATGCTCAAAGAAACTTTTTTAGGGAGTTGGTTGGGGTTTCATATAATCGTGTAGGCAACCCTGCCTCTTTCGAGCATATTATAATTATAAACCTGCCAACCTCCTCCTGTTTTTTTTTATATATATACACATGCAAACAAAAATTTTTTTAGTGAATGTTTTTGTTAATTTTTTTCATTCAAAATATGTGGGACATCCAGCAAAATATGTAGACCTAAAGAAGTCTTTGGCGATACTCCAAAAATGTTCCCGAGCTGTTTTGAGATGTCACTTCACCACCGCTCCCACACTATTGGGTGTGGTATAAATCATTTATATATACTTGAAGTCACGCTCTTTCAACATGATAAAAACTCTATGTCCATTCTATCACACCTCAAAGTATACTATAATCCCAACATGTACATGTTTCAGTCGACCAGTATCCTTCCTCAGGGGGTGTACCGGCAAGTGGTGTCTAACACTATTTATAAAAATTGCGATGTTAATATTAAAGTTTCAATTACTTCCCTTGAAGTTACACGACGGAGTCTCTGTCACAAAAGATTTTCCATGGTTAATTCGTCTTCTTGAGTGACTTCAAAATGTGCATGTTCCACGGCGAATTGCTGTTGTCTTTACCTTTACCTCGTCTTTATTGGTAAGTCCCAACTTAGCCAAACAAACCCCTTTGAATGTAGACCTCTGTACCATGCTATGGTGTGTACTAGCATTCGCACCATACAAACAAAACAGATAGACTGTAGAGTGTTATGTCCCGGGTCTGATGATACAAGCTTGTACAAATCTATTTGGTTTGTATGGTGCGAATGCTAGTATGAGTGGGCCCCTATGTTATACTTTATAAAACTGTAGCCACACATGCGGTGATAAATACTGTGTTTGTTTAGTCATATGGGATAAGAAACCACAATAGTGCGTTTTTTTGTAGCTTAAGAAATTCTTGCTGTATAGACATTATGAGTAGTCTATTTTTGTCTTTAAAGTAAAATCAAAGCCTTAGGCATTGACCATATATATGGTCATCACACTGTCTTTTGTCATATATTTGATGCGACAGGAATGACAACAAAGCATTATATTTATATTGAGTGAACGGAATTGCTCTTTTCTTCTTATATATTTATGTTTATATTTGTGAATTCCAGGCTGCTGGTGCTAACTTTCAAAAAGGAGAAAGAGCAGAAAAGCCAACAGTAACTCAACAGAGCATGGTTCGGAGATATGTATCTTTGAAGGATACTAAAGAAACAGGAGAGTTAGGGCACCCCAACAGAGAGGTTCCAACAAATGCAAAAGTACTCCATGTGCCTATTTGTAAAAAACCACCTACTTCAAAGAATTCCAAATTATATCTATCAACTGAAAAGAAAGTTGTTAATACAAACAAAAAACACAGTTTGAAATGTCTGTATGCCAATGCCAGAACATGGCATACTGGGTAAGACCAAAGGTCCATCAAGCCCAGCATCCTGTTTCCAACAGTGGCCAATCCAGGCCATAAGAACCTGGCAAGTACCCAAAAACTAAGCAGTGGCTATTTTCTAAGTCAACTTAATTAATAGCAGGTAATTGACTTCTCCTCCAAGAACTTATCCAATCCTTTTTTAAACATAGCTATACTAACCGCACTAACCACATCCTCTGGCAACAAATTCCAGAGTTTAGTTGTGCGTTGAGTGAAAAAGAACTTTCTCCGATTAGTTTTAAATGTGCCACATGCTAACTTCATGGAGTGCCCCCTAGTCTATTATCCGAAAGAATAAATAACCGATTCACATCTACCCGTTCTAGACCTCTCATGATTTTAAACACCTTTATCATATGCCCCCTCAGCCATCTCTTCTCCAAGTTGAAAAGTCCTAACCTCTTTAGTCTTTCCTCATAGGGGAGCTGTTCCATTCCCCTTATTTTGGTAGCCCTTCTCTGTACCTTCTCCATCGCAATTATATCTTTTTTGAGATGCGGTGACCAGAATTGTACACAGTATTCAAGGTGCGGTCTCACCATGGAGCGATACAGAGGCATTATGACATTTTCCATTTTATTCACCATTCCCTTTCTAATAATTCCCAACATTCTGTTTGCTTTTTTGACTGCCACAGCACACTGAACCGATTTCAATGTGTTATCCAGTATGATGCCTAGATCTCTTTCTTGGGTTGTAGCACCTAATATGGAACCTAACATTGTGTAACTATAGCATGGGTTATTTTTCCCTATATGCATCACCTTGCACTTATCCACATTAAATTTCATCTGCCATTTGGATGCCCAATTTTCCAGTCTCACAAGGTCTTCCTGCAATTTATCGCAATCTGCTTGTGATTTAACTACTCTGAACAATTTAGTATCATCTGCAAATTTGATTATCTCACTCATCGTATTTCTTTCCAGATCATTTATAAATATATTGAAAAGTAAGGGTCCCAATACAGATCCCTGAGGCACTCCACTGCCCACTCCCTTCCACTGAGAAAATTGTCCATTTAATCCTACTCTGTTTCCTATCTTTTAGCCAGTTTGTAATCCACGAAAGCACATTGCCACCTATCCCATGACTTTTTACTTTTCCTAGAAGCCTCTCATGAGGAACTTTGTCAAACACTTTCTGAAAATCCAAGTACACTACATCTACCGGTTCACCTTTATCCATATGTTTATTATCTCCTTCAAAAAAATTGAAGCAGATTTGTGAGGCAAGACTTGCCTTGGGTAAGAAGTAAGATGGGAGAATTAGAGTATATAGTAGTAAATGATGAGATAGACATAATTGGTATCTCAGAGACCTGGTGGAAGGAGGATAACCAATGGAACAGTGCTGTATCAGGGTACAAATTATACCGCAATGATAGGGAGGATCAACTTGGTGGGGGTGTAGCACTTTATGTCCAGGAGGGTATAGAGTCCAACAAGATAACGATCATACAAGAAATGCTCAATAGAATCTATATGGGTAGAAATCCCATATGTGTTGGTAAGAGTATTGTGACAGGAGTATACTATCATCCTCCTGGCCAAAATGATCAGACAGTTGATGAAATGCTAAGAAAGATCAGGGAAGCAGCTGGCAGTGTGGTAATAATGGGAGATTTCAATTACCCCAATATTGACTGGGTAAATGTAACATCAGGACAAGCCAGAGATATACAATTCCTGGACGGAATCATGACTGCTTTATGGAGCAATTGGTTCAGGAACCAACAAGCGAGGGAGCTATTTTAAATTTAATTCTTAGTGGAACACAGGATTTGGCGAGAGAGGTAATGTGGTGGGGTCACTTAGCAATAGTGATCATAACATGATCAAATTTGAACTAATAACTGGTAGGGGGACAATATGTAAACCTACAGCTCTAACACTAAATTTTCAAAAGGGAAACTTTGATAAAATGAGGAAAATAGTTAGAAAAAAAAAACAAAGTTGCAGCTGCAGAGGTTAAAAGTGTACAACAGGCGTGGACATTGTTTAAAAATATAATCTTAGCAGTGCAGTCCAGATGTATTCCATGCATTAAGAAAGATGAAAAGGCGGCAAAACGATTACCGGCATGGTTAAAAGGTGAGGTGAAAGAGGCTATTTTAGCCAAAAATAATCCTTCAAAAATTGGAAGAAGGATCCATCTGAAGAAAATAGGAAAAAGCATAAGCATTGTCAAGTTAAGTGTAAAACATTGATAAGACAGGCGAAGAGAGAATTTGAAATGAAGTTAGCCTTAGAGACAATAACTCATAATAAAAACTTTTTTTTTTAAACATTCTTTATCAGATTTTAAATTCACAAAACAAAGTTTGCTTAGAGGAACACGTGAGATAACATTAATTCTTAATAAGTAATTACAGGCATAACCTCTTATCTACTTCCCAGAAAAAAAAAAGATATAGAAATTAGGGAAGGAGGTTGAAATTTAAAGAGAGAAAATCTTAAGGGGAAAAAAAAAAAATATCCACAGCAAGGCCATAACACAATAATCCAGCATTACTCTTATTTTTACATGCTTATCGGGTTTCTTTGACTCCAAGAACACTTTTTTTGTTTAACTGTTCAGGTGAGAAAAATATATAACATCCCCTTTTCTGATTAAATATTTGCAAGGAAACCTAAGTAAGAAGGTAAATCCCAATGCAATAATATCCTGACAGAGGGTTAAAAACTCTATGATGAGCTAGAGTGGTAGAAGTCTGGGTATATCTTGATTGAGGAATTCAGGTAATTTACCGGATATTTTCTGAAATAACTTTTCATCACTTGGTTTATATCAGCAGACGAAATAAAGGAGACCAATAACGTTCCTGTCTATGACTTCCAATGCAGAATTTTCTAAAAAATTAGATATATCATGTTGAAGATTAATTGCCAATCGGGAAGATGTAGGTTTAGGGAGAAAATAACAGGTATTTATTGAAGGCATATTCTCTGAGGAAAAACCCAAAACCTCCATAAGAAATTTATTTACTATAGAATAAGGGATCTCACCAAACAGTCTTGGAAAATTTAAGAATCATAGGTTGAGGTGTCTAGCATTATTTTCCAGACATTCTATACACCTATGTAAAGCCCCCATCCGCTGTTGGGCAGTTCATCGTTTTATGTAAACCGGAGTGATTTGTAATTCCCACAAGAACTTCGGTATATAAAAATTAAAAATAATAATAATAATAATAATAATAACACCTAGCCAATGCTTCTCTATCCTTAACTGTTGCAGCTTTAAAATTTTGAGCACCCTTCTCTTTTTCTTCTAAACCAGTTATCTTGGAAGCCAACACATTGACCTGTGATTGAATTTCAGTAGAAACTTGGTGGCATTTTGAGATTGAATGATCAAGTTTTATATTTAAGTTACTTAATGTTGCCGCAAAACCGGCCACGAGGTCCCACAAAGCACCTAAAGTCACCACCCTCAGGGCGTGCAGGGATCACAAAGGGCTTGATATCGGGGAATACCCCCCTGTTAGGCTGCAGGTTCTCCACATTGGGGTTTCCACATGGTACCCCAGCCTCTACCCCGGTACCTGATGTACCCGCAGCGGTTAAGTCCTCCAGGAAGAACACCAAAGGTGTAGCTGAGTCCAGCATTGTCGCGGAAGGCGTTTTACTCTCTGCATTTAACTCGGAAGTAAAATCATCAACCAGCGCTCCGGGAGTGATCGATGCACCTGCCCATCGCAATGGTGGTTGCCTAAGCTCTGGGCTCAAAGACGCCTCCCTCTGCCGGCATAGGCGGCTCTCTCTCATCGCCCCGCACATCAGGTTCCTCGGCTCTTGGGGGTACATGCTGGAGAGGTCATGAAACGTGTTATCTCCTGCTGCTGAATCAGAGATGGTAAGGGAGCTGTGGGATACACTCGCACCTTCCCTTTTCTTTTAGGAGGCATTGAGACCAAGGAAACAAATTCTTTCCACAAACAGCTCGGATCCCAACTCGCTCACGACCTCAGAGTACCGCCATCTTGACTCCTCCCCCCCCCTATAATAAAAACTTTTAAAAAATATATCCGAAGCAAGAAACCTGTGAGGGAGTCGGTTGGACCATTATATAACCAGCCTGATCAAACTGATACTACTACTGCCCGAAGTGGCCAGTGAGGTGTATTTATTTTATTTAACAGACGTGGCTCAAAGAAAGAACAGAAATGAATTTCTCTTACAATTTCACTTTAACAGAAGAGGCATTGCTTTGTGTGCATGCATGAGTTCAGAGAGCTTGAGGAGGAATACATGTAGACAGGGGACCTTCATTTTTGGGATTTATTTTTTTTTAATTTTCTCAGGAATTTATCAGGGTTTGGCCTCTGTTGGAAACAGGATGCTGGGCTTGGTCTGACCCAGCAAGGCAATTTCTTATGTTCTTAAGAGAAAATCAGTGGGAAAAATAGGACTCATTTTTCTGGGTAAATATCGGAGTTTATTTTGGTGTACAAAAGCCAGTACAATAAAACATTAAGCAGATTTTCTCACTCACTCAGCAGGATCCCTATCTCTACTCCCATCCCGTAACATCCCTTTCTTTCCACACACCCGAGAAATCTCCCCCCCCCCCCACCCTGCCCCAATCGCAGTAGCCAACCTCCTTATTAGTGGTGGCTCCAAGCTTCTCCCTTCTCATTCATCAGCATGATTACTGAGGCCGACGGACTCTGCGGTGCTGCACCTCTGCTTTCGTGCGGGCCAGGGAGTCTGCCAGGAAGTGCTTCTGGTAAGGCCTGGCCCACTTCAAATGCTGCACACCAAGCAGCAGGCACTTTGGCTGCTTGGGGAAGAGGGCAGGGCAGTTTTATCCACGGGGCAAATGGGGCACTTGCCCAGGGCCCTGATTTATCCCCCCCCCCCCCCAAAAAAAAATTAATTATAAAATAGTAACAAGAATCAGCTGAGTCAATGGTTCGTAAATTGTACAAAAGTTTTATATGGTAGGGAGTGGAGAGGGGCCCCATCCTGGTGAGGTTTGCCAGGGTCTCAGAGGCTTAAAATGTCCTAAGGGGAAGGGGAGGCAGGCACTCACTTTCCAGTGCCCCATCAGCGACGGTTTCTGCTGGGGGGGGGGGGGGAGAGGGGGCTTGAAATGCTGCAGGTGCTTTGATCCACACTAGCTTCCAGCAGCCTAAATGTAGGGTCAAAATTGGTTTAAAATGAAAACAAAGGACCCTAATGATAGAGTAATGGTTTTTCATAAGAATGCTAGAGCTGTGCACATTCCAAAAAATTAGCAGCAATTGTGATGGGAAACTGTATCACTGTGTGAACCTTTTTGGGAGATGAAATTCATGCATTTACAGTGTCCATGTCTTAAAGAACTTAAATTGTCAGAAGAGTGTTTAGAAAGGTGCATGAGAAATGGATTATAATTAACTGTTTTAATTATATATTGCACATCAATAAACATTTTATTTCCTGAAACCCCACAGTTTAGTATGGCCAGTGGATTTTTTTCTCATGTGTTGTCTGTCCTAACTCTGTAGGTTTCTCCTCACTGAAGAACCCCAGGCTCTGAGGCCAGTTAGCTGAGATTCTGCAGCACTCAAATATGCCTCTCTACAGTAGCTAAGTAGGACAAGGTGGTCACACTAGTATCATTTATTTCTTTTAATATACCACCTTTCCATTAAAGCAGTTTACATCTTATAAAGCAAATAAAACATTAAACATAAGTATAATTCACATAAAAACAAGTTAACACAATAAAAGCAATAAAAATCCCAAACCTCATAAAACAATTTTAAAAAGTATGACAGTACATTCTGAAGATAATAAAACTCCAACAGCACAGATGAGCAGCAAAAACAGAAGACAGAGTTATTAAAAACCTTTCTAAAATGTCATACTTTGATAACTATTTGAACTTTTAAAAAGGTATGCTTTGAGCAAATCTCTAATGGGAGAGCATTTCAGAGAAGAGACACTTGATAAATAAATACTAAGCGTTTTGTACTTTCCAAATTGAATTTTCAATGGAAGGAGGAATGTAAAAAGATGATGTTAAAAGGATATAACATTCTAATAGGTTTCTAGAGGTAAAAAGATCAGAAAGATATTTGGGTTGGCCCCTGTGAAATGATCTAAAAATGAAGCACAAACTATTGAATTTAATTCTACACAGAATTAGCAAACACTGAAGATTTTCCAATAATGAAGTAAACATGATCTTATTTCCTTAGTCCAAAATTGAGTTTAGCTTCCATATTTTGCACTAGTTCAAGCCTTTTTAGGCAATTGAAAAATCCAAGTACAGGACATTATAGTCTAAGCGGGACATGAGAAGAGAATGGACCGGGGTTTGGAGATTGCGACTTTCCATAAAAGGTTTCAAAGATGAAAAGAAAGGTTGAATCAAGATAGCCAACTGATTTGACATAGACCTAAATCCAGTTCAATTCCTAAAGCTGTCCTTACCTCCCTAGGAATGATCTCAATATCTGCAATTTGAGGGGGGCTTTTAAATGTATTGTCCCTTCTACTTACCCACAATGATTCAGATTTTTGAGGGTTGACTCAACTTTTTGGTGCCAATGAGAAATCTTGCTGAATACCGACTGAATCTGGCTAATTCCTCAGGGCAGTTGGGATCTACATATGCAACGCCTTGAACATTATCCACAAATAAAAAGCAACTATATTGCCAAGCTCCTGAATCACCATTGCTAAAGTAGCCAGGTATACATTATATAGTCAAGGCAGCAAAAGTGAGCCCTATGGAGCTTCACAAGACTAGTAATTTCATGGACTCTTCCTTCCTGCTAGCCATGATCATGGGAGAAAAATATTGTTTAACAAACTGCAGTGTTCTCCTATTATGAGGGAGAGAGGGGCCATAAGGAAGGGAAGAGGGACAGAAAAGAGCCACAAGGGAGGAAGGAGTGGGAGACATGGAAAGAAGAGGAGCTGATGAACAGAGAGGGGGAGAGAGATAAAGAGGATGGCCAAAAGCGAGGGAGGGCAGAGAAACGAGAGACACAGAGGAAGGAGGACAGAGTGGGGTTAACAAGAAGAGAAGACATAGGGGGCTGAAGAGGAGGGAAAGAAAAGAGGCATGGGAGCCGCAAGGGAGAAAGAGAAGAGGTAAACTAGGCTGAGGAGGGGCAACAACTATCCTCACTCATATGCTAAGTGAAATCATCAGGCAGGGCAGACTACTGCTTATCTCCAGCCACCTGAAGCTGCTCGTTTTCACTCTGCTCAGGAAAACCAAGCAGTCAGGGAAGGTGTGGGACAGTAGCCATGAGCTCATACTATTTTTGCTTGCACACAAGAGGGAGGCTTGCCAGAGAAAAGAAACTGGAAAAGTAAAGGAGAGAGCAGAGAGATGAGGGGAGGGAGAGCCACAAAGACGAAGAATGGGGACACCAAGAAGAGAGGAGAATGACCACAGCAAAAAGGAAGGAAGGAAAATCAGGAAGAGAGAAAAAAGAAGAGGGAGGGAGGACAACAAAAGTAAAGGGGGAGAGAAGAAGGGGTGTAGCAGAAAGGGAAGGGGAACAGGAGAGAAAAGGGAGGCAGCAGAAATGAGAGAAGGGATAGAAGAAGGATAGAAGAGGATGCACAGCAGAGGAGGAAATGAGGATAAGAAAAGAAGATGGAGAAAGAGAAGGAAGAAATGAAAAGAAGGGAGAATGAGCAGCAAAGAGGAGGGGGGAAGAATGATGGGAGATCAGTAGAGAGGGAATTTATGAAAGGAGATAGGAGTAGGATAGCAGACAGAAGAACGGGGAAGGTGAGAAGTGGTAATAACGGAGAAAAGGTGGAAGGAAATAAGAGGACAAAAAGAAAAGGAAGAGCAACAAAAGAACAGTGAAAAGGAAGATTAACAAAGAGGAGGTATTAGAAGAAGAAGAGAGGAGGAGAAAAGAGATGGAGAGGGAGCCTAAAGGATCTCTTCAAAAGAGTATTATTCTATTCTTCATAGGGGGGGGAAGAGTAATATTGTAGGTTGCAGCTCCCCCATGTGAGAGGCTAAAATGGAGAGTCCCTGGAGTATATAAACTCAGGCCACCATTTTAGGGTGTGGGCTTTTTAGTTATCCCTTGTAGGGAGGTTTGCATGTCTCCATGCTTGCTCCTATTGTGTTAGTTTTCTTATGAGCCTCTAAGGATAAGGTCTGGGTATGGAAAAGTACAAAGGGTTCCTTTGTCTTAACTTTAACATGTCTTTTTGGTAAATCTTGTTTTCCAGAAGGGGACTTGTTTCCACCTTTCCTTTTTCTAGTTTTGGTTTCCCTTTTACCTAAGGTTTTTTTTTTTTACTACCTGCCTGAGTACTCTAGGGCCCCGGGGGCTCAGTGTGGAGCAGAAAGCATGGGTGGGGTATCGTGCTTTGTGGTGGAGAATAGACCTGGGTTCATTCAATCTGAGGCAACCATCCATTGTTACCCATATCTACATCATCCAAATGTTGGAGAGAGGAGTATGGAGGTACCCTCCTGGTGCCAACAAGGAGAGTAAGGAGAATGACTGAACAAATGGACTAAAGGGGTAAACTACAGGGGTCTTGGCTTTAATGCAATCTAAATTGGGAGATATCATCTTATCCTCCAAATTCTGGGAGGAAGTTCCAAAACTACTGCATTAATTGGAATGGACTAGGAATAAAAAAAATCATCCATTGGCATCAGAAACAATATAAACTGGAATCTTAAAGTCACAAATTTATTTTAAAAAACTAAAGCTGAAAATGGACTACAAAGCATAGGAACTTGTAAGAACATTTCTAGCAACTTTAACACAACTACAATAGTTCCCCTGGTTAAATATAATTACAAAAAAATAATAAATATATATATATTATTCAAATATCAATGTATGTAGGACCACCACTCATACAGCCTATCAATACCATGCTATAGGCTGAAACCAGGTTCTAGGTCCATGATGCTTATTTATTAATTTTAAGAGTCCCATGCACATTAAAAATCACTGCCACTATTAGATTGCTGCTGTTTTAATTACATTTTTTCCTAGCTGGCCTTGAGGATGCAGGGTACTGTGTGCGTGACATTTCTATCAACTTTCCATCTTTAATCAATACATTTTAAGTTGAAAACCAAATCGGCTTATAGCACGATTACTGCTGCTGTAATACTGAAATAAATGTGAACAACTCTGAGGCCTAAAATATAATCTCTCCCCGCCCCTGCCAGGGAAAATGGACTTTCAGAGTGTACTGACACATCAGGAGAGGCCTGTAGCAGTTGAAGCCCTATTCCAGGTGTGGGGTCCTCAGCAGGGACACTAGCTCAGGGTTTACAAGAGGGAAAGAAGAGCAAAGCAAAGCAGAATAAGAGTCTGAAAGGAGGGGAGGGGACAGGAGCACAAAGGAAGAATTTAGGAAACGGGAAAGAGAAAGAGGGGGAGAAGAGGGCAGGAAGCAAAGAGGAGCGAGGATGGAGGTCTGGAGATGCAGGATGCTTGCAGCAGAGGAGGAGTCAACTGCTGGCGTGGAAGCTGAGTGATGAGCCGGGGTGGACGAGGAGGAAGTATGGGCCAGAGAGGGAGAAGAGGACAATGGGCCAGAAGAAAGGTGGGTGAAAGGGACTGGAGGAGGGGTGGTGGAAATGACTGGATAGGGACTGGGCTGAGTGATCATTGGACCAGCCCTCCACTACATGAACCACTATGGAAAGTGACCGGGGACCAGTGTACTGTAGACTCTGGGTTTCGCCGTGCACACGGTCAGAGCAAGAGGTAGCAGGTTTAAATCAGCTTTGGAGCAGAGCAGAGCAAATAAAGCAGCATGCAGAGAGCGACAAGGACCTGGGTTCACATCTTCCTACCCACGCTACCCCCACCCTTTCCTCAATAAGCTGCTCCCAGAGCAATTCCCTGTAGGTGCTCAGACTTCACAGATGGCCAGTATATACTGTTTTATAAGATATGATAGGGCCTAGGTATTAAACATTTTCCCCAATGACACAAAATGGGGAAAAAATCTTTTAGTACATTATCCTCGATATCTCTATGGGTTATGAAAGGCTGTCTAGGCCTCACCTATTCTTTAGAGTGGGAAAACTTCCAGAAAAGGAAGGTTCTAGGGATGAGGGGTTATTTTTCAGAGTAATACTTCTAGTCCATCCCCAGAAAGGTTGGAAATTGCTCTGCGTTATGAAGGAGTGGTCGACCTCTGGAGCTGGAGAGAGGCAGCAGGAAGCTGGGCTCTCAGAAACAGGAGAGAGCAGATTGCCTCTCTTTTCTCTTTCTCTCTCAGCTGGCCAGAGTAAGTTCCAGGAGGAGCTCAGCAGTCAGTGATCCAAAGGGTTACTTTTCCTAACTTTCAAAGGGAAACGGATGCTCGACCAAGAGATTGAGTGCACCATTCAGATAGAGTGACTTAAAACTAACCTGGTGAGAGAAAATGATTTCAGGAGCCTGAACAGGAACCTGAGGAGAGAGAGACCCGCTAAGGACCACTGCAAGTTCAAAATTTCACAACCTTTTTTTTTTTTTTTTTTTTTTTTTTACTTTTAAGAGTTGCATTAACTGTTTTTTCTATTATTTTGTACTATTGCAACACCTTAAGTTTGACCTTTCAGTATAATTTATTTTGTCTTAGATTTTGATTTCTTACAGCTTTGCTGTTCCCCGTGGAAGAATCCTGATCCGGGTCTGCAGTCACGTTTCCCCTGTTCTGCAGTACTCAAAGGTGGCCCCTCTGCCTTCGCCAGGGACTGCCCTGAGAAAGGCAGTTACGGTTATATTAGAAGAAATAGCAACTCAAGCTTTATACACTAAACCTCATATTTTTAGAGTGTCTCTAGATATTTGAGACCATGGTTTTTAGCAATACTGAATATGCCGGGCAGTTCCCCCACCTCTGAGGTCTCCAAGGCCCTGGGGAAATGGATCCGGGCACCTGCTCATCCCTGAACTGCCAGGCCCAGTCACAGCAGTAGCTTGGAGAGCAGCCCTATTGCACCCAATGGCAGTCACAGTTCTTCAGTAGCCCTTGCCCCCTTCTCGTGCACGGGCTTCCCATCCAATAAGGAAATCCGTGCAAGGGGCAGAACAACCGAGGAGCCTGCGAGTGCGCTCTGTCACAGGAAGCATGCTCCATGACATAAATTCTGCCACCACCACTACCACCGCTGGAGGGGGAAGCACAGCCATCGCTCGCCCATGGTGGCGAAACAGATAGCACTGACCCTGATTAAACGCTGACATTAGAATAAGATATCAGCTTTACATTTCTGTCTGCTCAATATTATGGGAAGGCACTCGCCAGTGAAAGTGAACAATTGTTTTACTTTCTAAAAACTACAGAAGGCACAGGTGGTCTTTTCTGCAAGGGAACCATTTAGGATGTGGTGTGGGACATCATAACTTAAAGAGAGAATGGGTTGTTCACTGTTTCTTTGCTTACCCCTTTCTTGGGCATGAAAGATACAAACCTGATTCCTAGAACAATACACTTTAATATAGAAGCCTGCTTCTGTCATGAAGATGGAAAATCTCTCACTGTTGCGGGATCATTATACAATTAAAACATTTTATATAATTCTTTATGTGCATTCCTTCTCACAGTATTTATCAAAAATTGCAAAATTTGAATATAACTGGGATTTGATTGGGGGTAATTTTAACTTGATCCCAGATCCCCAGACAATCACATTCCTCTGCAAACCTGTTCTCCTATTGATACTTATATTTCCCAAGCAAACCCCTTAAGAATTTTTAACCTTAATGCCCCAACTATTTCTGATCCAAGCAGATGTAAGAAATACTCTTCACTTTAAACAGATTTAAGATGACTGAATTATGAATGTTTATCAAAAGATACACAAATAGACAGTAGCCAGGGTTGAAGCTTTTTGACAATTGGCATTACTGCTCACAAGTTTCAACCCCTTTTTTTTACATCTGTCCCAGATCCAGAAAATGATAGAAAACATTCCCTGAAGAGTTCATGTGTACATTTTGACAGAGGTCCACAAATCCTAGATATTTGATAGCTTTATAATGCTTCTGTGGCAGATTTTACCATTTATGTCTAATCTGCATGGTTCCTTATCTAGACTGGATTTTCTTCTCCTCTCAGAACATACAATCCATTAAGCTAGCAATGTCAACACTACAGCTGCCAATATTTCGGAACACATTCCAGTAATGTTTACTTTAGAGCAACTAATCAAGAAAGCAAGACTATTTTCTTGGAAATCTTGTATAATGATAAAAATAAAATTACTCATGCATTTAACAATGCTACTCAGAAGTATGAGATTTCCTTGCTTTTTTGGGAGGTGGCTAATACTGTCATAACAGGAAAAGAGAAGCCAAGTTTGAATGAATTAGAATCAATAAGAAACACTTAGATACTAAAAGGTATGGCTGATACTCCATTTCCAGGGCTCATAACCAGTTCCAAGACCTGGAGCTGGAGCAAAGCCAGGCAGTTTTTTAAAGCTATGTTCTGGAGCCAGAACTGGAGTGGAACTGCAATCAGAATGGAGCAGGGCTCCAGAGCATGGAGCTAGAGCTGAGGTTCTGGAGCCGCTCTACTACTCTCTGCTACCTTAAAATCCTGATAAGGTTTACTGAAAGTAACAAAGTGCAGTATGTAATTCATCTCATTCCAGCTACCCAGGAAAGAACATTTTTATCAATGTAATCTTTTTGATGCCTTTTCATAGTTCTAGAATTGATTATATAATTCCTAAAAGCATGTGTGGGGGGAAAAAAGTACCAGAAGCAAAGGTTTAGTTTCACTTTTGTACAGCGTAAGTAGACACAGCATGGTGGGGTTGAACCAGGACTCACCTTTAGCTTGATATTACGTAATGTCTGAGGCACAGGAATAACAAAGGCAAAATGAAGGAAGTTATATAAGATGTTGCTAGCTGTTCTGAAAGTTTACAACAGGGGAAAAGCACAATACAAACTCTGCCACGAGAAGCTGACTGAAAAGACATCACTCAAAAAAGCCATCAGCCCACAGATTTTTTTTTGGAATTGCACCTGGGTCTGGCAGTTCGAAAATTCCTCTAGGAAAACAAGATGTGGACAAAGCTAAACCGATATGAATTGCCCTTGATCTGCACCCTTTTTCTGCCATGGAATCACCCGCATTCAGGTTTATCTTTTGCTCTTTGTGCACCTAATGAAAAGGACCCAGTGCCAGTTCCAGCCAAGGCAGCATGTGCCTCTGCAAGTATCTATGACTGCTCTAGCTGCAATGCTGAAGATGCCAGCACGGAGGCGTTCTCTTCTCCTTTGCACTATGAGCTGAAGGCGTGGGGTGCAAAGAAGAGGTAGCTCTCTCTCTCTTTTTGGAAAATATGCAAAGATTCACTGCCTTCATCATTTCTTTTGTGTCTCAGCAATATCTGTACAAAGTGAAAGATTCTTCTCTAAAGCAGGAGACCTAATTAGTGATCGCAGAACAAGACTGGGCTCTGCAAATGTTGATAGAATCATTTTGATAAACTCTAACCTATCCCTGAGTATACAATGCACAGGGGGTTATTGGAATAAAGCTGTTTAACGAGGGACAAAAAAAAAAAACAAAAAAAAAAAACCAGAAACAAATCTTTGCTTAGGCAGTTTGTCTTAGTTGTTTTAGTATTCAGTTGTCATACAAATGTCATTCAAATGCATAAAAGAAAATCATGAGTATACAATAGTATATTTCAAAAGAAATAAAAAAGTAATCAAACTGCATCTCACAAAAAAGTCCACATCATTATAGAGGGAGTATTTAAAAAAAAAAGAAAGAAAAACTAGAAAAATAAAACACAGCTGGAGATAATATACATTATACCAGTCAATCTACTCATACAATTGTCAGCAGCAGTTACTTAACTTCTGCCTTAGCTATAAACGCCTGTAATTGTGATGGATCCAAAACACAAACTTGTTCTTATGAAAAGCAATCAAACATTTACATGGAAATTTTAAGAAGAAAATGACACCTAATGCCAAAACTCTTGGTCTCAGCTGGAGGAATTGCGTCCTCCAAGCGTAAGACATTTCAGAAACATCAGGAAAAACAAGAGATTTTTTTTTTTGCCCACAAAACAAAATCTTTATTTCTGCAAAAATAAATTTTTATCCTGTTCCACCACAAAAAATACTAACAAGATTGCCCTTATTAGAATATCATCTATTGAGGATTCTAGAAACTCTATCAAATTAGGGTTATCAGGTACTAAAATATCTATGTCTCCTTCATTACCACCTTCTTTCCTCCTATATTTGCAAGCATAATAAATCTTAAGAACATAAGAAAATGCCATATTGGGTCAGACTAAGGGTCCATCAAGCCCAGCATCCTGTTTCCAACAGTGGCCAATCCAGGCCATAAGAACCTGGCAAGTACCCAAAAACTAAGTCTATTCCATGTTAACATTGCTAATGGCAGTGGCTATTCTCTAAGTGAACTTAATAGCAGGTAATGGACTTCTCCACCAAGAACTTATCCAATCCTTTTTTAAACACAGCTATACTAACTGCACTAACCACATCCTCTGGCAACAAATTCCAGAGTTTAATTGTGCACGGAGTAAAAAAGATAGTTTTAAATGTGCCCCATGCTAACTTCATGGAGTGCCCCCTAGTCTTTCTACTATCCGAAAGAGTAAATAACTGATTCACATCGACCTGTTCTAGACCTCTCATGATTTTAAACATCTCTATCATATCCCCCCTCAGTCGTCTCTTCTCCAAGCTGAAAAGTCCTAACCTCTTTAGTCTTTCCTCATAGGGGAGCTGTTCCATTACCCTTATCATTTTGGTAGCCCTTCTCTGTACCTTCTCCATCGCAATTATATCTTTTTTGAGATGCGGCGACCAGAATTGTACACAGTATTCAAGGTGCGGTCTCACCATAGAGCGATATAGAGGCATTATGACATTTTCCGTTTTATTCACCATTCCCTTTCTAATAATTCCCAGCATTCTGTTTGCTTTTTTGACTGCCGCAGCACACTGAACCGACGATTTCAATGTGTTATCCACTATGACACCTAGATCTCTTTCTTGGGTTGTAGCACCTAATATGGAACCCAACATTGTGTAATTATAGCATGGGTTATTTTTCCCTATATGCATCACCTTGCACTTATCCACATTAAATTTCATCTGTCATTTGGATGCCCAATTTTCCAGTCTCACAAGGTCTTCCTGCAATTTATCACAATCTGCTTGTGATTTAACTACTCTGAACAATTTTGTATCATCTGCAAATTTGATTATCTCACTAGTCGTATTTCTTTCCAGATCATTTATAAATATATTGAAAAGTAAGGGTCCCAATACAGATCCCTGAGGCACTCCACTGTCCACTCCCTTCCACTGAGAAAATTGTCCATTTAATCCTACTCTCTGTTTCCTGTCTTTTAGCCAGTTTGCAATCCACGAAAGGACATCGCCATGACTTTTTACTTTTCCTAGAAGCCTCTCATGAGGAACTTTGTCAAACGCCTTCTGAAAATCCAAGTATACTACATCTTTATCAAAAGATATGTTCAAGATATGTTCAAGACTTGAGATATATATATACTTTTTAAATAATTCCCGAGTGGATATTAAATGTAAAACAGTAAAAATTCAAAACATGTTACATTTTTTTTTCCCTCATCGTGTTCTCCAAACCCTCTAGTTTATTATGTACAATCTTGAATATGAGGCTTGTAACAAGGAGACTTGAGATCCTGCAGTGACAACTGCAGATCCAAAGAAAATATCCGCCTTTCATATTCATCCATCTTAGAATGGAAAATGTAATAAATTGATTAAGAGACAGAGTTAAAGTTTTACTTGTTTTGGAAACTAACCTCCATACATCCACAATGGTGGCATTCAAGGATTCCTCCACATTATTAACCCTTTGAACAGGCAAAGAAATATTATCAAGATCTTCCATTCCATCAGGAGACCCACCCATGAGTCCTATAACCTGGAGCTCTCTAGTCAGTACCTTGACAACTGACTGAGGAGGTGTCTACATTAAATTTTTCAACAGCCGGTGCAGTCGGTGACTCACAAACCTGCCGGTTGAATAGAGGGGCTGGTTCTGACCAGGGCTCAAGGACACTCCAGAGCTGAAAGAAATATCCAACTTTTTGGCATTCTCATCACAATATTCCACTAATGGAAGGTCCCTGAACCTTAGATGCTGCCGAAGAGGAAGCTACAAACTTTACCTTCTGTTTCTTCTCCAACAACCAAAATAAACTGTTCAGAGAAATATGAGAAGCAGTGAGTTGCTAAGCCAGCTTTTAAATGGCTATCGGGGGGGGGGGGGGGACGTCACTTACAACAGGAAGGAGTTTCTCAGCTGGAACAGATGCCAAATTAGCCTACCAGTCCCCCAAGACTCAGTGCTGGTCTCAATAGACTACTTAATGGGGCTCCCTCAAGGCACACCCTACTTTAAGAAAAATGTTGCATGGCACACACCAACCTCCATAAAGCTGGCAGTGTAGACATGGAGAGGAGCTCATGGCCAATGGAAGAGTCAGGGGAGCACTCAAAGCCCCACTGGTCTCAATTCAAATTTTTAAACAAACAGAGAGGGGAGAGAAACATACAGTCACAATGGACCAGCTCCCTCTACATGCAGGGGAAGGGAGAAGTTTGTGTGGTGCGGGCAATTGGATAAGTTAATTACTTTTGCTGCTACATGTGACTGCCAGAACTCCTTCACTGCTGCTACTCCCAATGCACAGAATGAGTCACATCCAATGCTCAGTGCATGCTCTCCCCGCCTCACTCAGCCTGGCAATAGCTCAGAAGAGACAGCTCAGGAAGAGGAAGATGAAGATGTGCTGTGTGTGCCACACAAAGGCTGCCCATTAACTCCAGGGCTCATGTTGTAGCTAGAAGAGGCATGCATGATTACATATGTTCTCAGAAAGAAGCTCCTACATGTTTAAGAGCCACCGCTGCTGTCTCTTACTACTGTGTGGGGCTGAGAACAGAGCCTAGGTCCAGCAATCAGGTAATGATGACTTTTTCATGGCACACCTGATCAGGTCTGAAGGCCTGGTTTAGAGTTGCTCTGGAGCTGAGAGTCCTGGACCAGTCTGCTGGCATGGAGTGTTTCTCCTGGCTCTTGAACTAGTCTGGAGCTGCGGTTAAACTACGGGAGCCACTCTAGAGCCAGAGCAAGCAAACCTACAGCATTGCCAATCCTAGTACTCACTATATACACCTGAGACAAGAAAAGCAAAATTGCTTACCTGTAACAGGGGTTCTCTATAGACAGGGGTTCTCTATAGACATCTGACAGTTCTGACATGGACTCAGCACTCAGAGATCAGAAGTGCTTCTGTGCATGCATGGGAGGTCCCGTGTGCATCCGCTGCCTCGTGAGCCCCCTCAGTTTATTTCAAAGCTTAAGCTTAATCTTAATAGTCGATTCTCCAGGGAGATGGGTGAGTAATGCATATATTGCTTATTTATCCTGCTATCTAAAGAGAACCCTTATTACAGGTAAGCAATGTTGCGTATTCTATTGATAAGTAGGATTAAAATAAATCATAACCAGTCCCAAGCTGAAGGTTGCCTTGTGCAGCAATTAATTTATAGACCACATGGACCCCACCCAGTGGAGAGGTGTGCAGACCTGCTCATCCAAAATTACTTTCTCTTTAGATCATACTAACCAGACAGTAATGGGATGCGATGGTGTCAGCAGACCACCAAAATAGCAGCTTTCTAGATGTCTTCAACAGATGTGGCCCACAGATGAGCCACTGATGTAGCCATGGCTCATACCTGTCAAGCCTTGACAGAATCTGTAAACTATAATCTAGCCAGAGCGTAGCAGTCCGCTATGTAGTATGCTAGTCAGTTGGACAGAGTTCTTTGAACACAGTTAGGATCAAAAGATACCAACACCTGAGAAACTCGATGGTGAGGCAGAGCCCTTTGTAAGTAGTACGCTAATTCTCTCCTACAGTCAAAGGGGTAAAAACAAACAAAAAAAACCCCCACTTTCCTTTGCATGCATGTGATTTTGGAAAAAAACATAAGCAGCACAATTGTTTGACTGATGTGGAATGAAGATACTTTTAGAAGAAACTTAGGGAGAGTGTAGAGAACAATGTTGTGAAAAAAACGGAAGTTTTGGCGAACAAGAACAGAGCCTATAATTTGCTCACTCTACACGCTGAGGTGATGGCCATGAGAAACAAAAATGTCCAAGTGACAAACTTCAGATCCGCTGACTCGAGAGGTTCGAAGGGAAGTTTCATGAGTTGAGCCAGGACCACACTGAGGTCCCACAGCACCTGTAGTTTACTAAGTAGAGGTTTGCTATGCCATAGTTTCTTCATGAATATAAGACACTAAAGGGTGGAGGAAAGAGACAGGTATTCCATCCAACCACAGGCGATAAGCTGCAATGGCACAGAAATGTACCTTTATGGGAGAAGTGCCGAGGCCTGATGATGATAGAAATGAAGGGGTCCAGATGACTGGACTCACACTATGCAGAGAACCTGTTCTACTTAAAACTGTAAGATCTCCCAGGGAAACATTTCCTAGCTGAGATTAGAATGTCCTCTACATCCCCAGGAAGAAGCAAGGAGGACACTACTGTGTGCTCAACATCTACTTTGTGAGGGACAGGGATGGAATATTCAAGAGGCAGTATTCTGTCCTCCTGGGTGATAAGACTTAGAAACCCCTAGCTGCATCCAGTGGATGAAGCAACAGACAGAGGAGGTAAGGATACCACACCTGATGTCACTAAGGTGGAGGTATGAGAATCACCCTTGCCCTGTTCTGAAGAATCTTCTGGACAGTTCTGGCAATGAATGGAATCAGAAGCCAATTTTACGGTCCAGTTCGAAAGCTTCAGGAGCTAACTTGCAGCAGCTTGGCCTCATGGAACAGAACCAACTGACCTTCCATTTGTCTTTTAACATGAACAGGTCAATCACCAGGGTTCCCTTATGGAGGAACAAATCAAATATGAGCCTCTGATCTAGGGTCTATTTGGGAGGCTGTAGGACTTTAAGTCAGTCCACCAGCATATTTTTAGGGACCTTCGCTTTCATTTTTTATTTTTCCCAGGAATTTATCAATGTTTATATGAACAAACAAAAAAACGGGAAAACTTCAATGGAAAAAAATGGGTCTTTTTTCTCCACTGATTTTTCTTACATTTTTGCTCATTATACTAAACACTGATAAATTCCAGGGAAAAGATTAAATAAACTGAAAACATCCCTACATATTTTGGATGCCTATCAGGTTCTTGACCTTCAGGTACTTACAGCCTTAGGGCAGGGTTAAGCTTCAGCCAGGCCTGAGAACCGACTGGAAATCTGGAGGATGCAGAACATGAAGAAAGCTGGAATGGCAAACCAGGAACCAGAGTTGGGATGCAAACTGCAAGCTTGAGTATCGAGCTGAAATAAAATGGAAAATGTCATAATGCCTCTGTATCGCTCCATGGTGAGACCACACCTTAAATAATGTGTACAATTCTGATCACGCAACTCAAAAAAGATATAGTTGCGATGGAGAAGGTACAGAGAAGGGCGACCAAAATGATAAAGGGAATGGAACAGCTCCCCTATGAGGAAAGATTAAAGAGGTTAGGACTGTTCAGCTTGGAGAAGAGATGACGGAGGGGAGATATGATAGAGGTGTTTAAAATCATGAGAGGTCTAGAATGGGTAAATGTGAATCGGTTATTTACTCTTTCAGATAATAGAAGGACTAGGGGGCACTCCATGAAGTTAGCATGTGCACATTTAAAACTAATTGGAGAAAGTTCTTTTTCACTCAACGCACAATTAAACTTTGGAATTTGTTGCCAGGGGATGTGGTTAGAGCGGTTAGTGTAGTTGGGTTTAAAAAAGGATTGGATAAGTTCTTGGAGGAGAAGTCCATTACCTGCTATTAAGTTGACTTGGAAAATAGCCATTGCTATTACTAACATCAGTAGCATGGGATAGACTTAATTTTTGGGTACTTCCCAGGTTCTTATGGCCTGGATTGGCCACTATTGGAAACAGGATGCTGGGCTTGATGGACCCTTGGTCTGACCTAGCATGGCATATTCTTATGTTAAGTTCAATAGCAGAAGGGCAGATTATCATGTGGGTTGCTGCTAACATCTTCCTGCTTCTCAGCAACCCAGTTTGACTAAGCCCCCATCAATTTCTGATCCACAGGGGTGTAGTTTAAAGGGCTTCAGGTTCCCAGCTGTACTGAAGGTTAGGACTGCTGTCCTGAACTCTGGAGCTGTCCCTTAGTTCAGGCTCCTGTCAGAGTCTTGCTCTAACAGCACCTGAGAGATAAGTCATATGGAGTAAATCTTTGATGACAAGCCAACAACCAGATCTGGAGGGTCTCTTCATAGATGGATTATAAACCCACACCCTCCTTGTTTGTTTATATAAAACATTGCCACCCGGTCTGAATCAAGATCCCCTTGTCTGAGAGAAGATGGGAGAAAGCCTTCAATACATACCAGATAGCATGCTGTTCCGAAAGATTCATCTTCAGATCATTTGCCGCTTTGAACCACATACAGAAGCTTTGTTAAATAGCACCATTTGATGGGCTGGAACTTGCAACAGACATCCGGGGACAAGAACTTCCAGATTCATCCAGTACTGCAGATAACCGCATCTGAGAAGTCACAGGTATCTAATGAGGTAAAAGTTGGAGATATGAACTCCACTGATCCTGGAGGGCCCAAGTGACAGCCCCGCATTTGAAGAAGAATCAGAGGACCTGCACAGACCGTTGCCATGTTACCCAGCAGGGCAAAGACCAGCCTTGCTGAAGAACGGTTCCATTGCAGGAGAGGCCATGTGAAGCCCATTGAAGTCCCAGCTTTTCTGCCAGTCAAGAGGACTTTCTCCTGAAGCAAGTTGATCCAGTCTTCTGTAAACTGGATCCCCTGGGACGAGATCAAGTTGGACTTTGAGAAACTGATGATGAATTGTCATGTGGAGGAACTCCAGGACATCCACTTGGGAAGAGCTTGCCACTAACTAATCGTCCATGCATGGGAACACGCAGACTCCCTACTTCTGTAGCTTCACAGCTACAACGGGGGCAGGCAGTTTGTGAACACTATCGGGGCTGCTGTGAGGCCAAATATGAGCACCTTGTACCAATAATGCATGCCTTCCACCACAAATCTGTTGAAACTCCAACAGGTGAGGTGATCAGGAATGTGTGCATATATGTCCTTTAGGTCCAGAGTGCACAACCAGACCTTCAGATGAATGAACATCAGAATTCTGGATCAAATTCATCTTAAACCTCTCCCAAACCAATAACTTGTTAAATTTCAACAGATTCAAGATGGGCCTTAGCCCACCGGATTTCTTGGAAATTAAGAAATTCTGGGAGTAGAACACTATGCCACACTTTCAAGGAGGGCTAAACTTGGTCCTTCTGATATAGAAGGGATGTTATCTCAATCTGTAACTGAGCCGATTGGGTGGGCTTGATTTGGAGAGAGCACGAGAAGTGCAAGCGGTAGCTATATGCCTCAATTCTACTTGTCCATCAGGTTGCAGCCCCATTCTGGCAAGGAAGACTAGATCCTTACCCACACCAATGAAGGTGGGCATCAGGGGAATCAAAAAAACTCTCCCCAAACACGGACTGCAGTTGTGGTTCAGCCTTAGGCTATCACCTTTCCTTCTGCCAACCTTTAAAAGTAAGCTTCTGAGGATGAGTGGACAAGACCCATAGTCTTTGGAAAGGATGGAAGGACCTCTGTTGATAAAAGGGCCATTTGTAAGAGAAGAACATGTGAATGTGGAGGGCTGGTCCCCAGGCATAGTAGACAGTGATTGCAGATTGGACTAATGTTTCTTGGTCAGTGCCACTGTTTCCTGCACCTTATCCCCAAACAGGTTCTTCCCCTGGCAAGGGCCATCTGCCAGACAATCGTGAATGTCTTCCTAGAGCCCACTTGCTTGGAACCGGGCAAGTCTTCCGGGTTCAATGGACCCTGCTGAAGTTCTAGTTACAATGTTGAATTTGTTCATCACATTCCTCTATATCCGCCAAAGCATACTAGAACTCAGCCAGCTGAAGATCCTCTGCATATGCACGCACTTATAAAGCACCTGCACAGGTAATGCACCATGAAAAGCTGGTGGGCTGCAATCTTTGTATTGACCATCAGCCCCTTGATGACCACCTTCCACGGATAATCACACAATTTTACCCATGGAAATGCCTTTGAAAATTATTTTCAGAATGAAAAGTGTGTGAAGTAAATATTAGCTTTGGTATTCAAAGTTTTACATGTTTCTTGTTCCTCCTATAATAAGGGTATTCAACTCCAGGCCTCAAGGGCCACAAAGCAATCAGCTTTCCAGGTTAAACCTAATGAATATGCATTAGATAAATTTGTACGTCTCCTGTTTCAACTGTACTTAAATCTCTCTCAGGCGTATTCTCGAGGACCAGGAGTTGGACACACTGACCCATCCAAAAGGATGACAATCTCTTACACTCCACCTTGGGCTTTATGCTCAGTGCGGCCTTTTTAGATGGCAATTCTGTAACACTTTGCACAAGTCAGCAGATAAACATGCACATAAGCCTGCATACAAAAGTTATCCCAGCAAAAGTACACTTACACACCACACCTGCAATTTGGTATGAGTAGTTTTGCCGAGAGAATTTCATGAACACACTACAAAATCAAAAGTCCCAACCCCCATCTCCTGGAACACCTCTTACCTGTAACACATAAATTTTATGCATGTATCAGCCATACAATTTTCTAAAGAGCCATTTCTGCAGGGAAAGCACTACTTTACCAACAGAAAGTCCCTGTGAAAATTACCCTCCCCCCTATATAACAGTTACAAGTTTTACCGAGACATGTAAGAAGCCTTTTCTCCTATGCTGCTCCGACATTATGGAATGCCTCTCCCAGTTATGTCTACTCTGCTAACTCATTTCCTGTCATAAGATAGGGAAACCATGGCTTTTCAACTCTGCTCTTACATGAAGAAGTGTTGATTTCTCTGTAATCAGTCTTAAGTTAGGCTTACAGGATCCCTGTCTTTATTTTATGACAATTTTATGGTTTTTAAGCTTTAATGTTGCATTTTATGTACTAATGTTTTTTATGTATATGATTGTACCTCATCTGGAGTCTAGTGAATATAGCAGGTTAAAAAATAAAATCTGAATTTGAAAAAAAAAACAAAAAAACAACCCCAAAGTCCAGTAATAAAATAGGTGTCTCTGAACAGCTTAGTCAAAACTGGAACTGGAACTGATTTGCAGAACCTGATAAACTGTTTGGCTTGATTTGTGTTGTGCTAGGTGTTTGTCCCAGTACAAGCTCACGGGAAAAGTCTAGTTTAGCAACAGCAGGGGTTGCATGTGATTTTCATTATCACATGGCCACTGCATTCCTAAACCAGGAGTTCACAGGGTACTGCCACTCTGGGGATTTCAGCGTGCTGTTTGTTTTTTTTTTTGTAAGGGCGGCAGCGGGGCGGGAGGGGAGGGTATCTATGGAAGTTTCAAGAGCCGATCCTCTGTCTACATTTCTTAGATAACAGTGCCTGTGTAACAGAAGTAGCTGAATGTACCAAAAATAGAATCTGGCCTTATAAAATGAATCCAGTGTAATTCAAAACAAAAAAAAAACAAACTGCCCGCATAACAAAGCTTGTATCAGGGGAAAAATAATATTCTTACAAATTTACTCTGGTGTTTCACAATTTTTGGTAAGATCGGCAGCAAGATTTATTTCTGTTCTCCATAGTTTTTTAACTTGAAAAATGCAAATGTGTAAAGGCAATGAATCACAAACCGGAGAGAGCGAAATGATCCCAAGCTTTCAGTTACGTACATTCCCATTAAATAAGCAGGACAATAAAACCTTTTGACTAAACAGTTATATATAAAACTGTCCACAAATGCTATGCTAAGGCAGCAGTCTGTGAGAATGGGTGGGGAGCTGTCGCACAGTCTGGGCGTACCATCCAGCGGCGAGTGCTGGGCCCAGCATATCATTTGTACCTTTAAAACAAGAGGACTGAATGTACGGGTCTGAATAAAAAGTTATGTATTTCTACTTGTGAAGCCGCGACTCAAATGGACTGACCCGAGTTGTGCCATAGGACCCATTCTTCAGTGATTCAAGGTGCTCTGTGTAGTATTGCTTTGGTGATGGATTTGGAAGCCACCATGCCAGATCGATAGTCATCAGGGCTTTCCAAACCCGTCCTGGTGAGCCCCACAGCCCGTCGGGCTTTTCAGGATATCCACGAAGAGTCTATGCAGGAGATAAATTTGCATGCAGCGGAGACCTCCTACATGCACATTTATCTCCGGAATACTCATTGTGCATAGCCTGAAAAGCAGATTGGGCCTTGGGGTTCACACCAGGTCAAGTGAGGGAAGCCCCTGGTATACACCCAGCTCATATAAAGATAGGAAAGTGGGGATTTCTGTACATGCACACCAGTATAAATGGAGTCGATTCAGCCGTTTTGAGGCAGGAAGGGAGATGAGGGTGCACAGCTTTTCAGGTAGGCCACAGAATAAAAATGTTTGCAGTTGAGAGCCGGACAAAGGCTGCTTAGGAGATTGAATAGGGACAATAGGATAAAGAGAGCCATAGGGAGGCTAACGTTCAAAGCCATTTCCCACAGGTAGAACGATGCTTTTACCTGGAGAAAAAGGTTTTAGAAAATTTCTCTCCTTGTGTGAGGGTAAACATGCATGTAGTGTCAACTACACATTTAACTTTGCCCATATTGTGAAACGGTGCTCTCGGGGCAGGGTTGGGACAAAGTTCGCATTTATACACAAACCTCAACTTTCAAACATATGTGCCTATTTTTTTCTTGGGAAAACTATCTGCACTAATTAGCAGATGTAAATGGACGCAGGTAATTTTCAAAGTGAATGTATGCTTGCAATTTCACTTTAAAAACTAGCATAAGTGTGTGAGTAAAAGATATCAGTGGACAGTTACAAAATTACCCCCATGCAAGCCAATGCAATATTGGCATGCGTTATACGGGCGCTCATGATTGCGCGCCCACTCTCTTAATGTGTGCTGATCCACTTCTCCTAGGTACCCGATTTAATATTTAAATGGGCTACCACTGTAAAAAGGAGGCACTAGGGGAAAATGTCTCAGGAGAGGTGGCTGTCAGTTTGGGTTACGATAACGGACGCTCAATTTTACCAGTGTCCATTTTCCTAACTTGTGCACAGCCAAGGGTTAGGAAAATGGACCCTCGTTAATTGAGCATTGCTTTTCCTAACCTGACCGCCAGCGACTTTTATTTTTTTTTTTCAAGTTCTCCTTTTCCCAGTTCCTCTAACTTAATATCGCCATGATATTAAGCCGGAGGAACTCAGAATAGTAGTATTTTTTTGCTTTTCTGTTAATTCTTGAGGAGTCCCAAAAGTTAACGCCTGCTCTGGGGCAGGCATTAATTTTTGAGAGTAAAAATGTGCAGATCAGGCGCACTTTTTTTTTTTTTTTTTTTGCATCTGGGGAATAATAGCTATTAGCCTTAACATGAATTTACATGTGATGAGCGCTATTAGCTATGCGCTGATTTGGACATGCATTTTGGACGCGCTACTGCATGACGGGTTTGGGAGCCTGCCAAATTCGTGCCCAAGCGCGTGCAAAGCCATGCAGTCGAGCGCACTACTTTGCATCGACCTGGTAATGAGGTATACTGGGTCCAGCCTGCTATGAGCTGTGGAACACATTAGCTGCCTTATTTCCTTTTACATGGGCCTCTGTATTGTTTTCTGGACATGCAACGTTGTGCCACAGATGTTGGTCCCTTATCTTAACAGACAGGGAATTGCACCGAGCATGTATGGGCTGTAACATCAAGACAAACTAAAAGAAAAAAGCTGGAACACCTGCTTCAACATCTCTCCAAACCACCTTGTTTGCATGCTCTCTGAAACACTTATTTGCTCCAGTACGATAGGAATCAATCGAGAAAAACCCAGCACACTCACATATGCAAAGTAACACCTATTAAAGTCAGAAAACAAATAACCCACACTTTAACAAGCTGCATGGTATAGGGAACTGTTTGTATGCAAAGCCAACACATGCTCAAATATATTTTATATTTTTTAAAACACATTTTCCCATCTACACATAAGAACATAAGAAATTGCCATGCTGGGTCAGACCAAGGGTCCATCAAGCCCAGCATCCTGTTTCCAACAGAGGCCAAACCAGGCCACAAGAACCTGGCAATTACCCAAACACTAAGAAGATCCCATGCTACTGATGCAATTAATAGCAGTGGCTATTCCCTAAGTAAACTTGATTAATAGCAGTTAATGGACTTCTCCTCCAAGAACGTATCCAAACCTTTTTTGAACCCAGCTACATTAACTGCACTAACCACATCCTCTGGCAACAAGTTCCAGAGCTTTATTGTGCATTGAGTGAAAGAATTTTCTCCGATTAGTCTTCAATGTGCTACTTGCTAACTTCATGGAATGCCCCCTAGTCCTTCTATTATTCGAAAGTGTAAATAACCGAGTCACATCTACTCGTTCAAGATCTCTCATGTTCTTAAAGACCTCTATCATATCCCCCCTCAGCCGTCTCTTCTCCAAGCTGAGCAGCCCTAACCTCTTCAGCCTTTCCTCATAGGGGAGCTGTTCCATCCCCTTTATCATTTTGGTCGCCCTTCTCTGTACCTTCTCCATCGCAACTATATCTTTTTTGAAATGCAGCGACCAGAATTGTACACAGTATTCAAGGTGCGGTCTCACCATGGAGCGATATAGAGGCATTATGACATTTTCTACTTTATTAACCATTCCCTTCCTAATAATTCCTAACATTACGAACCTAACATTGTGTAACTACAGCAAGGGTTATTTTTCCCTATATGCAACACCTTGCACTTGTCCACATTAAATTTCATCTGCCATTTGGATGCCCAATCTTGTAATCTTGCAAGGTCCTCCTGTAATGTATCACAGTCCGCTTGTGATTTAACTACTCTGAATAATTTTGTATCATCTGCAAATTTGATAACCTCACTCGTCGCATTCCTTTCCAGATCATTTATATATATATATTGAAAAGCACCAGTCCAAGTACAGATCCCTGAGGCACTCCACTGTTTACCTTTTTCCACTGAGAAAACTGACCATTTAATCCTACTCTCTGTTTCCTATCTTTTAACCAGTTTGTAATCCACGAAAGGACATCGCATCCTATCCCATGACTTTTTAGTTTTCGTAGAAGCCTCTCATGAGGGACTTTGTCAAACGCCTTCTGAAAATCCAAATACACTACATCTACCGGTTCACCTTTATCCACATGTTTATTAACCCCTTCAAAAAAATGAAGCAGATTTGTTAGGCAAGACTTCCCTTGAGTAAATCCATGCTGACTGTGTTCCATTAAGCCATGTCTTTCTATATGCTCTACGATTTTGATCTTGAGAATAGTTTCCACTATTTTTCCCGCACTGAAGTCAGGCTCACTGGTCTATATTTATCTGGATCGCCCCTGGAGCCTTTTTTAAATATTGGGGTTATATTGGCCACCCTCCAGTCTTCGGGTACAATGGATGATTTTAATGAAAGGTTACAAATTTTAACAGATCAGAAATTTCATTTTTGAGTTCCTTCAGTACCTAGGATGCATACCATCTGGTCCAGGTGATCTGCTACTCTTTAATTTGTCAAGTTGGCCTACTACATCTTCCAGGTTCACAGTGATTTTGTTCAGTTCGTCTGACTCATCACCCTTGAAAACCATCTCCGGAATTGGTATCTCCCCAACATCCTCATTAGTAAACACGGAAGCAAAGAATTCATTTAGTCTTTCTGCAATGGCCTTATCTTCCCTAAGAGCCCCTTTAACCCCTCGGTCATCTAATGGTCCAACCGACTCCCTCACAGGTTTCTTGCTTCGGATATATTTTTAAAAGTTTTATTATGAGTTTTTGCCTCTATGGCCAACTTCATTTCAAATTCTCTCTTCGCCTGTCTTATCAATGTTTTACACTTAACTTGACAATGCTTATGTTTTATCCTATTTTCTTCAGATGGATCCTTCTTCCAAATTTTGAAGGATGTTTTTTGGCTAAAGTAGCCTCTTTCACCTCACCTTTTAACCATGACGGTAATCGTTTTGCCTTCTTTCCACCTTTCTTAATGTGTGGAATACATATGGACTGCGCCTCTAGGATTGTATTGTTAAACAATGTCCATGCCTGTTGAACACTTAACCTTTGCAGTTGCACCTTTTAGTTTTTTTCTAACTATTTTCCTCATTTTATCAAAGTTTCTCTTTTGAAAGTTTAGTGTTAGAGCTGCAGATTTACTTATTGTCCCCCTTCCAGTTATTAGTTTAAATTTGATCATGTTATGATCACTGTTGCCAAGTGATCCCACCACCGTTACCTCTCTCACCAAATCCTGCGTTCTACTAAAAATTAAATCTAAAATAGCTCCCTCTCTTGTTGGTTCCTTAACCAATTGCTCCATGAAGCAGTCATTTATTACATCCAGGAACTTTATGTCTCTAGCAAGTCCTGATGTTACATTTACCCAATCAATATTGGGGTAATTGAAGTCTCCCATTATTATTGCACTGTCAAATTGGTTAGCTTCCCTGATTTCTCTTAGCATTTCATCATCTCTCATACCATTTTGTCCAGGTGGACGGTAGTATACTCCTATCTCTATACTCTTACCCAACACACATGATATTTCTACCCATACAGATTCTACTGAGCATTTAGTCTCTTGTATGATCTTTATCCTGTTGGACTCTATACCCTCCCAGACATAAAGTGCCACACCCCCACCATTCACTCACAGTTGTCTTCTCCTTGAAGGGACAGTATTAACAAGACAGTCCTGAACCTCTACATTGCTGCTATATCACATCACTATTTCACAACCCCCTCTACAGAGACCAGCAATGTTAAAGGTACTCTTCACTGCAGCCTTGTCTGTCACACATAAGGATCCTTTACAGCTTCACCTAACCTGCATCAGCCGTGGTCCCATCATAGTAAAGAGTGTTCTGCCTTCCCACATCAGCAAGCCCCGTGCCATCTTGTACAACAGTCTTGATAAATACCAGCTAGCATAGTGCCTTCTAAGCCAGAAATGTCCTGTACACCTATTGCTGCCATTGTTCTAAACTACGATGCATGTCAGGAGGGTGTGGGGCCCAGGGCAAATCAATGGGACCTTGTAACACTGAAATTATAGCGTTGGGGAAGGGGTTACCATGGCAGAGCGGGGCCTTCCCCTCTGTGCAGGGCCCCAGGGCAGTCACCCCTGTTCCCCTCCACAAAGGACGGCTCTGTATTTCAGTACTCTTGTAGGTAACTATGCCACTTACGAACACAAACACAGATCCATCTAAAGGCCAAAGAATGACTGATGCCAAGCATTTTTCTTGCCTCTTCACTAAAGCCCACTGTTTAAAATCACTAAAGAGAACAGGATGTCCGTCAGTAGCACCCAAGCAACACAAACTATCTGCAATGTAATTCTGATAATGCGCCACCCTAACAATGGTGCTGGACACAATATAAATATGCAGACATCACAGGCTCATGTTACTTGCACAAATGAGAAATAGGATGGTAGCCAGCACCTCAGCTGCCGCCCACCCACATTGATGAAGCTAGTCCTCTGGTACCAATACTTGGACCTCTGGTGGGTCTACCTGCCAAATCCAGTAAGTCTCTCCTGTCTTGGCTCCCATCTTTCTGTATGAGATGGATAGGGCCACACACGCTGTTGATGGGTCCATTATGCGCTGATAAAGTAAGTGCCTTTCTTTTCTTAACTAATATTTTGATTTGTAGTTGTTGGATTCAGTCCATTAAGGAGTGCCTTCTCTTTTTTTTTTTTTTCATGGATGCTTTTCACACTGACCTTGCTGGTCTAAGGTTTGAGTGGTGCACCCTGACTCCTGGAAACATACAGAGAGGAGCCAAGGTTGCTCCAATGGCTGATGCAGGACCCTCATATTCCCCACACCAGTGAGAGGTACAGAAATTCCAGTATGCTCCTTTCTCCTGGAAAGAGCACAAATTTTAAAGAACACACACACATATATAAACATCTTACCACATTAACCACGTGTACCCTCCCTTTCACACCTCTTTTTCACAATCCTCCTCACGAGTATATCCTATCTTTACCTACTCTGTACAGATATATTCGTGCTTCTGCACTCAGACCCATCATTCGTGCACATGCACTAATAGCTACATGTGAACACATAGGAAGAAATGTTATTATGAAAAAGGGATACATGTGGTTAATGTGGTAAGATGTTTGTGCAGCGGGAGGGTATTGCACAGCCATTCTTCAACAGACAAGTGCCTTGATATTCTGCATCCAGTATCTTTATAAGCTGCCAGAAATGGCTCCAAAATGTGGCATGGGATGGTTTCCATGGGAGAAAAAGTTTGAAAAAATAAATGTTTCCTCCCATAGGGAATAATGGGAGCTATGTCTATTTGTCTATTTACACTTGATACCAAGACCTGCAACAGAGTGGTCACGCCAGAAGGAGTAGAGAGAACGAAAACTGATTTAAGAAAGCTTGAAAAGTGGTCGAAGATTTGGCAGCTGGAATTCAATGTCAAGAAGTGCAGAGTCGTGCATTTGGGGTGCAGTAATCCAAAAGAGCTTTATGAGATTGGGGGGGGGGGGGGAAGCCTGATGTGCATGGACCAAGAACGGGATCTTGGGGTGATAGTGTCTAGTGATCTAAAGACGGCGAAGCAATGTGACAAGGCGATAGTTAAAGCCAGAAGAATGCTGGGCTGCATAGAGAGAGGAGAATAACCAGTAAGAAAATGGAGGTGGTGATGCCCTTGGTACAGGTCCTTGGTGAGGCCTCACCTGGAGTCCTGTGTTCAGTTCCGGAGCCCTTATCTCAAAAACGATAGAGACAGGATGGAGGCGGTCCAGAGAAAGGCTGCCAAAATAGTGTGGAGTCAGTATCAGAAAACCTATGCGGAGAGACTGAAGGATATGAATATGTATCCCCTGGAAGAAAGGAGGCACAGGGGCGATATGATACAGACCTTCAGATACCTGAAAGGTTTTAATGATGTACAAACATCAAACCTTTTCCGTTGGAAAGGAATCAGTAGAACTAGGAGTCATGAAATGAAACTCCAGGAAGGAAATCTCAAAACCAACGTCAAAATATTTCTTCACAGAGAGGGTAGTGGATGCCTGGAATGCCCTTCCAGAGGAGGTGAAAACCAAAACACTGAAAGAATTTTAAAGGGCATGGGATAAACCCTAAAGACTAAAGGATGGAAATGAAGAAAAGAGTACATGGAGTAACTTGATGGAGCGGCGGTTATTACCCTTAACCAATAAGCCTTGATACTGTTGATGCAAAACCATCATTGCTCTCTGCTTCAATGGCAGGGGGAAAGGGGAACTGGATTCATTCAGCAACCAAGGGCCTCAACTTTTACAGTCTGGGGAAAGAAGTACGGGGGTAACTTGCTGATGTGGCTGTTATTACCCTTAGCCATTAAGACTAATTACTTTGATGCAACTCAAAGATTGCTCTCTGCTTCAATGGCAAGGCATAACAGGGAACTGAATTCAAACAGCAACCAACGAGGGCCCTGATTTTTGCAGTGTAGGAAACTGATAAACATGGGGTAACCTATGTTTATCAGCACAGCAGATACTACCATAAGCTGACTGAGCAGACTGGATGGACCATTTGGTCCTTTTCTGCCGTCATTTCTATGTGGCCAAAAAGAGGATAGCCAGACTTCCTTATGCTGAAGGCTGCAGAAAGGTGAATAGCAGCTGCATATCTAGGTGAGTGGATAAGTATATAGGTGGTCTCTGCCGCCTCCTCAGTCTCAATCTTTACTCCTGCTCAAGGCAGAGTAAGTCTGGGTGCCTCCATTTTGGTCGCATGGGCACAATTTTCAAAAGATTTAACCACCTAGCAAATAAATCTATCAAGTTAAAAATTCCTTCTTACCAGCTGAATTTGTACTCCCTAAATTACAAGGCACATATTTTATTTATTTGAGTTTTTTCTATATCGGCATTCGCGATGGGGATCGCATCATGCCGGTTTACAATTAACAAGGTGTGACAAAGGAAAATAATAATAACATTAACAGGTGCTTAAAAGAAAGAAACATATAAGTTACAATAAAACAGGGACGATATACAACTTGGAACGTTGAAGCTGCGATAGTAGTTAACAGAGAATGGGTGTTCAAAAAGTACTTTTCTCATCGTCATGAAAATTTTTTGGGCATTAAAGTTCAGATATTCCCTGACCTCGCGAGAACGACGCAGAAGCGTCGTCAACAATTTCTTTTGTTAAAATCACAAGTGTTAGAATTGGGAGGGATGTTTATGCTTAAGTTTCCATGCAAGTGCTTGGTTAAATTTCAAGGGAATTCGTTTCTGTTTTTTCTCCCCTCGCAACTAACATCTTTTATTTCTAGTAGAAGGGACCCCTTGGTGTCCTCCTCCCCTGTGAGTTGATGTATACTTCTAAAGGCAATTTAAAAAGGTCTATAAAATAAAATGTGACTCCCCTATAGTTGATTTTCTGTTTAAATATATTTCCTTAAGGTTGTGAAATCTTGGATCCAATTTTGTGGGCTAAAAGATTTATACTTCACTGTTTTTCAAAATAAATAGGTTACAATGTGTATTACTTTATTGTTAAATAGATATATATTCTTTGATTATTGTAATTTAGGAATCGATTAACTATGTTTGAACTTTAATGAGTGAAGTATATATATTTCAACTCAAGTAATGCTTGAATTAAATTTGTAAAACTGAATAAAGAATAAATTAAAAAAAAAAAAAACGAGAGAAAAGAGACCTGCCAACTTGGCAAAGTTATTGGTTACCCTGTTGGGTGATCAGAGTTGCTTAAGGAGAAATTAGGGTTTCATATATTTAACTGGCCATAAAAGGGGAGCCGAGGGGCATTCCCAGTTTGAGTTTTTTATTTAATTGATCACTTTTTTTTTTTTTAGCACTAATTGGCTAAATTTGGCCATGCAACTCCGGTTGCACAAATGGCTTCCCTAAATCTAGCCAGATAAATGTAAAATTACCTGGCTATCTTACCCTTGAAAATTTAACACCACAGCTCTCATTATCTTCTATAGAAGAATAAATGTTTTCTTTTACTTATTTTTTTCCTCCCATAGACAAGTTATGGGAACTGGACTGTGCTCTCCTTTTTATTCATTCTCACTTATTACAGTGGAGAGGAATAAGAGTGCCCTGAGAGAGATCAAAATAAGACTCATTGTGGAGCTATTTCTCAAAACCTTTAAGAGAGACAATACCGCGATTGTCACAAGGTAGCGAATAAAAATGTGCAGATGGCTTTTTTTTTTTTTTTTTTTAACATTTTGACACACCGATGACCTAGCATGCCAGCAATTCCTCCTGCATTGCAGCTCGTTAAGCCAAACACATTTTTTCTCGCTGTAAGCAGCAGTTTGGAATGTGTGTGTATATGTACAGGAGCTTTTACATGTCGTTTCTTATGGACTGGAGCTCATTGAGTGTCAAGAGTATGCAAATAGGACAGGCTTGTGATTGAAGAGTGGGCAGATGTCTTTTTGCCTCTTACCCTTGCTCTACACGTCATACTTCATGCACGCTCACTGCTGTTTTACATATGGTTTTTTTATATTGATCCAACGTCACAAGAGGGGCTTTTGTATGTCTAAAAAGGTATAATGAAGGTTATGCATATTCTTTTTTTTTTTATTTATTGCATTTTAACATAATTACAAGCATCCACTTGTTGTTGAAATCACTTAAGTACAGAATCAGAAAAATATCACAGAAAATATATATTATCAAATATGACATTAACTGCACTTAATAAAAAATAGAGGAAATACGAGAGAGCTAAGGAAATTAGAGCGCATTTATCACCATAGAAATATTATTCACTAAGTATATCTGGAAAACCTGAACAGATCCATCACTAATGACTTCAAACACACCAAACATAGGGTCTAGCTAGGAGTAGAGTGAGTATCCAAGAATGACCTAAGCTGTAATGGAGCGAAAAACACATATCTTTGCGCTTAATAAAACACAGAACACTTACAAGAAAATTGTAATTTAAATGTTGCTCCTAATTGTAGCTCTTCCCCCCTCATATTCAGAAATAATTTTCTTCTTGATTGTGTTTGTTTCACCAAGTATGGGTAACACCATATTTTCTGACCAAAAAAAGAGAGCCTGGTTATTCCTGAAGTAATGCTTAAAGATGTTATTTTTGTCCATTAAGAAGGCGAAATAAACTAATAACGGTTTTCGTTGGGATACTACCATTTCTTGAGAGGATTCAAGTAAAGTTGTTATATCAGATATTAATTGATCTTGAGCATTTTCTTGATTTACTTCACTAGGATACAGGTAATACGCCTTAGTAATCACTGGCTTTATTATTTGAGATACGTAAAGCTTAAACAGGTCTAAAGGAGAAACATTTCTAAAGACAGGAAAATTTATAAACTTTAAATTATGCGCTCTCAAATTGTTTTCAATTTTTTCCAACCTCTTATTCACTTCGTCATCGTTCTGCATTATAACAGTCTGTATTCTTTCCACTTCTGTTATCCGACCTTCCATTTTTGTATTCTGGAGAACTATTTCAGTTGCGTATAGCTTTACCTGGTTTTTAACTTCAAGCACCTCTTTCGTAAGGCCCATAATAGCCTTTTCAAGAGTTTGAAGGGCTATCCATATTGCTGAAAGGATTATTTCAGCTGTAGGTTGTAGTAATTTAACTTGCTTTGGAGATTCCTATTCCCCATCTCCTCCTCCTCCACTCGCTGCTACGCCAATGCCACTGCCAATCCCCAGAGACTCAAGCATTCCTGCGAAGTCCAGGCCCTCTCCTCCATTTCCCCCACGGGGCTTTACCTTCGCTTGTTGCTCCAGATTAGTAAGTCCGTAAGATGTTATCCTTTGTCCAGCCGCTCCTGCCTCACCTCGGAGTTCCTCTGGTGGGCCAACGGCCTCCTGCTGTCCTCGTCCCTCATCCCGGCCTGACGGTGCCGGTCTCATTGGTGAGCCGGGGCTCAAAGATATCTCGGTCAGAGGGGACGGCTCATGCTCCTCAGCCGGCCTTTCAGCGACCTGCTCTCCCGGCGTTAGTGAAGACACTGCTGCAAAAAAACTTCCTATCTGGGGTTGGGTAGATTCCAACAGAGTGGAGGAGCTTTCTCCACTCCGTACCCTGGCTTTTCTTTTTGTGTGAAGCATACTGGCAATAGAAATGTCGAGAGCCTCTCACCAGCGCGACTGTTCTGGTCACCATCTTGATAGCTCTCTCCTCGCAAAACCCCAGGTTATGCATATTCTAATTAGCCTGATGATGTACTCCATTTCTCAGGCCCTAGGTCCCTCATTATACGGTCATTACTACCCAAATTGCCACTATTTAGGCTTTGCTCAAATGCTACGCTTCGAATCTAATTTTTTTTTTTTTTTTAAATCACTCGACCTTCCTGATTATCTTCACACCATGGCCTCCTTTCTGGGTTAACCGACTCTTACTGGATGAATTTTCAACTGGCTTAAATCTAGCTGGCCATCTTCAAGCAAAGCTTCAGCCACAATCTATCTAGCTAGGCTACAGCTGAAAACTGGCCTAAGTCTAGCTGGATTCAGTTTAGTATCATAATCACCACTGCTCTACCACATACATTTTGGGTTTGCAGAAATATCTTTACATTTGTGTCCTTTCATCTAGGACTCCACATCAGATTTTCTTCTTTGCGTAGATACGCACAAAATATCAGCGGAGAAAGACCATTTGATCCCTCCCTTCTGCTCATTTGTACTTATTGTGCTGCCACAGATCCAACTCAACCATTACTCCTTTCCTACTACTGTCCTTCACAGTCATTCCCTTCCTACTACTGTTCTGCCACTAAGGTCCCTTTGGGTCTATCCCAAGCATGACTGAATTCAGTTAGTGTTTCACCTCCTGCCACCTTGACTAGAAGATAATTTCTTACTTGAAAGTAATTACTTGTTTGTTACCAATTAAAGTCATAAAAAAGAGAGTCAACAAGCTTCATGCATGTGTAGCCCTGTGGTAGAAAGGTGCTTGGTCTACTAATATAAGGAGTGCACTGTGATGCTGTCATTATTGGTAACTTCTGAGAATATATGGTGAACGTGGTAGTGAGAAGAGATAATCTGTCTATAATCAAGAAGATATTCTGAAGGAGAGAGATCTGCAGTTGACTGCAGTGAAGAAGCAGGCTGGGGTGCAACTTAGCTCATGGAGAGGAAGTACTTAATCAACTCTTAGGTCAAATGGCGAAACTACTAGGGCCCCTAAGAGGGCTATGGGTACCTGAGAACCTTGCCTTAACTAGAGGACTTGGCTGTATAAGAGGGAGGCATGCATTTGATGGTTCAAGAACTAGGACCTGTATAAAAGAAAGGAAAAGCATGTAAGACCTGTAACATTAGTACCCTCTCTCTATTGTGTATTTGTGCTTTCCAACTTCACTAATGTATGATATTTTGTACAATACAAGGAAGTTCTATCCTTAATTCCCCTTTGACCCCTGAGTAGGATGTCTACTTTTTGAAGATATTCATATAAAATTGGATGCATGAATGTAATGAAATGGTGTTAATGTCCCTGCCTCCATGATCCAGGTAGTTGTACAGTTTACCAGAGTAGACGTGAGAGATGTGTTGTTATAAAGTGTGAGAAATTGTGCATGAAAATGATCCTTTAGTGTTTGAGTAGAGACTTTCATTTTCAAGATTTTATTTTATTTTTCCTGGGAATTTCAATCTTATAACAAAAACTATCAGTGAAAAAAATGACTTTTCCACTAAATTTTTCTCCTGTGTTTTATAACAAAGTAATTTTTTTCCACTGATAGTTTGTTATAAGATTAAAAAAAATAATAATAATTTCCTGGGAATTTCAAGCTCTGAAAATAAAAGTCCCTTTGAGGCACAGTTTACGGTTCCTTTCAGTGCCACCTAGGAACCACCTCATGCCATGGACATGTATGCATGCAGCTGAAGTTAGCATTCTCACTCGATTCCCGCTCAGCCAATGCTGCAGCCATATCCAGGTCCTGGTGGGGGGGGGGGGGGGGGGAACCTTTGACCTGCTCCAGTGCCAGGATGGCCCTTCAGGAGTTCCTCCATTGACATATGCTCGACTAAGGGTGGCAAATCTCCTTCAGTCTTTGCAGCTTGTGCCTTGATCTCGGCCATCTTGTCCTTTCAGCCGCCTGCTGTAGTCACAGTCTCTTTGGGAAGCTCTTAAACTGCTGACGCTGGATGCAGCCTCCTTGAAGGCAGTGGGACCCTTCAAAGGCTCAATACCAGAGAGTGTTCTCGAGGACCCTCCTCTCCGTTTTCTTCAGGCATAAAATGTAACAAGTGCGGTCTCCCACGGAGGTAATCTCAGTATCAGCGAGCTAGTTCTGTCTGCCATCTCCTCCCTCTTCCCACTGCTCTCTTCTCCCCTCCTTTCCCCCCTCTTCCTCCTGCACACTTCTTTCATGCCCACTTTCTCTCTCTCTCTTTCCCTCTCCCTCACACCTCATGCCCAGCCTCAGCACCATTCTCCAGACAGACACACACACCTCAAAAACAGCACAAATAGAACCACAAAAACAAACAAAAACACAAAAACTAGGCCTCACTACAACTAACCAGAGACTTACACACACTTTCCCAACAGATGTAGAACAGACAAATGTACGGGAAACAGTAAGACCACCCTCAGAAATCCCCTCTCTAATAACCAAATCCCTCCTCACCTAGACCCAGAAGCATTCCTCACCCTCCTTGCAGCACTGGCACAGATTAGACTGGAACAGACTGCATGTTATACATTTCTAAAGGGCCATGGTTTCAGATCGCAAATCCAAATGATCAAACATCAGCAGGTTTTAGTGCACATACCTTTTTGTGTCTGTGCCAAGTATCTAAATATTTGCATCAGATGTCGCCTTTCCCTCTTCCCTGCTAGTGAATAGTTTTTTGTTTTGTTTTGGTTTTTTTTTTAGCACAAAGTCTCTCTATGTGTGGCTTACAGCATAGGCCGCACACCATTTTGCTGGCCTTCTTCTGAATTGCTGCTACGGACACACTTTGAGGTCAAAGTTGAAGACCACTCCAGGTTTATATGGATTCCACCTGACGTTCACTCAAAAGCAGCGTTCTAGAGCAGAAAAATTATGTCTTTTGAGCTCACAGCTTTAAGTATAGTGTTTTAAACTTATTTAGGGCCCAATTCATTAAATTGTTTTCCCCACAGACACAAACAGAAAAAAAGCCTTAGAGAATGAGGTCCTTAGCTGGCTTAGAAAGCCATCGTTCTGGATTGTCAAAACAACGTGTTGTTGCTTTGGTCACGGAAAAAAAAAAAAAAACTGCAGAAAAGGCAGGGGGCAAATCTCTGTGGGTGCTTTTTATAAGGGAAAGTATGTGCATACTTCCTGTTTGAAAGCTGGGAGCAAAATCCACAGGTAAAACTAGCTGCAGAGTTTTGAAAATTATACCACCCCAAATACGTACACAGCCCGGTTCCATAAGATATGGCATGTGAAAAAGCAGCAACAAGAAATCTTTCAGAAAACAAGTTTTTAGAATTTAAAAAAGCATTGGCTCGACGAGCAAGGAAGAAAGCACGATGACCTTCTAGCATCCAAAAGTCAGTGTGTGAAAAAGCATTACAGTATATATCTTTCCAATCTATTTTCTCTCTCGTTGAATGGCAGCTGTCCCAGCTATCAAAGAACAGCTGGCAAAGCAGACATTTCTCATATTCAACACTTTAACAAATCAACCCCAGTACTGCTTTTATGGCAATACAGTTCACAACAGGACTGAATACATCAAAACAGGACAGCGGTGGCAGAAAATCAAGCCTTACCTGCCCCCCCCCCCATAAATCTCCAGCTGTACGCTACCCACCTGGCAGGACCGCACAGGGCATATCCACTATATCTATATTCATATGCGGGGGGGGGGAGGGTTCTGCTTATATAGATATAGATATATCTATATCTATATAATCAAAAGGGCCGTCGACGCCATTTTGATTACTGGCAGCAGACGGCCCTTTGCCCTTACTATGTCACAGGGGCTACCGCCGCCATTGGTCGACCCCAGTGACATAGTGAGGGCAAAGGGCAGTCGGCGCCATTTTGACTACTGGCAGCCGACAGCTCAACTCCAGGAGATCGCTCCCGGACCCCCGCTGGACAACCAGGGACTTTTGGCAGGTCTTGGGGGGGGGGGGTCAGGAGGGTGGGGGTTGTAGTAAATTAATTTGGTAGGTCTTGGGGGGGTTGTAGTTAGTATGGTTCTCACGGAATTACATTTTAAAATATGTGGCGTTCATGGCTCTCTCAGCCAAAAAGGTTCCCGACACCTGGCCTAACATGTTCGATAAGAAAAATGGGTGTTCATGCAAATCGCTGGTTTTCGGCATTGCAGAAGGTATTAATGCACACCGCAGTACATTATCGCGGTAGGCATTATGTCAACGAGCGATGTGATATTTTCTGCAGACTATAAATAGTCATTTCCTGTCCCTCCTCCTTTGAGGGTGTGTCAGGTGTCGGAGTGAGAGGAGAGGAGGCAAGTGATCTTGCGGAGATTGGAGGTAGGGTTTTTTTTTGCAATTTCTGATTGAGTTGTGCTGTCACTTCATCTCATTTGTTTCCCTTTACCTTTGTCTTTTGAGATATTTGATGGAGTGAAAGAAACTAAGTCCTGTCTGTCTGTCATTTTCTGTGGAGTGGAGGAGGATTGTGAGGAGCAGAGGATGAGTGTGAAGAGCGGAGAAGAAGGTGTGAGGAGAAGGTGTGAGGAGCAAAGGAGGAGCGGAGGAGTTTGAGCAGGAGTGAGTCTGAGGAGGAGAGAATGGAGGGTGAAAGGCCTGGGAAGAGAAGAGAAAAGGGGGTGAAGATAGCAGGGGAGGAGGCGGAGGGGGGGAAAGAGTACCAGGGGGGAGTAGGAGTAGGGACTGGGGGAGAAGTAGAGACCAGTAGGAGGGAATGGATAGGAGAGTAGGGGTGGGGGAAGGGGTTAGGCAGGAAAGACTGGTGGGAGGAGTACAGCAGCATAGGGTTAGACAGAAGGCAGGCGAGAAGGGAGTTGGTAGTGCAGGGTCAGGTGGGGGGAGGAGGAAGGGACGGGCGAGGACAGTGGGACGGAGAGTGAGGGCAGGGAGGATACCTCTTTGGGAGAGGAAGTGGCACCCCCTTCGGCCAGTCAGCCAGCTGTATGGCAGAGACAACGTGCAATACGGTTCAGTAGGGCGGAGAACGAGTTTCTGATTGCTGGGGTCCCTGCAGAACTACTCCAGTCTCCTTGGTAACAGAGCAGCAAAGACATCTAAAGCAGCTAAAGGCCAAATCTGGAGGAGCATTGCCCAGGCCATCACCCAGCACAGCGGCATTCAGTGGAGCGGGGAGCAGGTTGCGCATTGGTACAGAGACATCAAGGCCCAGCTGAAGGCAAAAGTAGCAGAGTGTTCAAAATACATGAGGCAGACTGGAGGAGGAGCACCTTGTCCAATAGTGGTCACCGAAATGGAGCAGCAACTAATAGAAAGGCTGGGACTGGACGTCTTCGAGGGCATGGATCAGTGGCTAGACACCACAAGAGCTACTGCAGGTTAAGTTCAACTCTGCCACAAATGGCCAGACTGCAACCTGTGTACACATATAGGGTCATTTACTACATGTACTGTGTACAATTCTGGTCGCCGCATCTCAAAAAAGATATAATTGCGATGGAGAAGGTACAGAGAAGGGCAACCAAAATGATAAAGGGGATGGAACAGCTCCCTATGAGGAAAGACGAAAGAGGTTAGGACTTTTCAGCTTAGAGAAGAGACGGCTGAGGGGAGATATGATAGAGGTGTTTAAAATCATGAGAGGTCTAGAATGGGTAGATGTGAATCGGTTATTTACTCTTTCGGATAGTAGAAAGACTAGGGGGCACTCCATGAAGTTAGCATGTGGCACATTTAAAACTAATCGGAGAAAGTTCTTTTTTACTCAACGCACAATTAAACTCTGGAATTTGTTGCCAGAGGATGTGGTTAGTGCAGTTAGTATAGCTGTGTTTAAAAAAGGATTGGATAAGTTCTTGGAGAAGTCTATTACCTGCTATTAATTAAGTTGACTTAGAAAATAGCCACTACTATTACTAACAACAGTAACATGGAATAGACTTAGTTTTTGGGTACTTGCCAGGTACTTATGAGAAAATGGTTTACTGAATCAGGCACTGTAAGTAAACAAAGTGCACTTCTGATGGCAAAAAAAAAAAAAGTTTCAAATGGTAACATATGTACTTTTGTCCCTTCTCTATTTCCACAGCTCTTGAGCAGAAAAGGGCCGGTCCCAGCCAGGAACGTGCCGGGATGCTGCAGGGACCAGCCAACCAATCCCCATCCTGCAGAGGCCTTTAGTAATGGATGCGGAGACACAAGTTGAGCTGGAGGAGGAGCAGCAGGAGGCACAGGAATCGCAGGGCCTGATTATCATGCACTCTCCATCATCACGAAATTCCCTAAATGTAGACCTGGATCTTCAAACTTTCAAAGACTAGCAACATTCCCAGGAGCAGCTCCCAACCAGCACCCCAGGCGAATCAGACACCAGCCCAGCCATGCCAACACTGCAGCCTTTCAGTCCCTCATCACCAATATCTACATCTGCACCCTCGCGCCAAGCACTGCCAGCACCCACACCACCTCCATTAGGGCCCCCACCAGCAGCCCCCACACCTGCTCCAGCAGGGCCCATGCCAGCATCCCCCATACCACCACCATCACAACCAGCAGAACCAGAAGGCATCACGTCATCCGATGCGGGCTGAAATATGGAACCTCTGCAGAACGGGTCAGTGACAAAAACGCATCCTCCAGCAAGCCATGGCAGTCAGCACCCAAAGCACTAACACCATCATTGCAGCTATCAGTAATCTCACAAATGTTATGACCCAGATCCTGCAGTGAATGCCAGAACTCCCATCAGCCACATCTATGGGATCGACACCCTGCAGCAGCCCAGCAGAATCACAATGGCAGAGGGGTCAGCCAAGCAAAAAAAAAAAAAAGGTGTCGTTCCCCCCCCCCCCCCAAAGTGGAAAGGGGCATAGAAGAGCAAAAGGCTCTGTTTTCAAGGAAAGGCCATGTGCTCGTCACAGATTTGCTGTGCTGTCCCCATGCTGCGGGGTGTCCTCTCTTCTCATCTCCTGCAAGTGCCGGCTCCAAGCTGCTCCTTGTCGTCCTGGGCCTCCTGCCTCCAAGCTGCGATGCTTGTTTGGGTAACTGCCAGGTTCTTGTGGCCTGGTTTGGCCCCTGTTGGAAACAGGATGCTGGGCTTGATGGACCCTTGGTCTGACCCAGCATGGCAATTTCTTATGTTGATGGCACTGTCTGCATTCTGACTCCTGCTGCATACATGGTGAACACTTTGCTCGTTCTCCTGCTGCTTACATGTTTTACTGTTTGCTGTTGGTCCTGCTGACTACATGCTGAGCTGTGCTGGTTGGGGCCTTTGGCTCTGTTCTTAGAGTGCACCTTTTGAACATGCACTGTGTGGGGCCTTGACTGTCATTTTACACTGTCCTACCTTTGCTTGTCCGCCGAGTGCACTCTTTCAACATGCACTTTCTGTCATATTAACATGTACACAAATGTGTGTCATTTATGTTGCTATGAGTTAACAGCTATGCTATAGTGTTAGGGGTGCCACTTCCTCTTTTGGGGGCCTGTTTACTGAAGGATTTTTCCATGGCAAAAATGCTTAGTAAATATCCCCCAATGTAATCATCATTCTGCATTAAGGATAACATGCAATACCTGTACAGGTGTTTGCATATATTACTGTTCAGGTTAACACAGAAAGTGCAGTGAATTAAAATGTACATTGTTCTGTGCTATGACCTATCTTGTCTTTGCAGAATGTGATAAAGAAAGCAAATAGAATTATTTCAAGAGTGCACTACTTGTGTTCCTTAATAAAGTGATCACTGTTCGAAAAAGTTTATGAAACAAAATCACCAACAAGTAGTGTGGTTTGACTATGCATGGTAGGTATGGTTAAATGTTGGATGTCAACGTTACCTTGCATACTCCAATGTAATGACACTCAAAAATTGTTCATTTATGGAGCAAGGAAGACCCCAATGGCTCTGCCATTACCAGGAAAGCTCAGTATATGCTGTTAGTGAAGAGCTGCAGAGGTCAATAACCACACTATTACTGTCAGGCCGATACAGTAAGGGGTAATAGCGCGTTGAAAATGCGCGTCCACACACCCCCCCCCCCCCCCCGAGACTAATAGCGCCCGCAACATGCAAAATCATGTTGATGGCCCTATTAGTTATTCCCGCGCAATACAGAAAGTAAAACGTGCAGCCAAGCACCGATATTAAGTCGATATTAAGTCGGAGGTCCCGAAAGTTACAAAAAGTTAAAAAAAAAAAATAAAATTTTTTAAGTCAGCCCGCGGCTTGAAAACCATGGCTGTCAGCGGGCTCGAGAACAGACGCCGGAAAAATTGAGCGTCGGCTGTCAAACCCACTGACAGCCGCTGCTCCTGTCCAAAAAGAGGCGCTAGGGACACGCTAGGGTCCCTAGCGCCTATTTTTACCTGTTTTTACCGCCAGACTTAATTTGAATACAGAATCGCACGCACAGGAGAGTGGCTCTCCCGCGGAGTTTACTGTATCGGCCCATATAGTACTTCACTCTTGAGTTTTGTTGTGTTTGTTAACTTTTGGGTTACCTGACTTTTACTTACATGGCCCTTTTTGTCACCAGGCCTGTACCTTACAAAGCTACACATGATTTACTGTGTATGTATAGCCAATGTGGTGTAATGGTTGAATGTACATTGTTCATGACACAGCAATATTTTTTTTTACTCTACTTACTTCAGGAAGGAATTCAAGGGTCTGTAACCACATATGTTACACACGTTACATAACTTAACAGTGTAAACCATCAACGTTGTATACTTTCTTTAGGTTAAGAAGCCGTGTCCTGTGTGGTGGAAGGGTTGCAGGTGTGTACATTGTTAGAGCCAATGTTGGTAGCAAGTTTGGCATAAATGGCACGCACAGATTAAGTAACTACTAATGGCAATCAATTTAGTATTTCCATGTGTTATAAGATTTAATGCTTTTCCCCACAGGGAATGGTGTTTTGCAGCGACACCACTGGTTGCAAACATGCAGGCATGCAGCTGTGTGTCATGTTAATATGTTTTTACACATAGCAGCATGCATACATCCTTACGCTGAAGGCACGCACAAACACTCTTCCCTGGGGACAAACCGAACATTGGTATGAAGACTTGCAAGTGCTGTATGTAGTGGCAGAAGGACTTAATAAGTGGGTCAATGGACAGTATAAACACATTCCTACCAGCATTAGGCAGGAGTCTGTGCATACCTGGGAACCGTAAACTGCACAAAACATGTGTTCCTACCAAAAGTGGTATGTTATTTAACATAAGTAAACATCATTGCTGGTCTTACGGTTTGTTCACACTCTCAGATGCTGCTTTGAAAGTATTGATGACGAGTGAGCTACACCATATGCTGCAAAGTTTGCATGGCTAATCAACAGAGGCCCTAGAAGGTTGTTAAAGGTGTTGGGTACCAGCATGTTCTACATAGTATGGGTTATACCCTGCTACAATTAGAGGGTTTGTTTTTTTTTTTTAAATGTATGCAATGTGAAAGGAGATGCAAAATGTACATGTCATATTATGGACCCAAGGCAGGAGAGAACAGGCATGCCAGGCTGGGTGGAGAATTCTGCTTCACCATAGTAGCAGCAGGAGTATCACACCTCCTTGTCCTGTGCTCTCCATCTCTGTAGATGGTGTAGCACACACCAATCAGTGAATCCCCAACTGTACCTCACACATACAGCAGCTGAGGCTGTGTTCCATGATTGACCAACAGTACAGCATACAAAACAATACATTTGCATATTGTACATGTGATGCAACCAACACGTACAATAAAACAGTGCCACATAGAACGTAGGTATAGGCGTAGCACGTACATTGCCACAGTAAAGGTACTGTCTTTGAAATGGGCCGATAGACATCACATATTCACTTCCTTTTTTTTTTTTTTTTTTACACTGCACAGACGGAGTGTTAAAAAAGGTGGCCTGGTGCACCTACCTGTATGACAACTTATGCATGCTATTCAATAGTTAATCGTATCAGTCTCCGCCCAGATGAGACCAAAAAATCTACTCTCTTATACCTAAAATTAATCTCACCCTATTGTGTGTTTTGTGAAACCACTATTTATTAAGGAATAACTTTTATTAAAAAATAATTTGTTGCGGCACATTGTGACATGTGTGCCACAATGATTGAGGGTATGGAATGGCAGGATCCGATAACAGGATACTGTATCAAGAGGAGGAGGGATTCAGATAGTACTTCCAAAAATGTTGTCTATGTAATCCAATGTTCCTGTCCAAAAACTTAAGTTGGTGGGACTTCAAGAACTATCAGGACTAGGTTGATTGAACATAGATCTAAATTGAAGACTAAAACTCTGGAAGCTCCAATAGTTGATCATTGTGTCAAATATGAACATCGGTTTGAACAATTGAAGTGGACAATCATAGATATGGTAGAGATCAATCCACGAGGCGGAGACCAAAAAAGAAGTTTAAATTACAGTGAACAACATTGGATTTTTACGTTGAACACGGTAGTCCCGAGCGGACTGAATGAAGAGATGGAGTGGGCGACTCTGCTTTAAACCTCCTGTGAATCGAGGTAAATGTTAAGTCAATAGTGAAAGAAAAAAAATGACGTAAGTACCATCTCCCATTGGTTATAGACGATCTGCTGACCAATTTAAAAAGAAAGACTCTGACGTGAGCCGGTAGAAGAACGCCATCATTCAGAGCTTGGTAGCCTGAGAGTGAGGAAGGACGCGAACCGACAGAAGAACGCCACCACTCAGAGTTTGGGAACCTGAGAGTGAGGAACGAAGAACAAATGCACACTCCCCTGACGAAGAAAAGGAGGACTTTTCAAAACACGGCTGTGTTGGGAGCACACGGGAGATAAGTTTTTGTGACTTATAACATTCTATTGGCATTTGGGGGCATATAAGAGATAAGGTTTTGCGATTTGCAATATTTAACCGGCGTTTGAGGAGAAAATTTAATCTGTTAAGTTTATGTGAAGTTAGATCCTCATACATACCAAACCTCTCAAGTCATAGTAAAAGTTTATTTGAGAATTATATAAGATTCAAGCTTCCAGATCAAATGAACATCTAATTGTATTTAACTAATTAATGAAGAAACAAAGTTTCAATGAACTAAGAAACATTTGGGTTAAATAATGTAACCATAGACAAAGAAAGAAGAACACCAATATACAATTGGAATAAGAGTGAAGAATATCTCAGCTTGACTTTTACAAAAAAGTAAGGACCAACAGAGTAAAAATTTCCAAAAAAAATTTTTGGACATATTTTTTGGTGAACCTGGGGAAACGGTTAAGAGGACAGATTGATTCACACATAATCATATTTTTAAAAAATTTCAAAAACAAGTTGAATAAAAAAAAGTGAGTGGGAGGATGGTAAGTTGATGATTATAACACAATAATTGAAGCAAGGCCGTGGAGGCATGCATCAAAATATATGGAACTTACCCCATTCCACAACAAATTATTTTTTAATAAAAGTTATTCCTTAATAAATAGTGGTTTCACAAAACATACAATAGGGTGCTATTCAATAGTTACAATTGGAGAGACACACCACATACACAAACATGGAGCTCAGAAATAGGATGTTCCACATGCCTGTGTGAGGAGTGAAGGCTGCCAGGCGGTAATAACCACCCCCACCCACACACAGAAAGCAATGCACTGCCAAATCTATGTGCATGCTGCATGTTTGGCTGCATTATGGTATGCTTTCATATAAAATCTTGGGTATCGTGCAAGCAGAATGTACCAATTTAAGTGCCTGTTCCATGCACCACATCTTTACTATGAAAGGGCATATTGTTGCCTGTCACAAACACCCTCGAGGAATTCACAAGGGTCAGTGGCATAGGTCACTGTGGGTAGGCTGGACATCCTGTAAGCATGCTGTTATATGCCCTACTACAATGAGTTCCAGGAAGCAGATTGCATCATGGAGTCACTGGAAGGGGAGAGAAACCTCAAAAACTGTAGTTAACCTTTCAATTTATCCTGCATACTACATGTGTCACCATGTGCACCTTAACACTTCTGACCATCAACAAACAGTACAGATATGCTGTGACATTAATGGTTGTTAATGATGCTTTACAGTTGTAACACCATTTGTATGCCTGTACACATGAATGACTGTCACATGCACACCCACTGCAGAACATAACCACTCCATTACAGTTCTGGCAAACATGACACTTCGCAATTGTGCTACACACTGTGTAAGGTCATGTATTTTGCTATTGAGCTGCTATGGCCCAAGGTGCGAATAAAATAGTCTGCTGTCACAAAGCAAGAAAAGTAACCGCACACAGAACGTCTGCCACGTCTGCTATGTTTCAGCAAAGCTTGACAGTATACGAAAAGGAGGTGTTTCTCAGGTTTCGGTTACATGTCAGGAGCTGCTGTCACTCATTCCTCCACAAACAATATGTATACCTCCCGAGCTGATAAACTTCTGTGAATGACATATATCACCCCTGCTTACTGGAAGATAGTGACCTGGACCCCATGAATGGATTCCGTGGCGGTAAAAGAGCGCTTGTGAAGATGCTTACAAGTAAAGGAAATAATAAAGCAGGCATCACATGTTTGCAAACAGTAGCCGTATATAATAAGTACATAATGGCCTTTATAATGGAGGATGCGTGTACAGTCGCAACCTGTTCACCTGACAGCAAATGTCATGAGAGCATGCAATACACATACAACAGCATGGACTGTGTTGTACCATAGCAGGGCACCTCAGTAAGTTGAATTCATAATGTGTAACAGGAGTTCAAGGTCATCCTACAGCATACCTCCTCTTTAGCATGTCATCACATGCAGATGTCCATGAGGACCACCAGAAAAAACATTCAAGATTGGAAAAGAAAGGCATGCATTTGGTCCTGTTATATGTTGACTTTTTGGTAAGGTTGTGCTCAATGTATGTGCTTTACAGGGCCTCCGAAAGAACAGATGCACTGTTTACACTGCTAGGTTTTGATTAATAATGCACATCGTGCTTATGTGTAGGGAACAAACAGACATGTATAATGCAGGACAACATGACTATCACTGAGACCTAACCCACTATAATGTTCCTGAAACCTGCCATCTGCAAATGACACTGAACCTATGTGTGACAGGGAAGTAAAAGGTATTTTAACCCTTGGGCTCCATTATCTCAAAGGTTTAGGAGGAAAGATATGGCTGCAGTAACAGTGTTTATCAAGTGTACAACCACAGGGCCACAGTACTGAAGACATGAAGGCAGGATAGTAGGATATGCACTTTCCTGCCTTTGTTCACCAGCGAGTGCATATTCTTGGATCTTTCACGAAAAGGTGACGGCAGCAACATAACATAACATAAAAGAGAAGACACTCAAATTTTCAGTATCTGTTGTGATATTTTTCCACGCTTTATGTACGCCAGTGCATGCATGTAGGCCAGCATGCATGCAGGAATGTTAATGCTACATTTGAAGAAGCTGTGCACAGAGGAGAAAGTTCCCCCGTACAACGCTCTCACTTTCACCCAGGCAGTAATGCAAGGTGCGATTCCAAAGTTGTCTGATGTGTGCAGTAATGTGGCCGGCTGTCCAGAATGAGAAGTATTGTACATGTTGCTTTCTAATGGCAATGGAAGCAACATCAGCACTCTCTATACCTGCAGGCATGGGAGTTAGACGATGGCTGCATATACATGTGCAGCATATTTGTATGCAAGTCTACATTGTACTGATAGCTCTCTCTTTTCTTGCTCTACTATTGCTGAGTGACTGCTGTGGTAATGTCCTTCTGACATAAACCACAGCCATTATAGAGGGTAAACTTCTGGCGCACACCTGTAAACAACTGAAAAACAGTGTGTGTGTGTGTGTGTGTATGTGTGTGTGTACAGGTATCTGCAGTACAACTAGCAATGGTGTCCTTTGTGCATTTACATGCATGTTGGACCTTCCGTGATAAATCTAAATTCATATATAAGTATTGCTCTCTCTCTTCAGGGTGCAGGAGCATGTGGGCCACGAGCACACTTATGACAGGGTTCCTTCCGCATGTGAGGGTGATAATGAGGGCCACCGTTGATGATGTTTGTAAGGCCACAATGTGGTAGATTTGGCACCGAGTGTAGTAGCAGACGTCATAAATTTCTGTTAGTAGCAGGCAGAAGACATGGTGGCAGGCACATGTGTAGCATGTCTTTCTAACCATGACAACTTTATTAGAAGTGCACTGTTCTGCTCCATTTGAAAACCAAATCATCAGCATTCGTGTGTGTTCCCTATGGTACATGCTGACAAACTGAGCCAAGAATTGACACAAAGGCAAGTGACAGCCACTAGATCAGCAGGTAACTGGCATAAGACGCACATCCCCTTGAAGGGGAATAGGAACGGGACCCCTAGCAGGTAAAGTGTGTTCTCCTAGCCTCCAGCAGGCCAGGCCATGAACTAAATAGTGTTTTCCCTTTTGGGCTATTCAGACTGACCCACTCTGGTTACGACCTGGGTGTCGGTGTGCGCCATTCTCTCTCCTATATACCAACATGGGCAGTTTGTTTAATGTATGATACACCCCTCCCCCCCCCGACTCTTTGAGGACCTGAAGGAGTACAAGGGGTTGGAAGATTAGCAGAGGAGGATCATGGACAGCCACCTTGTGAGTATTTAGCTTTGCATGTCACATAATCCAGTATGGCTGGATAATGTGTGGCATAAAGTTTTTCACACAGTCTCGGTCTGGCATGGGTATGGCAGGCCCTCTGTTGTGGTTGCTTCACTGGCGTGTGCCACTCGCTCACCTTTTTGCATACCGCACAGTAACATAGTAAAAGACAGCAGGAGAAAACATATGGCCTGTCCAGTTATTCTGTCCATACTGCTAAAAATACCTCCCAGCTGCCACCTAAAAAGTGTGACCACCTGTAAAGTTTTTTCCTTTTCTGCTTTGTACGCCAGAAGAGTATGCAGAGTGCCCACTTAGTTCTCTCTCCCAGCACTCATTTTTCTAAACCTAACCATAAGCCTCTGTAACAATCTAAATAAGAACATGCCATACTGGGTCAAACCAAGGGTCCATCAAGCCCAGCATCCTGTTTCCAACAGTGGCCAATCCAGGCCATAAAAACCTGGCAAGTACCCAAAAACTAAGTCTATTCCACATTACCATTGCTAATAATAGCAGTGGCTATTTTCTAAGTCAACTTAATTAATAGCATGTAATGGACTTCTCCTCCAAGAACTTATCTAATCCTTTTTTAAACACAGCTATACTAACTGCACTAACCACATCCTCTGGCAACAAATTCCAGAGCTTTATTGTGTGTTGAGTAAAAAAGAACTTTCTCCGATTAGTTTTAAATGTGCCACATGCTAACTTCATGGAGTGCCCCCTAGTCTTTCTATTATCCAAAAGAGTAAATAACCGATTCACATCTACCCGTTCTAGACCTCTCATAATTTTAAACATCTCTATCATATCCCCCCCCTCAGCCGTCTCTTCTCCAAGCTGAAAAGTCCTAACCTCTTTAGTCTTTCCTCATAGGGAGCTGTTCCATTCCCTTTATCATTTTGGTCGCCCTTCTCTGTACCTTCTCCATTGCAATTATATCCGTTTTGAGATGAGGCGACCAGAATTGTACACAATATTCAAGGTGCGGTCTCACCATGGAACGATACAGAGGCATTATGACATTTTCCGTTTTATTCACCATTCCCTTTCTAATAATTCCCAACATTCTGTTTGCTTTTTTGACTACTGCAGCACACTGAACCGACGATTTCAATGTGTTATCCACTATGGCGCCTAGATCTCTTTCTCGGGTGGTAGCTCCTAATATGGAACCTAACATTGTGTAACTATGGCATGGGTTATTTTTCCCTATATGCAACACCTTGCACTTGTCCACATTAAATTTCATCTGCCATTTGGATGCCCAATTTTCCAGTCTCACAAGGTCTTCCTGCAATTTATCACAATCTGCTTGTGATTTAACTACTCTGAACAATTTTGTATCATCTGTAAATTGGATTACCTCACTTGTATTTTTTTCCAGATCATTTATAAATATATTGAAAAGTCCCAATAGAGATCCCTGAGGCACTCCACTGCCCACTCCCTTCTACTGAGAAAATTATTTAATCCTACTCTCCGTTTCCTGTCTTTTAGCCAGTTTGTAATCTACAAAATGACATTGCCACCTATCCCATGACTTTTTACTTTTCCTAGAAGCCTCTCATGAGGAACTTTGTCAAACGCCTTCTGAAAATCCAAATATACTACATCTACCGGTTCACCTTTATCCACATGTTTATTAGTCCCTTCAAAAAGGTGAAGCAGATTTGTGAGGCAAAACTTGCCTTGGGTAAAGCCATGCTGACTTTGTTCCATTAAACCACGTCTTTCTATATGTTCTGTGATTTTGATATTTAGAACACTTTCCACTTTTTCCTGGCACTGAAGTCAGGCTAACCGGTCTGTTTCCCAGATCAACCCTGGAGCCCTTTTTAAATATTGGGGTTACATTATGGATGATTTTAATGATAGGTTACAAATCTTTACTAATAGGTCTGAAATTTCATTTTTGAGTTCCTTCAGAACTCTGGGGTGTAAACCATTTGGTCCAGGTGATTTAATACTCTTCAGTTTGTCAATCAGGCCTACCACATCTTCTAGGTTCACAGTGATTTGGTTCAGTCCATCTGAATCATTACCCATGAAAACCTTCTCCGATACGGGTATCTCCCCAACATCCTCTTCAGTAAACACCGAAGCAAAGAAATCATTTAATCTTTCCATGATGGCCTTATCTTCTCTAAGTGCCCCTTTAACCCCTCAATCATCTAACGGTCCAACTGACTCCCTCACAGGCTGCTTCGGATATACCGTATTTTTCGCTCCATAAGACGCACTTTTTTCCCCCCAAAAGTGAGGGGAAAATGTCTGTGCGTCCTATGGAGCGAATATAAAAGCAAATTAAAAATCTAACAAACCACCCCCCACCCTCCTGACCCCCCCCCCAGACCTGCCAAATTAATTTACAACCCCCCAAGACCTGCCAAAAGTCCCTGGTGGTCCAGCGGGGGTCCAGGAGCAGTCCGGGAGCGATCTCCTGGTCTTGGGCCGTCTGCTGCCAGTAATCAAAATGGCGCCCTTACTATGTCACAGGGGCTCGCAGTGGTAGCCCCTGTGACATAGTAAGGGCAAAGGGCCGCCGGCGCCATTTTGATTACTGGCAGCAGACGGCCCAAGACCAGGAGATCGCTCCCGGACTGCTCCTGGACCCCCGCTGGACCACCAGGGACTTTTGGTAGGTCTTGGGGGGGTCAGAAGGGTGGGGGCTGTAGTAAATTAATTTGGCAGATCTTGGGGAGGGGTCAAGAAGGGTGGGGGTTGTATTTAATTAATTTGGCAGGTCTTGGGGGGGGGGGGTCAGGAGGGTGGGGGGTTGTTAGTTAATTTAAAGGGTTGGGATGGGGGGTTTTTTCCCACAGAAATAGAAAGACAAAAGTTTTCTGATCTGGGGAATGGACCAAAATGGCCCTCTCCAGACCCGAAACAAAATGCGGAGAAAAAAAATGTCATGCAGTCCCCTAATTTGCTCCATAAGACGCACAGACACCCGGGGACAGAGCCGGTTTAGCACAATTTTTTGGTTTTTTTTTAATTTTCTCCCTCTGAATCCTAGGTGTGTTTTATGGTCAGGTGATTCTTATGGAGCGAAAATACGGTATTTTAAAATGTTTTTACTGTGAATTTTTGCCTCTAAGGCCAACTTCTTTTCAAATTCTCTCTTAGCCTGTCTTATCAATGTCTTACATTTAACTTGCCAACGCTTATGAATTATCCTATTTTCTTCTGTTGGATCCTTCTTCCAATTTTTGAATGAAGATCCCCTTTTAACCATGCCGGTAATCGTTTTGCCTTCTTTCCACCTTTTTTAATGTGTGGAATACATCTGGACTGTGCTTCTAGGATGGTTGTTTTTTGTTTTTTTTGTTTTTTTTTAACAATGACCACGCCTCTTTCACACTTTTTACCTTTGTAGCTGCTCCTTTCAGTTTTTTTTCTAACAATTTTTCTCATTTTATCAAAGTTTCCCTTTTGAAAGTTTAGCACGAGAGCCATGGATTTTCTTACTATCCCCCTTCCAGTCATTAATTCAAATTTGATCATATTATGATCACTATTGCCAAACGGCCCCACCACCGTTACCTCTCTCACCAAATCCTGTGCTCCACTGAGAATTAGATCTAAAATTTCTCCCTCTCTTGACAGTTCCTGAACAAATTGCTCCATAAAGCTGTCATTTATTCCATCCAGAAACTTTCTCTCCCTAGCATGTCCCGATGAATCATTTACCCAGTCAATATTGGGTTAATTGAACTCTTCCATTATTACCGTACTACCAATTTGGTTAGCTTCCCTAATTTCTCTTAGCATTTCACTGTCCGTCTCACCATCTTGACCAAGTGGACGGTAGTATACTCCTATCACTATACTCTTCCCCAACACACAAGGGATTTCTACCCATAAAGATTCGATTGTGCATCTAGTCTCGTGCAGCTTATTTATCCTGTTGGATTCTATGCCATTCCAGCCATGCTAGCCAAGAATTAGTGTGGTCAGTACACAAACATCTGGCCCTCCTGGGTAACCTGTCAGAGTGACCTAAGTGACCACCTGGATTTACACTAGGACTTTAGTTAATTACAGAACTTGTTGCCTGCCAGTTTCTAGTCTGATTCTTTGATTGCAGTCTGATACAAATAAAGCCTGCTGCTTTTCTCACAGTATTGAGACAAATACAAGAGGATGGGATCATAGTTTGCATTCAGCGATTGGGGGGCATGGTTCACCATTTCATGCAAAGTAACATCATATCCTGTTTGTGTGCTACATAAGTGACATATTGTCTGTCTCTCTTTTTTTTTTTTCCTTTTTTATTGTACCTGAAATTGTTTCCACGTTTTATTTTCTGCCTTGTCCTGTATTTTGTTAAAATGTAGGCAGATCGTTCAGCAGCCTCAGTAAAGCGCTTCAGTCCGTATGCTCTGCCAGTGGATGTGTGCGTGCATGCATGCCATGGGGTCTTACCCAGGAGTGAACGGCTGCCCTCTCACAAATGAAGCTGTGTGGGTACTCTTTTGATTTGTTCCTGCTGAATTCAGTTTTATCTGCAGTGTTGCATCCTTTCCAATTTCCCTTTCAGCCCTACCATGACATGCTCGCCCTCCTCCTCCGGCACCAAGACCCAGAAAGAAGAGGGAGAGCAAACCTCACTGGAGAGGAAGGAGATTCCCCCACTCCACAAACAGATGGTAAAAAGAGCCTGCCAGCTCCAAAGTGAGGGCCAACCAATAACCTTTCTCCAGCATCTGTTTCCCTCCCAAAGGGGGAGGGGAAAATAAAAGGCATAAAATGTTTTATTCTTTTATTCCAAAGTAAAATTTTTTTACATTTTAGCATAAATATTGAGTGTGGTATCTTTTCCTGTACATTGAGAAAAAAGTGTAGGATTATGTATGCGTGGGTAAAATGCTAGTACAGGCACTGTTTGTATGTAAGAGGATGTGAGAATGAGGCAGCCTAGGTGACAAGCGACAACTGAATTCTTTCATAGTATTTAAGATGGGGCCAAAGCACTCTGAAAATGACGAATGCTGTGATATCCTGTGGAGAAAAATCTACTGTCTCTTTAAATGAGACAAGAAACGCTTCCAGCATGGCACCTACTGGGATTTGGGTTTTGCTGAATAATCGACTGTCAAAAAAGTAAACATCCATGCTAAACCATGTTCACCATGCCTTGAAAAAAAGAATTTAATGCCACACGTGAGCAGATGCCGCTAGCAGACATTTCACTAATGCCTTCTTTCCACCCAGAGATATGTCTTCTGAAACTTTGTTATATCGCTGGTTATACTGAATGTGGGCTATAACAAGCACCCGATATGGATAATCGTACGTTAGCAGTTTGGTTCAAAAGTGGCCATGGAGTGGAACTGGGTGCTGGTCCTTTCCTGTGTTTGCTATAATTATTAGGATTTGACCTTTTGCCTTTTGACTGGTTTAGTATACTGAAATAAGACCAGAAGTCCATTGCATCAAACTATTTTTTGATTGCCTAATTCATCAGCCTCCCATGTAAGAGTTCAAGCCTCGCTCCAGACATTGAACCTCTACAGCATGAGGTGACCTAAACAGATGAGATTAATTTTTTTACTAATATATATATATATAAACATTTCAAGTCTCCATCTTAACAGCTACCCACACAGGTTTGACTTTGGACCTGTGCTCCCCACTCTGTGTGTGCATTTACTTCACAAATCTGGATAGGAATGTCCCACACAGCCCGCTGGCAGAGGAAACAATTTCTCTCAACAAAATCCTCTCAGTGTGCGATTTGATCTCAGTCTCCTCTTTCCCCCAAGTTACTCAGAGTCCAATGGCCAGCTCCTGCTCCTGGCAGCTTCTAGAGAAGGAAAACACACAAACTGCTCTGAACTTCTTTTTATTCTCCGCAGAGCCAATTCAAAAACACAACCAGCACAAATCCAAATTACATTTATCAATTTTGTCTAGAAGGGTCCGACACCCACCAGTTTGATTTTAGTACAATTCAGGGCACAAAGTTTCAGAGGCTTGGCTGAGATTTTCACATATAACATAAGGAATTAGATGGGTAGATCACCTAAATCTACATAACTGGATCTTCAATATCCTAAGGTATCTGTGTGCTTTCACGATCCCTTTACTCTTAGCCACACAGTTTTAGGGAGGAAAGGGAGGAGTTGTCGGGGGCACAGTTGGAAACATTGGACATACACGGGGATCGCAACGTTCAAAGGAACTTATGCAGGTAAGAATCACTTTACCAGCGTTCATGGATTGAAAATTGCTCTCCCACGATGCAACTACATGTCTGCATACCGCTGCACAAAGCTCCAACTCTCCGGTGCATTGAGAACAGGAAAGGGAGTAAAAATACAGGTCTGGATTGCTGAAAAACTAGGCAGAAAGATCTGACGAGACCAAGTTCTATCCACAGGAAAGGCACGCGCAAGCAACCGCATACACATTGTATCCGTGGCAAGTTTCAAAGGAAAAACATGCACGTTCTTTTGCTTTGAAAATTGGTGTAAAGTCCGTAGGTAAAAATAAATAAATAAATCATCCGGTCTTTGTCCCAATCCAGTCTGAAAACTGCCCCCATAAATCACAAAAAATATTTATGCATGTAGAGCATACCACTAGCCTGTGTAATTTATGCCGCTGTTCAACACCCCATTAAGAGTATACAAGCACACATTTTTTAGCCACATAAACTGATCTTCTAAGACACTGCATGCAGGTGCCTTGTGTTTGAAAATCTGCTAGATTTGAGCTGAAAAGTACACACGAACTTCTGAATGTAAGCGACCTATTAAATATTTACCTTTTTAGTTTTAGACAATTATCAAAGTTCTGGCAAAGGTGCCAATCGAACTGAAATGGTAGTAATAAACTCACAAAAATCCCTACGCTACAAAGAAGTGAAGAAAAGGCAGAGATCCACTGGGGTCTACGCCAGACTGGATGAGTTCTACAATCTTTATCTGCCATCAGGCCCGGCAGCACATCAGGTGCGGCTGCGTCGGGAGCAGGGAGAGGCCCCTACGCTGTCAATCCCACCAGCAGCGGAAGAAGCAGGAGGCCACAGCAGAAGAGGAAGCCTTTCTGGCAGCTCCTCCCTCAGGTGCTGGCCTCGTGGTATTCAACACTCGCGGTGCTAGCACTTCCCATATTCTCATCTCATGAGAGAGAGAGAGAAAAAAATGGGTGCTGTCAGCAACTGAAATGAAGACGAGGGCCTGGGACTGCTTCAAAGATCCCAACCAAAGAAGACCTGGAGATGTCTGCAGGTTTGTCTGAGAGGGAGCACATGTGTGTGCATATATACACACACACATATAATCATATATATAGATATATAGAAATAGATATAGATATAAATTATGTGTGTGTATATACGCACACACACACACACACCTATATATAGATATATATATATATATATATATATATATAGATAGATAGATATATATATATATAGATAGATATATATCTAAATCTATACATAGATATAAATATATATTAAAGAGAGGAGAAAGTTTGTGCATCCCACTCCCACTACTCCACGACAATCTCAGGGTGACTGGAAATCAAAAGTTCCTGGGTATGGGAAGCATGAATTTTTAAAATCCTTTTTAGTTTTATTTTCTGTGTCTGCTGTTTTGAAATATTTTATTGGTGTTTGTAAAAAAAAAAAAAAAAAAAAAATTAAATTAAAAACTCATATATGAGTTTTTATTTTATTATTTGATCTTTCAGTCTAGCCTTCCAGTCTTTCTAAATGTTTCAGTAAGTTCCCACAACCTTTTACTTGTGTTAGGTCATAAATTGTCACTCCTCCTTTTTTTAAAGATGTCACACCCACAGCCAAGCTCAAGTCACAATTGTCTTGCTAGTTTTACAGAAAGAAATGCTTAAAAGTATCTCCGTGTGCAGGAGATAGCAGCCTCTTTACAAAGTCCCTTCTTCTCTGCTTATAAGAAACATGTCATAAGGGAAGAGCAATTACTAAGAAAACTGACCTCCCTTTTCTCTACCTTTTGAGAGGATATGAAAAACAGATAGTTACATACAGGATGTGCTTTGATATACTTGCCTGACAGGTTTCTACTTTTTGAGATATAGAGTAAAGTCAATATTTGTAATCAAGATAGGGTGGGGGAAGAACTAAGACAGACATTTGCAGTGTCCCATAAACCAAATAAGTTGAGGTTGCAGCAGAAAGTCATCCTTCTATCACTTTTGATGCCCCCTTCTCCCTTTCTGTTCATCTAAACTTCTAGCTGAACCAAGATGCAAGGAAAACAATATAGCCACATAATTCACAAGCATTAAGAACAAGGATATCAATTAACCTCTTCTATCTCTATTTATGACAATGGTAATTGAGGGAAAGCAAAATTATCTCTCTTCACCCCAAAACAAATACATTTGTTGTCCTCCCAAAGTCCTCATGCTTGACCATTCAGGCTTTAAACCTTATTTTTTTCATTTCCAAAACTCATCTACAAGGATTACAATGAACTGCCCATGCCAGCTATTTCTTAGCAATATGTACACATATTTATACAACAACAATGTATCCTTTGCTAATGTTTTCATGACTTTATACACTGCCTCTAACCAAACATTCATGAGACACAATACTAGCACTTCCTATCACAGAGAGGGTGGACATGCCGAGCTGGATAAAGACATGATGTTTGTGGAGGATATGGTCCATGACAGATGAGCTGTTCTCTTCTGAAGTGACCACAGACAAGGCAAAGTATGCCTCGAGGATAAAGTCGTAAGCATCTTATTTCATTCATTCAAGATTTTTAAAAACCAAGATTAGCCTAGACTTTGCTCTGTAATTGTATCATTTCTGGTATGAAAAATATCATCTAACATTTTCTTTTAAATAGTTGTTTGTCACTGAATCCTATGGATTTATGTAAAGAAAATGATTTGAAAAAAGAGTTTATTCATTCTTTGAAGTATGAGAAAACATTCATGACTTCATACTCTCTCCCTGTGCTGGCATCAACTTATGAGCATAGAAATATGTACAACAGAAATATGATGGCAGAGAGAGATGATATCGCCTATCTAATCTGGTCATACACACCAACCAGTCAGTTTTTCAGATATTCTCTGTTTATCCCAAGCTTTCTTGAATTAAGATACAGCAGGGTTCCTTACCTGTAACAGGTGTTCTCCAAGGACAGCAGGATGTTAGTCCTCACACATGGGTGACATCATCAGATGGAGCCCAATGCGGAAAACCTATGTCAAAGTTTCTAGAAACTTTGACTAGGCACACTGAGCATGCCTGGCACACTGAGCATGCCTGGCATAGACATAGACATAGACATAGAAATGACGGCAGAAGAAGACCGAATGGCCCATCCAGTCTGCCCAGCAAGCCTCACACATTTTTTCTCTCATTCTTATCTGTTACTCTTAGCTCCTTGTTCTATTCCCCTTCCACCCCCACCATTAATGTAGAGAGCAGTGATGGAGCTGCATGCAAGTGAAATATCTAGCTTGATTAGTTAGGGGTAGTAGGGGCAGTAACCGCTGCGATAAGCAAGCTACACCCATGCTTATTTGTTTTACCTAGACTATGTTGTACAGCTCTTGTTGGTTTTTTTTTTCTTCTCCCCTGCTGTAGAAGCAGAGAGCCATGCTGGATATGCCTTGAAAGTGAAGTATCAGGCACATTTGGTTGGGGTAGTAACCGCCGTAACAAGCCAGCTACTCCTCGCTTTGTGATTGCGAATCCTTTTTTTTTTCTTCACCCCTGTCGTTGAAGCTATGCAGGATATGCGTGAAGCATCAGTTTTTTTGGTTTTTTTTTCCCCTGCCGTTGAAGCAGAGAGCTATGCTGGAAATGCGTGATGTATCAGTCTTTCTCCCATGCCGATGCAGCAGCGAACCATGCTGGATATGCATGGAAAGTGAAGTATCAGGCACATTTGGTTTGGGGTAGTAACTGCCGTAACAAGCCAGCTACTCCCCGCGTTTTGAGTGCGAACCCTTTTTCTTCTCCTTTGCCGTTGTAGCAGAGAGCTCTGCTGGATGTGTGAAGTATCAGTTATTCTTCTCCCCTGTCATTGAAGCAGAGAGCTATGCTGTATATGCATTGAAAGTGAAGTATCAGGCATATTTGGCATGCCCTATAACACACATCCACATGGGGTCCCTCTTCAGTCTTGTAACAAAGAATTACAATAAAATAAAAATAGGAGAAACCCAACGCCGCAGGGTGGCGAGCGGGTTTCATGAGGACTAACATCCTGCTGTCCTTGGAGAACACCGTTACAGGTAAGTAACTCTGCTTTCGCTGAGGACAAGCAGGATGGTAGTCCTCGTACATGGGTAAATCTCTAGCTACAGACTGCTCACCAACACAAAAGGGGACCAAGAGACACTAAGCAGGTGCCAATGGGCACAACACTGGTGCTGTTGGTAACAGAGGGGGAGACCCCTGAACCAAAACAACGGGCCCTAGGTGAGAGAGTTGGGTTCTACACCTCAAACAAGTTATTGAGGACAGACTGGCCAAACCTACTGTCACGTCGACCATTCCTATCCAGACAGTAATGGGATGTGAATATGTGGAGAGAATGCCATGTTACAGTCTTGCAGATCTCCTCCACGGGAATTACTTTCACGTGGGCCACTGATGCTGCCATGGCTCTGACAGAATGAGCCTTGACATGACCCTCAAGATGTAGTCCCACCTGGGCATAACAGAAGGAGATGCAATCTGCTAGCCAACTGTATAATGTCTGTTTGGCAATGGCAACGCCCAACCTATTCTTATCAAAAGAAATAAAAAGTTGGGTGGACTGTCTATGGGCTTCTGTCTGTTCCAGACAGAAGGCTCGCTTGCAGTCCAAACTATGTGGTGCTCATTTGCCTTGGTGTGAATGGGGCCTGGGAAAGAATATTGGCAGGACAATTGAATGGTTAAGATGGAAATCTATCACCACCTTAGGCAGAAACATAGGGTGCATATGCAAGACCATCCTGTCATGAAAGAACTTTTGTATAAGGTGGATAAGTCACTAAGGTCTGGAGCTCGCTGACCTTATGCACTGACGTGACTGTCACCAAAAATATGACCTTCCGGGTCAGGTACTTCAGGTCACAGGTGCACAGCACTCAAAATGAGTTATCAGCTAAGCTAAAACCAAATTGAGGTCCCAAAACACAGTGGGAGGCCTTATAGGAGGCTTCAATTGAAGCAGATCCCACAAAAATCTTACAACTATAGGCTGTACAGAGATGTGCGTACCATTTACACCATGGTGATAGGAGCCATCCTAGTGCGATTGGCGCTTAACAGAGGCGGTCGTTAAGCCAGCCTCCGATAGATGTAGAAGGTAATCAAGCAGTTTGTGTGTGGGGCAGGAGAACTGATCTAAATCTTTCTGCTCACACCACATGGAAAACCTCCTCCACTTCAGTCCGTAGAACTTTCTAGTGGAAACTTTCTAGAAGCCACCAGGACCTAAGACACTTCTTCCAAAAGATTGAGCGGCTGTAGAATTAACCTTTCAACATCCAGGCTGTGAGCAACAGGGCCTGGAGGTTAGGATTACGCAGCCTGCCCTGATCCTGTGTGATGAGATCTGGAGAAGTCCCCAGACTGATCGGTCTCCAGATGGACAACTCCCAAAGGTGTGGAAACTAGACCTATCTTGGCCAAAGAGAGGCTATGAGAATCATAGTCCTATCATCGTGAAGCTTCAAGCGAGTCTTCGCCACGAAGGGAATCAGAGGACACGCATACAGAAGACCTGTGCCCCCAACAGCAGGCGAGGGCATATGAGGCTGGTTTGCCATATGTCCTATGTAAGGAGCAGAACTGAGGCGCCTTCCTTTTGCAGGGGGACATGAATAAATCTATGTCCCAGGCTCTCCCAGAAGCAGAATATCTGATTCATTACCTCCTAGTCAAGGGACCACTTGTAGGGTCTGAAGGCTCGACTCAGCCTGTCCACTACCATGTTCTCCATTCTGACCAGATAAATGGCCCTAAGCACCATCCTTTGGGACAGGGCCCGCTTCCTGACACAGGAGGTATGATCTCGTGCCTCCCTGCTTGTTGACATACTACATTGCTACATGCTTGTCGGTCTGGATCAGGTCAACTTTGTTGGACAGCTGATCTTTGAAAGCCTGTAGTTTGTACCTGATCGCCCGGAGCTCCAGGAAGTTGATTTGTCATGAACGTTCCTGAGCAGACAATAAGCCCTGGGTGCCAAGCCTATCCACATGAGCTCCCCATCCCAGGTTAGATGCATCCATGGTTAACACAATTTGAGTGGGAAGACTCCGAAAGGAGAGTCTCTGTTCCAGATTGGAAAGTACCTGACAAAAGGACAAGGAGTCCTGGAGGTTCGGGGTGACTTGGATGCAATCTTGGAGGCTCTGTGTGGCTTGCTGTCACTGAGACCTCAGGGTCCATTGGGCTCTGCGCATGTCTAATCGTGCCAAGGGAGTAACATGGACGGTGGTAGCCTTGTGGCCAACAACCTCAACGCGTGCCAAGCTGATACCTGCTGGCTCTGTTAAACTTCTGCCACAATGGCCACTACTGTGATAGCCCTCTCATGCGGCAGACAGGCCTTAGCCTGAGCAGTGTCTAGCAGGGCTCCAATGAAGTCCAAATGAAGTGATGGACTGAGATGGTAGTTGAGAACGAACCTTAGAGACTTCAATATCCAAATGGTCAAGCACATGGACCTGGCTGCCCCTGCCTGAGATGTGCTCTTGACCAGCCCCATCATCCAGATAGGAACAAAATGCACTCCCAGTTTGCGGAGATATGTCGCCACCACAGCCAGGCATTTTGTGAATACCCATGGGGCGGACATGAGTTCAAAGGGCAACACTCTGTACTAGAAGTGCTGTTCCCCCACTACAAACTGAAGATACTTCCTGTGACCATGGAAGATCTTAATGTGGATGTATGCATCTGTAGGTAGAGGGAACATAACCAGTCCCCTTTTTGCAAAAGGGGAATAAAGGCGCCCAGGAAAACCATCTTGAACTTTTCTCTTTTAAGAAATTTGTTCAAGGCTCTCAAATCTAGGATGGGATGAAGACCTTCTGTTCTCTTTGAAATCAGAAAGTACCTGAAGTAAAATCCCCACCCTCTTTGCTGTGGTGGAATGCACTCAACTGCTCTGGCCATTAAGAGGGAGGAGAGCTCCATTAGCAATACTTCTTGATGTATTACCAGTCCCCAATACAGGCATGGAGGGAAATTTGGTGGGACACCCAAAAGATTTAACTGGTACCCATGACGGACGAGAGACAGAAATCAATGGTCCGAGGTTACACAGGGCCACCTGCGCTCCTCAGTATTTCTGCGCTCCTCAGAACCGCAGCCTGCCCCCAACCGGAAGGTCCATCGCCTCGGTTACAGGCAACTGGCTGATACTCCCTTTGGCACAGTCAAAACTCCATCCCAAAGTTTGACTGAGGAGTTGGTTGGGGCTTGGGAGCTCTCTGCTGCCTGGGACAGCAGCAGAGAGCTCTGATGAGGATGGAATCAAGGAGGCGGAGGATAGTACTTTCTTTGGCGAAAGAAGGAATTCCTTGGCCCCTGCTTCAATGGCCTCCTGTAAGAGAAGGACAGGTCCAGAGCGCTGGCAGAGAGTTATTGGAGGGTCTCATGATGGTCCTGAAGATGGGCCACAGCATCCCTCACCCTATTTCCAAAGTGATTCTCTCCTGTACACATGTCAGCAAGTCATTCCTGTACCTCCGGTCAGAGATCAAAGACTCTCGATTCTATCTCGAAAATATTGAAGGCCAAACGGACTTAGTGTTTTCCATACTCCAAACCCCTGCATACCAGTGACATGAGGGTGTCTTGCTGCTGTTGAGGCAGCTACTCGGCCGCCTCCTGCATCTGTTTCTAAATGTCCTGCGAATATTGGCTCATGTAGAGCTGGTAGGCAGTGATGCGGGCAATAAACATGGCACCTTGGAACACCTTCCTCCCAAGAGCATCCATCACTCTGTGGTCCTTCCCCGAGGGTACCGAGGAGTGGATCCGAGAGCACTTTGCCCTCTTGAGGGCAGATTCAATCGCCATCAACTGGTGGGGCAGTTGATGATTATCAAATCTGACAGTCTTCTGGACGAGGTAAACACCATCCGCCTTCTTAATGATAGGAGACACTGTGAGTGGATGTTCCCAAATCCTCAGCAGCAACTCCAAAAGGATCTCATGTACCGGAACCACCACGACCTCCTTAGGAGCCTCCACAAATTGAAGGATCTCAAGCATCTTATGCCTGGCATCCGCCTCAGTCAACAGCTGGAACAGGATGGCCTCAACCATCAACCTCACAAAACCTGCGAAGGTTAAGTCCTCAGGCGGAGACTTCCTTCACTCCTCTGGAGGAGAAGGGTCTGATAGGAGACCATCCAAGTCTCCAGAGGAAGACTCTGTCTGGTCATCCTCACTGTATGTCACAGAGGATGGGGTCCTAGGTGCTCAGCCAATGTCCAGAGGTGCAGGCACCAATGGAACTGGCTGGGGGCTAAAGGCCTCGGCGATTCCACCAGCCTCGATGGCGTTTCCTCCTCCTCAGAACCAGCAACAACCACCATATCGTAGGAGGTGACCCGGTGTCCTGACAGGCACCAGAGCTAGCCAAGAAACTGGATCGGTAAGGCACCAATGAGCACACTGAACTTCTCCAGAAGCTGTATGAGAATGGACAGTACTGGCTCAGTCAGTGCCACAGGACTGTGGCCCTGCTGTGCCCTCTCCACCGCCAGCTGTACTCAACACTTCAGCTCCTCCTCAAATGTTGCCAATGCCAACATTGATGGGAAGGAAGAAGGGGCGGCCAGATCTTCCTCGGACTCTTGAGGGGGGATTGGCAACTGGTCTCAGGACTGGTGGAGACAGTCGCGGACTCCAAGCATTGATGGAGAACTAGCATTCGTCACAAGGTCGCTTTGGGGGCATGGGAGCAAAATTCAGTGCATCCCCATGCCCAGCCCCATTCATCGACAAGGACCGGTGCCGATGCTTCTTGGTCTTCTCACAATGGTCGGCCCAGCCTTTCCCCGGTGCTGAGGTCAAAGATGATGAACTTGGTGCCCTCGATCCGGAGGAGATAGACAGTGGTTGGTCTCCAGCACCCTTATCCACCAGCAACCTCGACAGAATCAACGATCCAGCTGATGTCGATGGCAAGGTGTCCATCAGTGTGGCTCTGAGGTCCTTAGATACCGATGCCGCCAATGCAAACATCAATGGGTCGAACTTCTTCAACCCGAAGAGGTGCTCCATCTTGTCAAGTTGAAGCCAAAAGCCCTTCAGGGTCATCTGGTCACAAGTGGCAACCCCATACATTGTTATGCCCCCAGGCAGAGAATGCAGACTTCATGCGGATCGGTGATTGACATAGTCCGCGGGCACTGGTGACATTGGCAAAAACCGGACGTGGCCATGACAGAGCGAAACAAAGGGGCCGAAGGACAGAATGGTGGCAGCGAGCATCGAGGCACCACCACCAAGGGGAATCGACCACAAAAGTAAACTTACCTGGATATGTCAAAAACCCTGACTGGAGACACTACGGAAAGGCATCGAGAGGGACCCGGCAACGGAACAGAGAGAAAAAAAAAATCACGAAAATGCGAAAAAGAAGTTTTCCACTATGCCAAAAAGCCAAAATTTTTAAGAGCTAAATCAACATGGAGCTCAAAGCTCCATGGAAAAGATGAGACTGAAAAAGGACCCCGCATGGACATGTGGTAAAGGGCATGCTCAGTGTGCCTAGTTAAAGTTTCTAGAAACTTTGACATAAGTTTTCCACATCAGGCTCCATTTGATGTCGTTACCCATATGTGAGGCCTGCCATCCTGCTTGTCCTTGGAGAATATCCTTGTCAACATCACATCCTCAGGAAGGTTGTTTCATGCATCCCGTACCTTGTGTTTTTGCACCCTACATGCATAAAATTGCAATCTTTTAGCATTAAATTGTAACTTCCAGATCCTAGACCATGCCTTCAGCTTTGCTAGATCCCTATCAAAGGCATTCAGGTTTGAACTGGGAGCCTAAGTCTTTGCAGCATAGATTCCTTGCTCAGGGAACTATTCGTGGGACTGGTTCTGACAACTTTATTTATTTAAAGTCTTTTATATACTGATTGTCGTTTGCACACCGTATCGGTTTACAAAGAATACAGTGCTTCTAGAATGGAGCATATAAGTTACAAAGAATACAGCGCATATAGAATGGAGCATAACAGATACAAGTATCGTATTGGTTTACAAAGAACATTGCGCTTATGTATGAAGCATAACGGTTATATGGAGCAAATTGGAATCATATAGGTGTAGTATAACTATGAAGTATTTAAATCAATCAAACTATAAACTATGTACAACTCATCAGTTTACAAAGAACATTGAGCTTAATATACTGAGGCATAACAGTCCCATGGAGCGGTTGGAACCAAATAGAGATAGCGTCAAAATAGGTAAATAAATCAAAACAGAATGGAAACTAGGTTCAGGAGTGTAGACAGGACATGATAGGGGGGCCAAAAATGTAGATTGGATATAAGCTAATTTCAAGAAAGTGGGAGGTGGAAGAGTAAGATTCACATGTAATATAATTACAATATGGCTGAAAATCAAAGGGAGTAGGTGGTATGTGGATTTGAGATGGAATCGCAGGGGGGAATAAGGATGGTGGTGTTAGTTGAATGCTTGTTTAAAGAGCTATGTTTTTAATTTTTTATTTTTTTTTATTTCTGTGTGCATGCACTTTCCTACTCCCTGATCACAGTGCTGATGTACGATGACTTCACCCTTGCCAGAGCCAAGCACAAGCCTTTACTGGCCAGCATACTTAACTTCCAGTTCCTTCTTGGGCCTTTGTTGGTTCAACAACTTAGAAAGTCTGTTTCTTCTACTCCAGATTTCTAAGCCTCCTGTTATTCTGCTTCTTGTATTTGCCTTGGGACCTTATTGCTCCTCTTTTGCTCTCGCTTTGGCCCATTCCTGTTTCCAGCATTGCTGCCTTGTCTCGTGTTCTTGCACTGAATATTTGGAATCCTGACCTTGCCTTGGGTTTTTGTTTTATCTCACCTTTATTTAAGGATCAAAGTTATCTGCTACTTAGGATCCTGTCCCTGACATTTATAACTCTTCTGTGGGAATTGTGTCCTGATGTACTTTGCTGCCCTGGACTTGGCTTGAACTTAGCAGGATATTCTGCCTCGGTTCCAGATGTACATAATATCATTGTAGTGACTCACATACTGAAAACATGATGATGACATTCATGCATATTAAAAAAAAAAAAAAAAAAAGACAGATAGTGCAGCACATTATTATAAACGGGGACTACCTAAAACAGCAAGCAAAGGGGGTTTTGTGTGACTTTCCTACGATACACAGAATCTTCAAATCTTGTTTATTTTAAATCACAACCTATGTTATATGCAGGGTTCAGCAGTTTTCTTGACGGAAATGTTTCCAAATCCTGAATCTGCATAAATTGAACCCTCGGAAAGGAAGGAAATGATTAGAAAGAACCAACAAGATGCAACCTCAGCTCTGCTCATTAAATCAACAGAAATCACCACTATATACCAGTAGCCATCTTGCCTCTATTCTCAGACCAGGGCACACTACAACCACCGTGCTCAGGTTTGACCTGCCCTGATGGATAAGGATTCGAACCCCAAATCCCCTGTGCTGCAGCACACAGCAAAAGCAGACTGAGCTATAGGGTTGACCCAAGATTAATATAATTTAACTGTATTTTGCTCAAACTTCTGACAAGGTACCCAACAAAAGGCTGTTTCTGAAATTATATAAATAGGGTATAGGGATACAGTTTGTGAATGGATAAGGAATTGGATGACCACTCCATTACCCCCACCCCCAAGATAGAAAATAACAAAAGTAGCTACAAGTTAAAGTGTGACTATGTATGTTCCTTTATGTTCATCGCCCAGGCCTTTTTGTGTTGGGTGGTTCACAAATTTTAGTAAATGTAAAATGTGACTATGCCAAACTGCGGGAAACCAGCAGGTTTCCATGGGACTGCACTAGTACTTCACTCAAGGCTAAGTAATAGAAGGGGCTTGAAAAGGCCAAATTAGGAGGGATGAGGTCATATGATGCAGCCATCTGAGAAACAATGGGTGATCTGCTCCTGTCAAGATCTTTCCGTAAAAGTCCAAAAGTGCAGTTAAAGAGTGTACAAATAACTTAATATCTGCTACTGCCTAAACATGCAAGTAGCAGGATTCCCATTAAAAAAAAAGTTCTGAAAGTAAGATGGGCTCAGAAGAAAAAGGTAACGAAGACAACTTTAATGCCTGAAATGCTAAGAAGGAGTTAATGCAGACATCAGCGAACAAACCATGCTCCAATTTAGACTCTTGCCTAGAAACAGTTGGAGAGAAGGTAGCTCAATTAGTCACAAGGGTAAAGTAGAACACTGGAAGATGCTCTTACAACAGCGGCACAGAAAGTAAAGAAACTACAGTGACTTAAAAAACAGGATACCAATAATATATCTGGCCAGTTGGAATCTAGAAAAAATGGTGGATCCCAATCCCATAGATTTCTTCTCAAACTGACTGACCAAAGTGATCCACATAGCAACCAAGAAAGATGATATTAAATTGAAAGGGCACACTGAATTTTGGGACCGACCTTGTATGAAAACGAAACGTCCTTGGCCTTAATCTAAGGGTGCATAACTTCACAGAAACAGCACAAACAGCGGGAGAGGTCTTCTACCAGAATAAGTGCATTTTCTTCTTGCAAGATTTATCAAGGTAGCTGCAACTCTGCAAGGAGGAGATTACGCAGGTCAAAAGAGAGCTTCAGAAAAAGAGGAGCCAATTATGAATTATTCCTACCCAAGATGAGAGTTATAATCCATGGTAAAACTCAAATGTTTTAAGAGGTTAAAGCACTGGAAAAATATTTAGAAGCCATAGGGAAAAAAGTCTCAATTTGTTTGATGTTTTATAAGGAATAATCATGTTTGTTTCCCATTGTTGCAATGCATACAGAGCCTGGCTTTTTGCGGTTTCTAGTTCAGTGTTTGTCTACATATTTCTATTTATACTTCATAGTATCTTTATTCTGAAATATAAAATAAATTAACCCCTCCAGCCTGACCCTTTCCCTACCCTTCTACTCTCCCTGGATCCACAATTTTACCTCATCAGTGGGGTCGAATAAGATAAAATGGGTCTGGAACAATTCCCAGTCACCTCTATTCCACTGTCAAAATTATGCTGGCCACAGAATCCAAGATAGCAAATTAAGTGAAGCCTCATTTGGACTCACTCCCTACTGTTTGGTTTCTTCAATTTTTTTTTATTTGGGGTATGGGGAAGTGCAAAGGTAAATAGAGATTTTACCCACCAGCCCCCTTCGTCATCTAGGATGCAGGAGCCAACAGACTCCTTTGTCTGGCGTATTTTCTCCGGAGGCGTATCGTTGAGGGGTTTTGGGGAGGGGCGGTAGAAGCTGTGTCCCATCTCCCTTTGATTCGGAGACATCTTCCCCCCCCCCCCAAGAGAATTGCCATGAATCATACTCCCTGCAGTGTCGCAGTGTCCTCAGCAGATGGATGCAGTCAGCAGGAGAGAGAGAAGAGAGCAAACCCCAGACAAACTGGAAGCAGATTCAGGTGCGTGCCCAGATGTTTACAAGAGAGAAGGCAGCCCGTTGACTAAGGGAGGAGCCCCGTGGTGCAAGGCTGCTAATTTCTACTGCAGTCTCGGGAGGCATCCTTTCCCTAAGGAGCCCTGAAGAACAACTTCACTGGCAGCATTTCGAATTGAAGAGATCCCAGGAGACTACTTTGGAGGAAATTTGGAAGGGGTAAAGTGAAAAGGAAGAGATGAGTCAATATTAAGAAGTCCCATAGTATTCCCAAATGAGAAAAACTGTAGAAATTAACTAATTTTTTTTTCTCTCTAGCTTGTGCCTAAATCCGGCAATGACTGGTCTCCAACAGCCAACTCCAGAACAAGTCCACAGTGCAAATGAAATAGAGATATTTTCCATGCAATACCCCAATCTGCAGCAATGAGAGATCTGCACGTGGGATGAAAGAAAACAAGGAGAGGCTGACTCACAACTGACACATAAAAAAGCAAATTACTGGTAATTAATAAAATTAATCCATACTTCACCAACAAAGATGCTGTTTAGTGCATTGCCAGTGCCTGGGATGCTGTTCTGACTCATACTCCTAAAGAATGCATGACATAATCTGTGGCCTTCTACCATGATCATAGAGGAAGAAGATGGCATTGATTTTGAAAGTTCACGTCTACAGAGGGGAGGGCTGACATCTATGAACTTGTGTAATATGCCCCTTCAAGAACACAATGGTGAAGTTTATTTATTTATTTATTTATTTTGTATACCTACATTCGATCGAAATATCACATCGGTTTCCAGATAACAGGTTGAATAGGGCGAGAACTGCCCTATTTTACATTGTAACAAGATAACAATTAAACAATTAATACAAGAAACATTGTAAAAGTTGAGAATTGGATTAAACTGCCACAATAATGTTCCAGTTTATCAAAGTCTCACTAACTGAAATTACTGATACAGTTTTAAACCTTGAACTTTCAGGCAATAACAGTGAAGATGAGAAAGAGCAACCACAGGAGAAGATGACAACAGGTGAGGCTACACTGCAAGCCACCCGATAGGGTTGCTACACCCATCACTGGTGATTTCTTGTGATCCATGCCCACTTGTTGACTGGTAAATAGGGAATACTTTCACATTCTTGAAATCTCGTATATCTTCTGTTTTCATAGCCATCGGGTCCTTCAAAGCTCACAAGTTTCTTCATAAATACTCTGTAGCACTGACATTTCATATTCCAGATGATTCCTTGATGCATCGACTAAATAGGAGAGGTACAATCAGGTGGCAAATATATGACAAAATAGCATCAGTGAAAAACAAGGTTTTGGCAGCTGGATGAGTAAATCAGTTGTTTAGCAGCAATACAATTTTGCATTTTTCAGGAAGCTTGACTTGTCTAGAATGCTCCCTGAACTCCAGCACAAAATCTTATATTACCTACCAGGAAATCACGTACACATGCAGGCTACAGGCAAAGGGAGGCATTGTCAAAAGGATTTATACACTTAGAACTGGGTTTTATGCACGCAAGTGGGCTTTTGAAAATTGCTATGATACGTGCTACTTTTATTTATTTAAAATCTTTTCTATACCGTCGCTAAGTTATATACCATCGCAACGGTTTACATGTAGGCACATATTTAATGTAGGTAAAAGTGTACTATAGTACATTCTAACAGGTGCCGTCAAAGGTTCGGTTACAATATATCATGTGCCTACATGTAAACCGTTGCGATGGTATATAACTTAGCGACGGTATAGAAAAGATTTTAAATAAATAAATAAAAGTAGCACGTATCATAGCAATTTTCAAAAGCCCACTTGCGTGCATAAAACCCAGTTCTAAGTGTATAAATCCTTGCCCTCCTTGAAAACAGCCCATCTCTCCTCCACACGCGACCGTGCTCTCTCGATTGCCGGTCCCACTCACTGGAACACACTACCGCCTGACATACGCCTCGAACCATGTATGAACATCTTCAAAAAGAAATTGAAAACATGGTTGTTCAACCAAGCTTACCCAGAATAAAAAGCCATCAATCCGTGCCAAAGTAGACCACATTACGTCTACTCCTTTTCCTCATATTGAGGAGCTATGTTTTGTTATACTCTCTCTCCTCACTTCGAGGTACCTCGTTTTGTTATCCTGTCTTTTCTCAGCTGCCTTTCGTTACCCCCTCTCCCAGTTTTGACTTCCCTGTTAAAATGTAATTTTCCAAACTTAACCTGTTTATTGTAAACCTACATGATGTCCACAACTAATGCCGGTATATAAAAATGTTTAAATAAATAAAATAAATAAATCATTAGACAAAAACAATTTTTAGAGAAGTGGGTCATGACAGAGTGTACTGAAAGTACTTTTACGGGTAAATTTATCATATGCAATATATTTATGCAAGTAAATCCTTTTGAAAATTACCCCCACTGCTTATAAAATGAGAAGCCTAACTCTACCTAAGGGAATAAGACCAGTCAATGCTGATGCTTGTTAAGCTGAAGATTTAAAGGATAAGACACTGTGCTGGGCTTGCTGAGATTGTGGGGTGTCCTGTAAAGGATTTGGTTGGGAGGAATACACGGTTTGATTTGGAATTTAGAGGTTTACCATAACCTGCCTTGAGTAGTTTAATAAGGCAGGATATCAACTCAGAATAAAGGAATAATTCTAAGAAGGAAATGACGCTGATGAAACTATTCAGCAAGGTATCAAGTGAATGTACACAGCAGTCTACTGTCAAACCAACACCATTAGTCCGCAGTGATTAGCTCGACACTCCAGGTAACAGCTTTAAGAGCTTCTCTGTCACATTCACCTGCCTCAGACGATAGGCCACTGTGGTTATCATGTACAAGGTCACCCTTCTTCATTACTTGGAGCTCCATAAACTTTTTTCCTTTGAACAGCCATTGTTACATAGTAACAGTAAAAAAAAAAAAAGGGTTCGTCCAGTCTACCCAGCAAGTTTTTTATGGTAGCAAATGCAGTTCTGTGCAGGTTACCCCGAATTCTTATGTTAAGGGTAGTAATATGAAAATCAAGCACTGCCAAACTCAACAAAATTACTGCTAACATTTTTTTTTTAAGGGTGACCAGCCTTCTTGATAATTCAGACAGACAATGCTGCTTGACCGTGCATTGCTTTTGGACTCGGCCGTTGAAGCACTACTGCACTTTTTCCCTAATGTCTGTTTATCAGTACCCCAAACCGTAAAAGTCGGGGCCCGGCATTGCCTATTGGATGAATCCTATTCCCCTTCCCCTCCCCCTCCTCCTGCCATCGTAGCAGAGCATTGAATCCCAGCTGCCAAACTTTAGACTTCTCTTCAAGCTTTCTTGAAAATCACTTTTCATTCTCTCTGCTCCTTCAGGCGTGTTTCCTCTGTGGCAGATCTTAGTATGATCCGCAAATAGACAAAAAAAACTTTACTTTCTATCCATTCCACAATGTTGCCCACAAAGATATTGAACACAACCTGTCCCAAAATCGATCTCTGTGGCACTCCACTTAACACCATTCTCTCTCGAGTGTAGGTTCCATTCATCATTATTCGCTGTTTCCTGTCAGTCAACCAGTTTGTAATCCGCTCCACCACCTGGTGCCGAGTCCCAAGCTTCTCATTTTATTCACGAGCCTCCTATGAGGGACTGTATCAAAAGCTTTGCTGAAATCTAAGTAAATTACATTGAGCATTCTTCCTTAATCATTCTCTAGTCACCCAATCAAAAAAATTAAATCAGATTTGTCTGACAGGACTTTCCCTTGGTGAATCCATTCTGCCTCAGGTCCAGCAACCCACCAGTTTGCAGACAGTTCAGTATCCTTTCCTTCAGCTGAGTCTTCATTAATTTACCACCACCAAGGTGAGGATAACCGACCTGTAATTTCCACCCTCCTCTCTGCTACCACTTCTTTGAAGCAGGGCCACCACCACTCCCGTTTCCAGGGATTGATCGAACATGTCTTTCAGTGGATCCGCCAGCACATCTCCGAGCTCCCTTACTATCCTGGGATGTACCTCATCTGGCCCCATAGTCTTGTCCACTTTCAGTTTTCCTAACTCTTCCCATACATTCTTCTGTAAATGAAATTTAGTCTATCCTGCCACCATCTATGGTCTTCTCAACCAGCAATGGTCCTTCACCAGGGTTTCTTTAATGAACACCAAACTGAAGGAGGAATAGCCTAGTGGTTAGAGCAGTGGACTATGACCCAGGAGACCAGGGTTCAAGTCCTGCTGTCGCTCCTTGTGACCTTGGGCAAGTCACTTTATCCTCCATTGCCTCAGGTACAAACTTAGATTGTAAGTCCTCTGGGGATAGGGAAATACCTACAGTACCTGAATGTAAACCGATGTGATATCTTGATTGAAATCGAATGTCGGTATATAAAATAATAAATAAAATAAATATTTCTGCCATTTCTTCATCTCTCTCCACACATTGCTCCTTGTCACCTTTCAGTTTTATTATACCACTTCAAGCCTCTCTTCTTTCTCTGATATAGCTGAAAAATATTTTGTCACCTCTCATTACCTCTTTGGCAATCCTTTCTGCTGCTTGATCTTTCGCTTTCCTAATTTCTTTCTTCATCTCCCTCAGTTTCACCAGGTATTTTTCCCTGTGTTCCTCTTTTTGGGATCCTTTTATACTTCTTGAACGTTGCTCTCTTTTTCCCCTTTATTTTTTTCAGTCACCTCCTTTGAGAACCAGACCAGTTTCTTTTTCCTCTTGCTTTTGTTTACTTTTCTCACATATAGATTTGCTGCCTTTATAATGGCTCCTTTTAAATTTGGCCCGCTGCTGTTCCGCCTCAATCATTTCCTCCCAGTCAGCTAGTTCTTCCTGCAGGAACATCCTCATTTTGACAAAATGTGTATTTTTGAAAATCAAAACTCAGGTTTTCGTGTGTCTTCTCTGTACCTTATTTGCGATATCAAACCATCCCGTCCGATGATCACTGGTGCACAAGAGGGAGCTTACGCGGACCTTAGAGACGTTATTCCCCACCCCCCCCCCCCCCCCCCCCCCCCCCCCCCCCCCCATTTGTGAGCACCAGGTTGAATTCACACCCTCCTTCATGGGTTCCCATTACCATTCGTTTGAGCGAAGCCCCTTAAAGGGCATCCCACTACTTCTTGTAAACTCCACAGTCAACACCCAATCAACACTCGGCAGATTAAAATCTGCAATGAGCAACATTTCTCCCTTTCTTTCCCACCTTGTCGACCAGATCTCAGTCAGCTCTTCTGCTGATTCAGTGGCCTGTAGACCACACTGATGTAAATGGCAATGCCATCTTCTTCTTTCTAAGGCAGCCCATAATGCTTCTTCCCTACTCCACATCCCTTGCATTTCAGTTGCTTGGATATTGTTTTTGACATAAAGAGCTACTCCGCCTGCTTTGCTGTCCTCTCTATCCTTTCTTATGTTATAGCCCAGGATGCCGTAGGCCAAATCATGAGGCTCAGTGAACCATGTTTCCATAATAGCAACAATATCCAAATCCGCTTCTACCATTAGGGCTTGCAGAACTGGGATGTTATTGCCCAAACTATGAGCCTTAGTGCTCATAGCTTTCCAGCTTCTCTCCCTCAGCTTGCTGCTCTTCTTGGATGCCTTTCCTGCCCTATTCAGCTGATTTTTGTTACTTTCTTTACCACTTCTTGGAGTTGTCAGGGGTGACATTCCAACTTCCTTCTGCCATCCCCGTCCTCTAGTTTAAATGCCTTATGGCATATCATTGGAATTTTTCACTTAGGATCCTTTTTCCTGCCACAGAAAGCTGTAAGCCTTCTTTGACACAGAGCCTTTTACTGCTCCATTCACGTCCCAAGCCTCCAATATAGCCAAAACGTTCTTTCTTACTCCAGCTTTTGAGCCATGCATTGAAGTTATGACTTAACATGTTCATGGAAAAGGGGAGGAGAGGCTAACACTTCTGAAAAGGCAATAGTCTTCGCCATGTGCCCAATCTGTTTCCCCAGAGTCTTGAAATCTTTCTGTACTGCTTGGATGCTGTTTTTAATTGTAGGTTCCCAGATGAATGATAATATCAACTACTGAGTCCTTACTTTCTTCTTTGATTGTTTGTTTCTTTCTTTTAAACATTTACTTTTGTATTTGTTTCCTTGGATTTGATATTCTGTCTTGTCATGCAAACCACAAAGCAGATGATAAAATAAATACCTGATATATCAAATACAATAATGCAAAGTAGAACTGCACACAAATAAACACCTTAAAAGACTTTTGTAAAATAGTTATATATATATATATATATACACACACACACACACATACATACATAAATTTCGCTCCTCATACATTCCTACCAATCTCATCTAACTGTGATATAAAACAAAAGATAAAACCATAGCCCTATAAACAATACCCATCACAGAGTCAGCCCCTTTATTTCCAGTCACCAAAGTAAATAATCAAGGCTAAATACAAATTCAGTTCAACTAAACAGGAAAAGCTTGAGTAACGAATCATGTTTTTAATGTTACATAAAGGAAGATAATGCGCTCTTCCCGAATGTCAGATGGAAGCAAATTTCATAAAGATGGTGCATAGTAACTAAGGGCCACACTCCTAGTGACTGATAATTTTGCTACAGCAAGTAATGATGCGGCCAATAAAACCTGCTGAGATGACTGCAGAGCTCTTGTTGGTCTGTAATGTGTCAATTCAGTCAGATAGACTGACGTCATCCGATGGTAACACTCACACAATAGGCAAAACGGAGTCCGATTCTCCAAAAGAATAGGCCTTCCCTACCACTAAAATCCTAGCAACCAACATTTTAGAGCAATTGGAGATGCTTTAATAGCCCTGAAGGTAAACCCTGGTACAAGGAATTATAGTAATCAATCTACTCATAACAAACACAAATATGGGGCTTTGCAGACCAATGGCTCTCAACCTTTTTCCTGTCGGGACACACCTGATAGATAGGTCCCTCATGCGTGACTGAACACATGACAGTCACAGGGCTAACCCCACCCCCACCCCCCAGTAATGGGTATAAAGCACAACTACAACATTCCCTGCACAACTCACCATACACAAAAGATATTCTGGCATTTTCTCAATAACAGCAACACAAACTCCCTCTACTATCAGGTGCAATAGCCCTACTTATAAAAACACAGCAGTTCACCACCAATGCATGTCCTATTGAGAAAACACAACAAATAAAATCAGGTATTTTACTAGCCTACATGCAGGTTAAATATCTGACCTCGGTCATACACATAATATCGACCTTCACCAAGTACAGAAAGACCTCAAATTACAAATATGGAGACAGCAACTGGAATGGAAACCCAAAAAAGCCACTCTGCATGCAGTGTGAACCTGGAGAAATAGAAAGAGAAATATAGCACCTAACATAGTCCCAGGATCTGCAATAATGCACACAAACTAACCCGCACAAAGTTACACCTGCATTATGGCATGCACTCAAATGGAACAACTCTACCTATAAAAAGGCAACACTACAAATATTAAACTAGGCCCTAAACACTAATACACCTTCAATTAGGAAAACAGAAAAAGCCAAGCTGTTATAAATTCCCACACAGAAATAATTGTAAAACCATATGAATAAATGTTTCAAAACAGCTGAACAGATCATCTAACAATTAAAAACTCTTAAAAATTGTTAAAAATTCTTCAAACACCAATAAAATATTTCAAAACAGCAGACACATCACATAATACCCAATAATTAAATGGCAGTCAATCAAGAAAAATGAACTTAAAAAGCCACCTTTACTTACCCTCTTCCAGCAGTTCTCCTACTCTTTTCCCTTGCAGGCCTCATCAGAAGCAGCAGTAGCTGCTGAAGCTATCATCACGGTCCTCTTCCTTAGGGACCACAACCAGTCTCTTCTCTCTCACACACACACCAGTCACATCCTCAGGACCAGTTTGTGTCTCTCACACACCAGTCTCTCTCTCACACACACACCAGTCACATCCTCAGGACCAGTTTGTGTCTCTCACACACCAGTCTCTCTCACACACAGACAATCTCACACATACATACGTCACCTCTCTGACCAGTCTCTCTCAATCACACACGCGCTCTCTATCTCACTTACAAACAGGCTCAATCACACACGTCCCCTCTCTCACACACACACACACTCTCAAACATACACTCACACCGACCCCAGCTCTGGTCTTCGGCACCACCGGCTGCAGGTAACACACGACACACCTGCCAGTGCATGGCGACACACTGGCTGAGAATCACTGTTGTAGACTAATTGTCTAACTCTAATGTCCAGTACTTCCAGTGTAGGTACTAACTATTCTTTAGGCTGTAACCTTAATGAATTCAAGTACCATTTTAATATTGTATTTACCACAATTGTTTATGATTCACAAAAGATGGCAGCTACATAAATGAAGAACTCAGACTCCTACTCTCGCTAGCTCCTGAAGCAGATTGTATTGTGACAAAACGCTGTCCGTGTCGGACATAGGCTACAACACAGGAGGACACAATATGCAAAAAGCTCACAGAAAAACACCATTTCAAACAAAAAGAAAAAGTGTAAAGTTATACCTTCTCCTGCGATGTGAGTGTAAACATCAAGAGTAATTTCTGCATTATAGCAAAGTCAATCAGAGCTTACAAAATGCTTAGAAAAATATATAAAAAGTAAAAAGTACAAAGGATAAACATAAAACACAATTGCTGTAAATACAATATTACAACGGTACTTGAATTTATTAAGGTAACAGCCTAAAGAATGATTAGTACCTACAGCAGAAGTACTGGACATTAGAGTTACACAATTAGTCTACAATATCCCGTATTGGTTTTTGTGTTATAGGTACAGGGGTTGTACTAAATAGGCTCATTGGATATTACAGATCAATCTGCTTATAACAAGTGCATAAATCACAAATAAGTCAGACGAAGGCGCAACCCCCTGACTCTGTTTAAATAGACAAAGATGCTTCTAATAACCAATGACACTTGGGACTCTACTTTCAATGGGAATCCAACAGACCACCTCAGCTATGGACCACAGTCTTAGGCTTCAGCTCTATCCCGGAGGTTTGAGGAAAACAAGTAAGTGCTTTGTTCCTCCTACTGAACCAGAGCAGCTCTGATTTTGCTGAATTCAGTTTTATCCTATGAAGTTCCAGGCATTCATCCACTGCCTGAAGGCAAGGATTCAATCTCCTCACTGCGTCAGTCTGATCCCCATCAACATTAACAGAGTTGAGTCCTGTCAGCAAAGAGATACAAGTCACACTATGGCTTTGAATCACCTCCAGAGGCCGCCTGTACCAATTAAAACACTGCAGATACTAGGAACTCTGCTGTACAAAAAGCAACTCAGTAGCAGAGAGAAAACTGCTCATCTAGTAATGGGAATAGATGCTCAAAGGCTTGGCTAAAAAAATGGAGTAGCAAAGAGAAACCAAGATGGAGAAGCTGAGCCCATAGGAATAGAGGAGGAAGAGCTTTAGGCACAGAACACAAGAGTATTTCTTTATCTTACTGGGAAGGTTTGGCGAAAGTCTGATTACAGTGAGCCAAGCACTGAGCCGCAGAGGGGTTTGGTATTCTATTTATACCACATTTAGGGTACAGAGGTGTACAGATGTTTTCTGAAACCAGAGACAATACCCACACGCACGCCGCAAAGATGAATTACAACCAATCAAAAAGGGTAATTTGTCAGCGCTACTGATGAGTCTGAACGTAGGTGAGAGTATGATGATCATGCTTACTGGGTGCAAAATGTGCCAGTTATTTACTTTAACACTCTACCCGCACCGCTAAGAGCACGTGCTTGAAGGACATGGGTTCTCCTATAGTCCTTTGGAGCCTAGGCCTGTCTGCCAGTCAAGTGTCTTGGCAATTGGCCAGTCCCGCTTACGTATTACTGTTATCCCATGAACTTACCATACCCCTTTTCCTCAATGTTATTTAGAGAAAGAATTGTTTACCTTTACTCAGGAACATATGCTTCATGTTGTATCCACTATTACTAGGAATGAAGATAATGTTTACGATCGAAACATGTATACCCTAGAAGAAAGGCATGATAAGGGAGATATGGTAGAGTCACTTAAATATCTCAAAGGTTTCCATGCACAGGAGGTGAACCACTTTCAACAGAAAGGAGGCTCTAGAACATGGGATGAAGGTGAAAGGGAAAGACTCAGGAGTAATCTAAGGAAGTATTTCTTTACAGAGAGAGACTAGTGGGAACATGGATCAGCGGTGGTGAAGACAAGGAAAGTTATCTGAAAGACTGGGACAAAGAGGATTATAAAGCTGAGTAGTTGGTGTGGATGGGCAGAATAGAAAGGTCATATGGACTTTTTCTGCCATCACATTTCTGCGTTTCAGCACTTGTTTAAAGGGGCAATTTTCAGCGAGGGGGAGAGTTTGAAGTTCGGCGGGTGCTTTTGTACCCATGGATTTTCAACATAATTTTCAACAGGAAATAACACAAGCAGTTCTCTTTAAAAGTTGGCTTCGGCAAGGTCTGCAGATGGAAAAGTAACCGTGCACTTTCCACCTGCTTTCATTGCAAGAAGCGTCTGTGCAGAAAATCCCATGTGCGTTTTCCCTCCCCCTTCCCCCCCACTCCTAGCTCTAGCTGTCTTGTGAAACTTGGCAGCTAGGTTTAACCATTAAGGAAAGGGAAATTCTAAGCTCTAGGGATTTACAGAGGTACAGCCTTAGTTATCCAGGTAAATCCCTTTGAAAACTGTCCTCAGAGCCAATTCCGGTCCTCAAGAGCCAAAAACAGGCCAGGTTTTCAGGATATCGGCATGCAAATCTCTCATATGCACATTCATTGGGGATATCCTGAAAATCAGGCCAGTTTGTGGCTCTTGAGGATCAGAGCTGGCTTCCCCCTGACGTAGAGGGTAATTCTTAACTGTGTGCATTTGAGTTAAGTCTGCGCATACCTTTTAAGTGCAGACTTTACCCTAAATTTTCGAAATAAACTCATGCACACAAGTTTGCTTTGAAATTTCGCCAGGTAGCCCATTACACGCACAGAAGAACAAGCACAAAGTTACATCTGCTCTTCAAGGACTGCTTTTTTAAACTTCAAGTCTTAAAACGTTTGAGACCCCTCCTCCACTTCCAGGACTTTCGAACAGTTCTCCAAACCATCATATTTTCAAAGTTAGACTATTGCAACTCTCTACTCTTCGGCCTCCCAGCTAACACTATCAAACCATTACAGATGCTTCAAACGCCTCAGCAAGGATTCTAACAAAGACCAATAAAAGAGACCACATAACACCCATCCTGCGGAACCTGCACTGGCTCCCAATCAAATACAGAATCTCTTACAAAATTCTAACGATCATCCATAAAGCCATCCACAATATCTCCCCCCTGGATCTTAAGTTCCCATTTCGACAGCACATGCCTTCCAGACCAGTGAGATCAGCGTACAGAAACACCCTGTTGGCCCACCCCATTAAATCCACATTAAGGAAGAGAGCCTTCTCCACATCGGGACCTTTGCAATGGAACTCCCTCCCTCCTGAGCTTAGACTAGAACAATGCCCAAACACCTTTAAGAAAAGATTAAAGACATGGCTGTTTGGTGAAGCCTTTGCCCAACTCGGATGACCATTCAGGTTCAGATCAGGCAGCTTTGTTAGTTGAACTACATCACCAGAAAGCCGCTCTGAGGAGTGATATACCATCAAATGTTCTTCAGCTGTAATACTCTTACCAAGTTATCTAATTGTTTTTCCCCGTTTGTTTGGCTCCAAGTTCTTGATCTCCCTGTTCAATGTAATGCATCCTTGTGCAAAGATTATTGTTTGAATGTATACAGAGGTGATTTGTAACTTGTTACAAGAATATCGGTATATAAAAATGCCAAATAAATAAATAAATGTTAATTTACATGCATATTTCCTTAAATCAAAATGCACGCGCCTAAGTCCCTACTCGGGGGCCCCCCCCGACCAAATGCTTCTCCCCAGTTCATGTAAAAGTAGGTGCTAAACAGGGTTATGCGCTTATTTTTACACACAAGGAGTCTCGGGCTATTTTATAAACAGCCATTTATGTGTAGAAAATCTGGTTTTATGCATGTAAATGGCTTTGAAAAGCAGGTCCATAATGTGCCTAATGTAACCGATCATGTCTGATGACCTTTACTGCTCTTACTCTGGCAGTACCACCATATTCAGAGTGCAATATTTGTGAAAAGTCCTCACAAATATTTTAACCGATACGCAGTAATGATATTCTGTAATATGACTTGGCATTGTCCTTTGTCTTCCCTTTTAGGAAGGGCTGGGGGAGCTGCAAGGGCACAAGAGGTAAAGTGTGGTGGGGGGGTGGCATGTTAGACCCCCTTTTGATTAATTTAATCTGTATCCTGCTCGCACTCAGGATGGTACAATCCAGCGCGCCCCTCTAGTTTCACGGTGTTGCATGACAGAAGGGAGTGTACCGAGAGCCCTAAAAGAAGTCTATTCCAGGAGAGTGGGGACGAGAGCGGATGGTAATGGCTCAGTGGAGAGTCGGGCTAGCAAGAGAGACTGGAGGCACTGTGCAGGCTTCAGCCTAAACCCATGATCTCCCTCTTCTGAGCCAGAACATTTCACAGGTCTCAACCCTAAGCAACAGGGAGGGCACTGTGAGAGGCTGCCTCTACCCCACTGGACCAGTCATGCATGGACCTAGGACTGCACTTCCACGCGATCTCAGTGGAGACTCCATCCCTAATCAGCCTTTAATCGTGCTTCAGTGGGAGGGGGCGTGAACCCCCCCCCCCCCCCCCCGTGTTTTGGGATGGTGGCCAAGATAGTAACGTTGCTAGACCTAACCCATTCGGCCAGACGTAATTGCAATCTTTTCTGCCTTAAACAAAACAAAAAAAAAAAAAAGATATCCCACAAACCAAAACTGGAACTAAGCCCATTAGGAAGTCTGCAGGAAAGGAGAAAATACCTGTTCAGTATTAACAGTCATACAGACTGTCATTTCTAAATCTTCTGTTAACATCTACCTCAGCGAAACAAACTGGAAGCTCTTGACAATCCATAGGATAGACGTAAGTATCATCCTAGTGGAGATCCAATTCTACATCTTTTTGACCTATAGGAAAAAGAGCTCTGTGCCTGTGACCAGGAAACAAAGCCAAACATTGACTAGGTAGGTAAAAACACTTAAGGAGGAAAGACTTCTCACCCATCCCTGAAATCATTTAGTTTGCTTTCAGAAAACAGAGCTCGTGTTAGTACGCCTTACAGAGTTTCTACTGCAAATGCAGGCAGCGGGTCACAGAGGATCAGGACTCGCTTTATTTCTCTTTTCCTTGTGAGCATAGTGTCTGAAATATAATAGGATACCCTAGCATCGCTGCAGGAGGTAACAGCATGATTTGTGTGTGGCTTTGGCCTATGTGGACAACGGCAGTGTAAAATGAGCAGGATCCTTGGATGTGGTGTGCAGATTGCCAGGATTCTGTTCAGAGTTGTGCTGCAGCATTAACTCTTGCACAGGCCTGCAGAGGCCACCCCTCAATGGTGCATGCCCTTAGTACAAACACAAGCCTAGGATGGCCCCTTTGTCCCTTCAGACAGGAGAAACTGGAAGCAGTAGGCGAGAGAAGGTGGCCCACGCAGCCGGAAAAGCCCAACCGTGACTGCAGCAGTCATCTCTCATTAGTCTGATGGGTCCCATAAACAGCTGCAGAACATGACTTGTTTCCATACAGCCCTTGCTTAGGAAAAATTAGATTTTTAGGCCACTTTAGCAAAAAATGGGAGGAAAAAAAAAAGACTTGTTTTATTCCTGTGTGTTTGCTTAGCTTTTTGTTTTACTCTATGATGTAGATGCAGCTTGAAAAAAAAAAAAAAAAACATTTTCTTGCATGCGACTATGCTTGGTATCTTGCTGGGTTTCGAGGACAAGAACCCACGTGGGCTATAGGCCTGAGGGGAGGTAAGCAACACACTGTGACATGCTGAAAGAAAAAGAGAACATGAAAGTCTGTGATCGGCTAACAGCTCCAGTGCGCGCTCTGTGAATAATGGAAGCCTGTTACTATGCTGACAAGCAGTCGGTACGACCAGCTGTAGAGTAATTATAATTAATAAAAAAAAAATTAATACCTTCTTTGCCAGATCAGAAATTTACCATTTTAAAAATGTGAACACACCTCCTAGTGAGCACGTTTCCTTTACCCTCTTTTCCTGCTATTTGCGTCTGATTTTACTTGATACTGCTAGGATACGACCAACAATGAGTAACTGTGTTTGGGAAGAAAGCCGCCTCCCTGATTAACCCCTGTGTTAAAGGAAAAGACAAGACTGATATCATTTTTTTCCTACAAATCACCGATGCTTTCTGAAACTGAAGAGAATATTAAGACTGGTTGAGATTTAATTTCTCCCATCAAGTTTTCTTGCCCTCTAGCATACCTGAGCTACAGCAAACTTACAAAATCATAGTACTTTTTCAGACGTACAACTCCAGTATAAAGGAGCCTGCGGGTAAAACATCTCTGCAGGTGGAGAAATGTAACTTATTCCTGAAACCCACATTACGCACAGCTCCAGGAAGTGTAAGCTGTGGCTACAAAACCTTTTAAAGTTGCCCAAGTGACTGAGCTCAAAGAGGGAGATCTTTGCGCAGTCCTGGTTTTTGCACATACAACCCTAATGCACTGTGATATTTGTAATCCCTGATTCTACTATTTGAAATCAGTGCCGGGGGTGCCAGAAAGCATCAGAATGGGGGGCTATCAGAAATCCATGACCGTTCTAAAATCTCCTTCGTTGATCTGGATCACGTGGCAGCTCTGGACTTCACTGTGCAGATGATGGTTTCATGGTGAAGAGAGAGAGAGAGAGACTAGGCCCCAAGTCACTTCATAGCCACATGGCGCCTACTGCCTTTCCCTCTTGCGAGAACAAGTGATTGAATAATAAAGAATCCTACCACAAGTTATGTTTTTGGAAACCGGACTAAATGACTGTACAGAGGATCGCAGGGCACAAATCTCCATCCCACCAGATCTACGTCAAGAACCGTGCCTCCTAACTTTCAGAAAAAGGCTTAAGACATGGTTGTTTAAACAAGCCTTTCCAGACACCAACTGAACCGCAATTCAATGACATCCACAATCAGACATTCCTAGAACTTTGTAAATAATTGTTCTCTATGTTAAATTCCTTTAGACTTTTCTCCTCCCAGTTTCGAATCTCCCCTGTTTTATTATAACTGCAGAGTTTTTTTCTTTTCACTTGCTACAATTTGTTAATGTATTCATTTATTTATTTTTTCACCCCCCCTGTTAAATGTAAACCGGCATGATGAGATTATATCTTGAATGCCACTAAATAGATAAATAAAATAAACTCTTTTGCTACCCTTTAACTAAAGAAGATGTACAGTGATTTGTACGCTCTTTAATGGTGCTAAAGTTGAAGGCAGGGCTGTCGCAAGGAGTGGGCAAGAAGGGAAACCACTATGAGCAGCAAGCCAGAGGGGAGGGCACCACGCCACCCTTTCGAGTCAGTCTGAGAGCCTGCAAGCATGCCAGCCTGAAAGCGAAGAAGGGATGCCAAAAGCAACCCTTGTCCTGGGCACTGTTTTTCCAGCGACTGTCTGGGATTAAGTGAGGGAGAGGCAGGTTACAGGGTAATTTTATGTGAGAAGAGTGAGCCAGACAACTCTCCCTATTTCATGGTATCCAGTTTCAGACAATATAAGTTGTGGCAGAATTTATTTTATTTTTAAAAAATATGAATTCCACTGATCCGCTAAATCACAGCAGAGAACAAGCATCGTACATAATGCATATTTAGATCAAAACTGAACAAAAACAAATAGGTCTACAGACTAAAATCTAAATATTCACAGAGAATATAGCAATAAAATAATTGTACAAACTAACTCAGAAATGAGAAAATACAAACAATTAAAACATAAAAACAAAAACAAATATGCTACAGAGAGAGGATTGTTAAACCTCAGACTATCAGCTATTTCCCCTATACTGAAGGACCTACACTGGCTCCCTATTCCCTCCCGCATCCTCTTTAAATCCCTGATCATTATACATAAAGCCTTATATTCCCATCACTCCAACTGGCTGGCAGATCCCCTCCAATTTGCCTGCTCGAATCGACCGACAAGGACCACTAACAAAGGGTCCCTCCATGTGCCATCCCTAAAGAAAGCACACCTCACAGCTACAAGGGATCGGGCGCTCTCCATTACTGGACCTCACTCCCAACCCACCTCAGACTTGAACCTTGCATCACCAAATTCAGAACCCAGCTCAAAACCTGGCTATTCAAACAAGCCTTTCCCCAACACCCTTGATGAATATTGAATTGTGATGGATCATGACCTGAATTTGACTATGACCTTGTTCTTATGACATTATAGTTCACTTGTTGTTTGTTCCTATGCTTCTCTGCTCTCCTTATGGTTTTTTGTACCCCTTACCCTTCTCCCCTGTTACTTGTAATTTCCGTTGCTTTTGTTCCATGTAAACCAGTGGTTCTCAACCTTTCTAATGCCGTGACCCCGCAATACAGTTCCTCATGTTGCGGTGACCCCTTGCCCCGCCCTCGCCCCGTGAGGGTGGGGTGAGGGCGGGGCTTTGGTCATATGGGGGCGGGGTTATGGATGGGGTTGGATTTTAGTGCACACTTATCATTTAATTATGACATTTATAATGTGAATGTAACTCAACTCAGCATAGGTTCTCACATGCATGGCACACTGACCCATGATTGTCATGGGGCTAGATGTAAAGTACAGTTTGTATCCACAGGAACCCCCCTGACCCACAATAATGGATGTAAAGCAGAATTATGACATTCCCCATACAACTCACCCTACAAAAAAGATATTCTGGTTCTAGTGACATCTCAGTAACAGCAACTCAAACTCCTTCTATTTCCAGGCTCAATAGCCCTACTTATGAAAAGACAGCAGTTTACCACCAATGCATGTCCTCTGAGAAAACACAACAAATAAGACTGATACAAACGCTTACATGCTAGCAAAATATCTCATCTCGGTAACAGACACAGAACCGACCTAACATACTCCCAGGATCTGTAGTAATGCACATAAACTAATCCGCACACAGTTACACCTGTATTATGGAATACACTCAAACAGGAGCAACCCTATCTATGAAAAGGCAACACTACAAATATTAAATCAGGTCCTAAAAACCAATACACCTCTTATTAGGAAAACAGAACTAGCAAGCAGCTATAGATCCCCACACAGAAATAATTGTAAAACTATACTAATAAGCAGAATAAATGTTTCAAAACAGCTATGAACATCCAACAATTAAAAACTCATAAAAACTATTAAACATTCTCCAAACACCAATAAAATATTTCAAAAAAGCAGACATCACACAATTAAAATGGCAGTCAAGAAAAATAAACTTAAAAAGCCACCTTTACTTACCCCCTCCAGCAGCTCTCCTACTCCCCTTCCCTGCAGGCCGTGGCACTCACCAGAAGCAGCAGTAGAAGCTAAGCTCTATACTTATGGTCCTCTTCCTTAGTGCCCATGTCTCTCACACACACACACCATACCAGTCATGCCCCCATGACCAGTTTCTGTCTCTCACACACCAATCATCTCCCAAACAGTCTTTGGCACACACACACCAGTCACCTTCCTGAACAGTTTCTCTCATGCCATACACACACACACACACAGGCTTCCCACTCCCGTGTTCTACTTACATATATGGGCTTCTCACTCTCATAATCACTTTCTCTGTCTCTCTCTCTCTCTCACACACACACACACACACACACACACACCAGTCTCTCACTCCCATGCTTGTTCTCTCCAAATGCACAGGCTTCTCATTCCCATAATCACTTTCTCTCTGTTACACACACACCAGTCTCTCTCATTTCCATGCTCACTCTCCACGTGCACAGGCTTCTCATTCCCTGAATCACATTCTCTCATATTCACACACACACACCAGTCTTTTTCTCTCACATACACCATCACCTTACCAAGCAGTCTCTCTCTCTCATGCATGCACACTCACCCAGGTTTCTCATTCCCATGCTTTCTTTCACCCCCACAACACCAGGCTTCTTACGCCCATGCTTTCTCACATACCCAGACTTCTCACTTCCATGCTTTTTCTCTCTCTCTCACACACACACATCAGTCACCTCCCTGACTAATGTCTCACACTCTCACATACACATCAGTCATCTCCCTGAGCAGTCACTTTCATTGTCTCTCACATACACACACACACATCAGCTCTCTGACCAGTCAATCACACACAGGCTGGCCGGCTGCTTCTCTCTCTTTCTCTCACTCACTTCCTCTTCTCCCCCGAGCACAAATGGGAGCTGCAGCAGCCTCCGCTGGCCAAGAAAGAAGAATCCCATCGGCCGCGGGAGGCTCATGCTGCTGTCTCCTTTCTCCATTACCGGCTGCTTCTATTGCTCGGGGACCGATGCTGCAGCCGCTGCTGCTACTTTTTCGCGTGGCGCGGCTCTCTCTCCTTCCCGCGCACCGTGATTCACTTCCTGTTCCGGGTCACGGGAGGGGGGGGCAGGCGCAGGAAGAAGAAAAGGCCCAGCCGCGGGTGCAGAGCTTCTTCTAGCGCCGCTACCGTTCCCACTGGGCTTGAACGTGCTGACAGCCCGGCGGCAACGGCAGCGGGAGAGACCGGGAGCGCGCGACACACCTGCCGGTGCTTGGCGGCGCCGCGGACCGGCAAAAAACTCCCAAGGCCCGGTCCCGGTCCGGTGGTTGGGGACCCCTGCTTTAGCGACCCCTGTGTTTTGGGCGTTCGACCCCCGCCGGGGTCGCGACCCACAGGTTGAGAACCGCTGATGTAAACCAAGGTGATGATTCGACTAACATCGGTATAGAAGACTTTTTAATTAAATAAATAAATAAATAAATAAATAAATAAATAGTGCGCCAAACCCAGCAACCAAGCCAAAATAGTAGAAACTACCAATTAGTAAAAGACAAAGAAAACACATTTTTAACAATTTTCTAAAATATAGCAAATAGCTTGCTGCCTTTAGGGACTCTGGGAGGTTGTTCCAAAGAGCTGGGCCTACCATGCCAAAAATATTTTCACAAGATTCTTTTAAGCGAACCTGCTTGAACAAGGTTAAGTCCACCAGGCACTAAGTAGAAAAACAGAGTTTAGACCCACGGCAAGGTAGACAGGCATAGTACCATTGGGAGATTTAAACATTAACGTTGAAACCTTAAATTTTACCCACCAGTGAACTGGCAGCCAACATGAGTCAGCCAACACAGGAGAAATAGGATCATGAATGTGTCATGGGCTTTGAAGCATGGACCTTGGGGCAACTAACAGACATGGCCATGGTGTGGTACAGAATCAAGAGGCAGGCAGGCAGGCAGGCAAGGTCAAGGCAGGAAGAGTCTGTTCAGAAGTAGGTGACAAACAAGGAACAGGGCAAGCAGCAGACAGAAACAAGGGAAATCAGGCTGGGTCTCAATCAGAAGTCAGAGCCAGGAACAGCCAGACACAGAGGAACAAAAAACAGGACCTGTTGCTCAGGCACCTGCCTAGAGGAATGAGCTTCCTTTTATATTAGAGCAGTGCTAATGTCATTAGTCCACGCTACAGAAAATCCTGGAAGTTGGGCCTATAAGGCTGATGAATTGTCAGAGGCCTTGACTTGGAGCAACAGGATGCAGCAGAGGATCAGGATGCCGGGAGCCATGCTGGGAGGCCTCAGAAGATGGCAGGACACAGCGCGCTGGACCCAAAACTGCGAGGTACATGATGCAGAACGCGAGGCAGCACCCTGTGGTAAGCAACATGTTACAGAATGGAACACCCAGAGATTAAAATGAGCAGCAGATTTTTTCAAATCTATCACAAAGCATGTAGTGTTGACTGTTGAAGTCCTAAACAGAATTACAGTAATCCAATGATAATAGAATCAAGGCCTGTGTTACAGAATGGAAGTCAGAATAACAAAGGAAGGGTTTCAAAGAACGCAAGAGATGAAGTTTAAAAAATGAACTCTGGACCAAGGCCTTTACATGGAGTTGTAGGGAAAGAGCAGAATCAACTGTAACTCCCAAATCCCTTGCCTGTGATTTAATAGGAATGAGAGCATCACTGAATAGTAAACTTGATGGAGAATCAGTAATACAGGATTGAGATAACTGCAAAATCTCAATCTTTTAGTATTCAGAGCTAATTTGTTATCGTGCAGTCAAACTCCAATCTAAAACAAACATCTGGACTACTTTTCCAAGGCTCTATCAAATAAAGAAGAAACTGGGAAAAAGGAACTGTATGTCATCAGCATGTAACTTTAATGAAATATCCAGCTAAGAACCTACAATGGAAGTAGATAAACATTAAACAGAATTGGTGAGAGCACTAAGCTTTGCGGTACACCTGTAGACAATGGATACGGGTTAGAGCAGGCATCACTTTATATGAACAATTACTCAAATATGATGTGAACCGAAATAATACTAAAAGTGCCTTGAGACAGCCAAGCAGTATAGAATGGATGACCGGGTCGAACACAGCAGATAATTCTAGTAAAACCAAGAAATACTTGGTTCCTGAGATAAACCCATAACGAATAATACTGAACAAAGTTTCAGTATTGTGGGTGAGGACAGAATCCAAATTGGCAATCATCTCGACCATTATCACCATTAAACAGCCGGCAGGAATTTGTTGATAAGTGCACCTTTCTCAATTAGTTTTGCAAGCAAGGGGAGGGAGGAGACAGGGCAATAATTGGAAGGGCTAAGTGAATTTAAATGAGAAAAGTTAAGGAATTCAAAAGGACATGGAACAAACACCGCAAATCCCTAGAGACTTGAAGAGAGGGATGGTGTAACATTTCTGCATGGAGGGAACCTGCACGGAGCGGCAGTTACCGCCCTTAACAGAATGGGGGAAAACCTGCACCAAGTGGCAGTTACTACCATAAGCAAATTGCTGGGCAGACTGGATGGACCATTTGGTCTTTATCTGCCGTCATTACTATCAGGGCAGGTGCTAGCTTTTTTCTTTTTTTTGCTACCCTGTGTAAACAATTACTGTGCTGACCACCCTTCCTCAGATTCATTCAGTTTCTGTCCCAGGCCAGTCAAATAAAGCCCATCTCCCTCCAGCAAGCTATAATTTTTACAAACCGACACCTGCCCACCCCACCTTGGGACCCATGGTCAAGGGAAGGGTATTAGGTACCCTAGGGAAACCTTACAGCCTTGCACACATGCCACCCCCTCACAATCTCTCAACCTCTACAGACACACACAATTAAATTATGCATTATAACAAATTTTACATTAAAAAGAGCACTCAAAAGAACACTCTAAGGAAAAAAATATCATTTACAACATGCATATATTTACATGCACTGCTGTGCTACCAACCATAAAACTCTGCAAAAAAACACACTTAGAACTCCTATGGAATGAGACTTTTTGTAATACATGTTGGGTGTGGGCGTTGCTCTCACAAAGCCATGAATAAACAGAATTACCATTACAATATAGTAAACCTCCCATCCAAAACAACACGAACTACCAGCACTCAAACAATCTATGAAAAGGCAAGGCTGCACACATTATACCTTCACCCTACAACACAAATACACCTCCTATTAGGAAAACAGACCAAGCGAGGCTGCTAAACAGAAATTACATGCCAGCAAAATACCTTATCTTGGTCACATATCCTGACCAAATACAGAATAAAGAGCCCAGAAAGTATAAATAGAAACGTGTTGAGAACTACTGAACTGGAACCCACAAGTCAGCCTCTATATGCAGAACAACAATAGAAAAATACACATAAGAACATAAGGTATGCCATACTGGGTCAGACCAATTGTCCATCAAGCCCAGTATCCTGTTTCCAACGGTGGCCAATCCAAGTCACAAGTACCTGGCAAATACCCAAACATTAAATACATTTCAAGCTACTTAGTATTGCTTATTAATTAATAGAATTTTATGGATTTTTCCTCTAGGAACTTATCCAATCCTTTTTTAAACCCAGTTACACTAACTGCTGTAACCATATCCCCTGGCAATGAATTCCAGAGCTTAACTATGCACTGAGTTTTCAATGAGCTACTTGCTAACTTCATGGAGTGTCCCCTAGTCCTGAGAGAGTAAATAACCGATTTACATTAACTTAAGAACATAAGAAATTGCCATACTGGGTCAGATCAAGGGTCCATCAAGCCCAGCATCCTGTTTCCAACAGTGGCCAATCCAGGCTACAAGTACCTGGCAGGTACCAAAAACTAAGTCTATCCCATACTACTAATGTTAGTAATAGCAGTGGTTATTTTCTAAAGTCAACTTGATTAATAGCAGGTAATGGACTTCTCCAAGAAATTATCCAAACCTTTTTTAAACCCAGCTACTCTAATTGCACTAACCACATTCCCTGGCAATTCTAGAGTTTAATTGTGCACTGAGTGAAAAAGAATTTTCTCCGATTAGTTTTAAATGTGCCACATGCTAACTTCATGGAGTGCCCCCTAGTCCTTCTATTATCCGAAAGAGTAAACAACTGATGCACATTTACCCATTCTAGACCTCTCATGATTTTAAACACCTCTATCATATCCCCCCTCAGCTAAATCTTCTCCAAGCTGAACAGCACTAGCCTCTTTAGTCTTTCCTCATTAGGGGAGCAGTTCCATCCCCTTCATCATTTTGGTCGACCTTCTCTGTACCTTCTCCATCACAATTATATCTTTTTTGAGATGCGGTGACCAGAACTGTACACAGTATTCAAGGTGCAGTCTCACCATGGAGCAATATAGAAGCATTATGACATTTTCCGTTTTATTCACCATTCCCTAATAATTCCCAACATTCTGTTTGCTTTTTTGACTGCTGCAGCACCCAGAGCTGACAATTTCAATGTATTATCCACTATGACGCCTAGATCTCTTTCCTGGGTGATAGCTCCTAATATGGAACCTAACATCGTGTAACTACAAGCATGGGTTATTTTTTCCCTATATGCATCACTTTGCACTTGTCCACATTAAATTTAATCTGCCATTTGGATGCCCAATTTTCCAGTCTCACAAGGTCCTCCTGCAATTTATCACAATCTGTTTATGATTTAACTACTCTGAATAATTTTGTATCATCTGCAAATTTGATTACCTCACTCATCATATTCCTTTCCAGATCATTTATAAATATATTGAAGAACACGGGTCCCAGTACATATCCCTGAGGCACTCCACTGTTTACCCTTTTCCACTGAGAAAATTGTCCATTTAATCCTACTCTCTGTTTCCTGTCTTTTAGCCAGTTTGTAATCCACGAAAGGACATCATCTATACCATGACTTTTTACTTTTCCTAGAAGCCTCTCATGAGGAACTTTATCAAACGCCTTCTGAAAATCCAAGTACACTACATCTACCGGTTCACCTTTATCCACATGTTTATTAACTCCTTCAAAAAAGTAAAGCAGATTTGTGAGGCAAGACTTGCCTTGGGTAAAGCCATGCTGACTTTGTTCCATTAAACCATGTCTTTCTATGTTCTGTGATTTTGATGTTTAGAACACTTACCACTATTTTTACTGTCATTGAAGTCAGGCTAACCGGTCTGTAGTTTCCCGGATCAACCCTGGAGCCCTTTTTAAATATTGGGGTTACATTTGCTATCCTCCAGTCTTCAGGTACAATGGATGATTTTAATGATAGGTTACAAATGTTTACTAATAGGTCTGAAATTTCGTTTTTGAGTTCCTTCAGAACCCTGGGGTGTATACCATCCGCTCCAGGTGATTTACTACTCCTTCAGTTTATCAATCAGGCCTACCACATCTTCTAGGTTCACCGTGATTTGGTTCAGTCCATCTGAATCTTTACCCAGGAAAACCTTCTCCGGTCCAACTGACTCCCTCGCAGCTTTCTGCTTAGGATATATTTTTAACAGTTTTTGCTGTGAGTTTTTGCCTCTACAGCCAACTTCTTTTCAAATTCTCTCTTAGCCTGTCTTTTCCAAAGGAAAAGGGTATCTGAATGCTATGTTTGGCTGAGGCTTAGAAGGCCAACACAGAGACAGGCAGCTCTGATGAGCAAAGACAGAGCAGTCAAGAACAATACCTTAGAACAGGAGCGGGCAAACTTTTTTGTGCAGGGGTGAATTGCAAGTTATTGGCCACAAGGGAGAGGGCTCCCCTTGGAGCTCCTTGGCATGACAATTAACCCCCCCCCCAGCAGTTGCTGCAGGCATTTCAGCACCCAGCAGCCTTAAGCGCCATCATTATTAGCGTCTGAGGAGCCCCTTCAATCATGGATCCCAGGCTCAACCAAAATCAGCAAAACCTTCAACCCAAAAGGTACAAGGCATTTTTCCAGCTAGCAGACTACTTCAGCTCTGTCACAAATGCAGCACACAGACAGACCCTCACCAAATAAGAATAAAAAGATCATAAAGTATAAACAGAAAGGGGCAGATAAATTCAACTGGAAGGCACTACAAGCCAGACTCATGTGCAGTGCAATAAAGCAAACACACAAATCACCATTCCTCATAAAATGATGAGGAAAGTACACCATACTAATAAAAATATTTCAAAACAGATTAACAGAACATATAAAATTAAGTATAAGGATTAAAAAAAGTTAAAAATGTCCCAAAAATCAATTAAATATTTCAAAACAGCAGATATACCAAACACCCAATAATTAAAACTAATAAGAATAAAAAAATGTCCCCCCTCCATCCTATGAACTTTTGATTTCCAGTGACCCTGAGATTTTAAAGGATTAGTGTAGGAGAGGTGAGAGGAACACACTAATGTTTTCCTCTCTCATATACATTCACGAACCCTTCTACTCTCTCTTCTCATTCCCCTCTTCCACATCCTACCTCCCTCTGCCCCTCTCACCCCCTTTCAGTCATTCACCCACTCCCTCCCCTCTGAGTCAGCCACTTACCCTCCTACTCAATCTCCTTCCATCCCCTCTCAGTCATTCACCCCCTCACACCCATTTCCCTTCCGTCATGCACCCCTTACTCCCTTCCCTTTGTGTCAATCAACCCTTCCTCCCATTCACTCCCTTCCCTCTTCACTGACACTCATCCTACTACTCAATCCCCTTCCCTCTCAGTCACTCACCTCCTTTCCTCTCACTCCCTTCCCTCCCCTGTTAGTCACTCACCACCCTCACCCCTTCCCTTTACAATCCAACATGTAACTCACCCCTCCTTCCCCAAATCATCTTCTTCCTGCCAGCTGAGTGCCCGTCTGCAGGTCAACTTTAGGCCCACCACTATGCAGGGCCTCTTCTTGCTGGCAGGAGGGTGGGAACACTGCCAGCGCGTCATTAAATAGCGCTGACACTCTGACCTGCCTGCATACATGCCTGACATCAGTTAAGACCCGACGTCGCATGCAGGCAAATAGGAGCGACACTGGCCATACATAATGTAAGTTTTACAAGAGATAGGTAGACTAGAAGAAGGATGGTGATAGCCCACAGGCCAAATACAGCCTATAATTTGCCCACCCCTGCCTTAGAATCATAAAAGCCCAGGAAACTTGTTCAAGGTCAGGGCCAGGCCACAATCAAACCAGAAAGATGGTGCAGGAATGAACAGGGAAGATGCAGGCGAGGTGACAGCAAAACACACAGAAAGAGGCGAGGGCTCAGGCCAACAGGTACAGGCTGTAAATAAGAATCAGAAATGGATCCAAAGAAAACCATTGTTCCAGCCAGGAGCAAGAATGTAAATCAGTTGATAATCCTGGACTCCTGCTGGATCAATCAGGAGACAAAGGGCGAGTCTGCTGGCAAACTTAGCAGGAAAAGTAATGAACTAGCTGGAAGGTTATCCCGTCCCAGGGGTGCGATTCAGCAAGGTCTCTTCCCACAGACACAGAGATGGCTTTACCAGGAAGAACAGCTGGTTGTCACACTACAAGGCCTCCAACAACAATCTTCAAACTATACACCCAAGTGTAAGGTTTGGGGAGATTCTGAATCCATGGACCACCAGTTTGTACCCCATTTTTAAAAAAGGGAAGCATATATATACTTTCCCTTTGAAAACGTTCACATGCATGAAGAACCCACAGGCTTTCGTATCTGTCCTTTCTGCAGGAAATACAATCTATGTGCATTATTGTCCGATTTTGTCTAAAACACAGCCCTAGAAATGCCTCCCTTCAATCCAGCCAAAACTATGTGCGCAGTGGAAATTTCAGACAGTTTAACCAGGTAAACTTTTATTATCCCAGAAAATGTCTGAAAATTGTCCAAGAGCCTATGGGAAACATGTTTAGTACATAGGCTCCCTCTGCTTCAACCACTAGCTCTCTACTCCACGGACTTCCCAAGTCTACATTTCTGGGGTTTCACTCTCTTTAAGTCGCCATTCCCACACTTCTAGCTTGCACTCAAGCACACAATCACATTTCTCCTGTACTTGGAGGATATCGCTGGTTCACCATCCCTTTCAGGATCCAGCATACCAAAGGACTGAGGGGGAGGGAGATTGAAGATTTTGCCTGCCACCCCCAAACAGCCCACATAGGTGCAAACTACGGAATTAGGGAGGGCAGTTTTAAAATGCATGCTTTATGCAAATTTTCAAAAAGAAACTGCCTGGGATCCCTTTCAGGACGATACAGCGTTTATCCCTGTGTGGCTGAGCGTTTTAGATGCTCTATTATTACCCCTTATACCGTAAAGGGTAATAGCACGTGGAAAAACACACTGCCAACCACCCCGAAACTAATAGCGCTCATCACATGCAAATGCATGTTGATGGGCCTATTAGTTATTTCCCCGGAATACCGAAAGTAAAATGTACGGCCAAGCCGCACATTTTACTCTCAGAAGTTAACACCTGCCTACCATAGACGGCACCAGGTAAGTGTACAGAAAAGCAGAAAAACCTGTGGCTGTCAGCGGGTTTGAAAAACGATGCTGTTAAAATTAAGCGTCAGCTATCGGACCCTCTGACAGCTGCCACTTCCGCAAATAAGGAGGCGCTAGAGATGCACTAGCGTCGCGCGCCCAGGAGAGGTGCCTGGGCGCGCGTCAGGAGAGCGGGCGCTCGACACAGAGCGCCAGCTCTCTCGCGGGTTTGTTTTTTTTTTTTACTTGACCTGTTTGAAAATTTAACACGTGTAAAGTGTGCCCACTAACAGCGTCTGCGTATTTCACATCAGCTATTTCTTGCAGATGGTTAAGAGGGGGGAATAAAACAGCGTTTGCACTTTTGGAAATCAAATGCACAGTATATGTACATTTTCCCCCTATCCTAACCTAAAACGCACAAACAGAAATGCCTCTTCTTCCCATAGCTAAAAAAAGTCTATGCACTATGGAACCCATGCACGCTTTTAGCCACACACGAGGACCTCTGAATTAGCACAAGTCTGAAACTTGTGAAGCAGAAGTACCAAGCGAGACTTGACACTGGGCTTCAGAATCTGCTAAACATTTACAGAAAATGATTCTCTCTCAGTTTTCAAGCCCCAGCTGAAAATTCATCTTTTCTCCCCTACACTAATCAAAAGCCTTTGCACAGAATATTATTATTCAAGTTCATGGTCCCTCTCACAACATCTCTTCTTCTCGTTGTGTCTGACATGAAATTAATTGTAAAATTTACTATAGTTATGCAGATAGCATGATGGGGTACATAGCTGTATGCAAGACGCTACATTAAGGGCCTGATTCATCAAGGTCTTTTTCTACATGCACGGGGGGGGGGGGGGGTCCATGCACTGACTAGCATTAATACCTGCATGGTAATGCAAGGTGCCTACTGGGTTTAACACCAGAGGTTTTAATGTTCCAAGCTAATGATATTCAGCACATCCATGATAACACTGCCACACTTCACATATTAGGTTTCCATGTGCTCATTGCCCCAAAGTGAAAGGGCCATTTAACCTTACGCTTCTGAAACAAACTGGGCCCCCATGCTCTCTGTCTCCACACTCAACTTGTCAGTCGTCCGGGCCCGTACCCTACCATCCACTAATCCATAAATTGAGCCTCCAGGAACATAAAATCCCTCATCTCTTCCCCCCACCCCTCCCCCGAGTCACCATCTAAAAGAAGACCCAAACATTCACAGGCAGGAGGGATCCAATTTTCCTCCTGCCAGAGAAGATTCAGGACACCTTTGAGGCAGTAAGTGGGCCTGGCCCATTTGAAGGGTAGAGGATACAGAGGTTTATTTATTTGTTTAACAATGTAGTAACCCACTAATCTGCTCATTTGTTGCTTGGGAGACTAGGAAGAGGTTTTCAGGTGACAGGCCCAGATTTATTTATTAGGTTTTTATATACCGTCGTGTAGACTAGCCATCACAACGGTTTACAAACATTTCATACAAAAAAATCCAATAAAAATATAAACATAAACATAATCATAAAACAGAATAAAAGATATTAAAAAAATAAGAATAATACAAAGCTTCTTAGTCATAAAAACAGTTAATAAACCAATAAAATAAAAATTTTGACATAAAAATAATCTGTAAAACTGTGGTAGTTAAAAAACATAACTGGAAGCTAAAATATTATCCATTACCTATCGTGTAAGCCTGCTCAAATAGACAGGTTTAAGCACCTTTTTAAATGTTTAGAGTTCTGCTTGTAATCTTAAATCTACTGGTAAAGCATTCCATAGTTTAGGTCCTGCAAGTGAAATTGCTCTCACTCTAACAAGAGCGAGTAGTGCAGAGGTAACTGAGGGGATTGAAAGCAAACCTTTATTTGCAAATAAGTTTTGCTGCGGAGTGTGCAATTGAATGACAGCGTTCATCCAATCCACTTGCTTGCCATAAATTACTTTGTGTAGAATACAAAGTGCTTTATATTAAATCCTATATTCAATGGGCAACCAATGCAAAGATTTCAGGATAGGGGTGATATGGTCTATTTTTCCCCAACTACCCATAAGCACCCTAGCAGCTATGGTAGGCCGAGAAGTAATGGATTGCAATAATCTGTACCAGTAAATATCAGGGATGGCAATTCTGTTCTAAAATCATCTGGATTTAATAATGGTTTTAATCGCCTAAGCATCAGATGCTTTGGTTTGAGTTTGGTGAGGGTGGACCGGTGGCATGCATTAATGTGGGCCACTGGCAAGAAATTGAGTAGTTGTTGACTTTCCCGCCCACATATTAAGGCTGGAGAGTACATCAAGGGTTAAATACCTGATGAACCATTATCTCTTTTCTGTTGTTTTGCCACTTGTGTGCATCTTAGCATTATTGTTGTGGGGAACCAGCTTTCACACTAATACAGAAGCAAATAGCGTGCATTAAGGTGCTTCACAGAAAGGGCGTCAGCTAACGTCAGTAGTGATGTATGTTTAATGTATATATTACTGCTAACACCCATTAGTGCATAGGCCCCAGAATGGAACAAAAGCCTTAATGAACTGGGCTCTGAATTGTATCCTGATTCTACTTATGTTTTTCCTTCCTTTCCCCCCCCCCCCCCCCCCCCCCCCGCCATCCTTCTATCACTTAATCATTATTCAGGCCCTGAAAACCAGCGAAGCTCCCGCCCAAAGGTAGGTGATGACCCTAAAACTGTGCTCCCCCCCCCCCAACTACTGCAGACCACTTCAAAGTAGAGGTTAAAGGAGTCAAAGCTAAATACAACAGTTTTCAGGGATGCTAGCATTTTCTATTATTAATTATTCTGCCTGAAAAGTTATTCATTATAGATTTGGAACTATATCGGCATCTCTGCAGAGAAGGTTAAATGAGGAAGTATAGTTACAGGTCAGTAGTTAGCCTGGGATCACATTATTAAAAGGCATTGGTCCGTTTTAGCCCTTCGTGCTTTTTTTGTTTTTTTTTTTTAATAATGTACTTCATTTTGCTTTCCATCAGGGTCAAACTCTTAAGGGATATTATGGCGCGGCACGATACGCGTCCTCCTAAAGTCATCCTTCTCAGTCTGTGGGACACACTCTCTCTGTGGCCCCTGCAGCGCCTGTGCATGGTCTCCTTCCCTGACCGAGTTTGTCTATCCTGTTTCTGCAAAGAAACATGCACTTTACCTTTCATTACCACCCCAGGGTGGTGGTAAAGTAACTATCTGTCCCCTTCCCCTGATATATGCTGCAGCGGTTATCAGCGTTTCATGACTACTCTACCCCTGCCAAGAAGTTGGGATGACTTCTGCGCAAACGGGTGATTTTTTTTTTTTTTTGTGGCCATTATACTTTTAATACTCTCCCCTGACGCTCTCACCTCCAGACACAGGAACACTTACAAGTCACAAAATTAGGCAAGTTAAAAAAGAAAAAAAATCACAGACTTTAGCTAGAAAAAGAAGGGGCGGTTCCCAGAGTGAAGAAGAACATGTCCTTCCTCCCTCATATTTTTCTTTGGCATCTTTTTTTTTCTCCCAGATCTCTCTCTCCCTTCTTTACCTGTACTCTACCTCTTTCCTTTCTTTCTCTCTTCATCTTCACCCTTCATTTCCCAGCCTCCCCACCTATTCCCCCCACACCCCCTAATCCCCGTTTCTCTTTCTCCCTACCTATTTGGTTTTTCTCACACTTCTGATCTCCCCCCCATCAATCAGCCTTCTTATATTCCTTACTACTGCTATCCCTTCTCTTTGTCCCTACTTCTCAGGTCTTCCATCTCCCCATTCTCGCTCTCTCCCATCCCACGGTAGGTAAGCGGAGAGCAGCAGCAGCAGACCCAACTATAACAAATACAGGAGTAGCAGGACCCAGGAGAGACAGCCGGCATCATGGGAGAGACGGTCATTCTGTCCCCAGGCCCTGCTGCCTCTTTCTCCTGCTCCTGGGCAGGGCCTGCGATTCCAACAGGCAAACCAGGCAGGTCGCCTACCGTGCCAAAACTGGGGTGGTGAAAACAAATCCTACCAGCACACGGCTCAGAGAGGTGCTGTGCCAGAGCCAATGCCGAAGAAGGGGGCACTGTGCTGAAACCACTGCTGCCAGGAGGAGGGAGCGCCGTGCTAGAGATAAGTTGGGGATGCATGACCGATAGTTTGCCTAGAGAGTGCTAAATAATCTTGCACCGGCCCTGCTCCTTGGCAGGTTTAATTTCTAACCAGGAAACTCACCTGATCGAGAGACAGGAGGCAGAGGAGACGGATGTGGGGACAGGAAGCATACGCCTGACACTATCCCCCCCCCCCATGCTGTCTGCTGCTTCTAATTTAGTTCTATGGCCCTACTGCCTCACCCGCTCCTCTCGTGCTACTGATGGCAGCCTCGGGTTTCCCTCTCCCATGGAAGAAGCGACAGTGGCAATTCATGTCTCTCCATTTTATTTCCCCCAGGTCGAAACAAGGCAGCCAGCAACAAGTCCAGGGTTTCTTTCCACGCTCAAGGTTTATGTTGCGCAAGGCCGGGGCAGGTGGCTGTTTTCCATAGTCCATGCACCCCCCTCTCTCCTGTGTCACGGCGGTTGTGCACACCTATGACAGGCTTTCACGTACCCCTGGCTGAGAACCACTGACTTGCTGAAAGGTATGACATTGTCCTTTAAGGATTACTTAACTAATCCTACAGAATTTAAATATTAATCTCCTCCTATAGTCTGTCACAGGAGCACTTTCATGTTTAAGTACCAGCTATTATCAAAATATTATTACTGGGCAGCCACAGGGGAAAACCGGAGAAGTAGTTTCATGCAGAGAACTTGGAATGTAATCGCACTGAGACCATCAGAGCATTCCCAAACAGAAGCCTAATACGGTCCTTGCAGCTGGATGGCTTTTTATGGAAAAGTTGCATACTTTCTCAGCACACAGCAAGTGAGCAACGAAGGACTAGAGAATCTGCTAAGTCATGGAGCCTGACACTTACTCAGGAGCCCTACTAGTGCATAACGCCCCTATATGGAAAGCAGGAATCAAATTCTCTAAACATCCTATTAAAGCAAGGCAGACCAATATTATAAATATTGTGTATGACAAGCTGGGAGATTAGACTATTATACAAAATGCTGCACACACTGAAAAGGACATTATGCTATACAGGCATATGGTAAAAACTGGATCACTGCATATTTAATTAACATATGATTTGGGGACATTATGTTATACATTGTATTGCGAAGATTGCTCCCTTCCTCCAGGTGCAATTGAATACTAGAAACATAGAACTATGACTGCAGAGAAAGACCATGTGGCCTATCTAGTCTGCTCATCCATCTAATTTATCTAAGAACATGCCATAATGGGTCAGACCAAGGGTCCATTAAGCCCAGCATCCTGTTTCCAACAGTGGCTAATCCAGGCCATAAGAACCTGGCAAGTACCCAAAAACTAAGTCTATCTAGCCCTTACAATTCCCATCACTCCCTCAGACTCCCTGTATTTATCCCATGCTTTCTTGAATTCAGATACTGATTTTGTCCATGCATTCACCACCCTCTTTGTAAATATTTCCTAGGATTACTCTTGAGTCTATCCCCTTTCACCCTCATCCCATGACACCTTGTTCTAGAGCCTCCTTTCCATTGAAACCTTTGCCTGGAAACCCTGCAGTACTGAGGTGTGATCATTCCCCCAGGTGTTTGCATACTCTAGGTTGTGACTCCCACCCACTAAGGCAATATTTCTTTGCAGAAAGGGTGGTGGATGCACAACAGGATTGGAATTCAAGAAAATATGGGACAAGCACAGAGAATCTCTGAGCAAGAGGAAGAGATTGTAAAGTTGTGCAGGAGGGGTGGATGGGCTGTACGGTCTTTACCTATTATATTCTCTGTTACTATGTTTCCAGGAATATGAATATGAGATGACACACACACCCCCGTCCCAAGTATGCTTGTATTGTGCAGTGTGAACCCTTCTCTACCAGATGTCTGTGGGTTTGGAAACGTAACCCTCTATCTGACCTATGTATGGTTGGGTGTGGATCCCTCCCTCTGCCCCATTACCACCACAGCACTTGTAGATTCTGAGGTATGACTACTTCCACCAGATTTGTGCGGTTTCTAAAGTGATCCCTACCGCCAGGTGTGTGCAGATTCGGTGACATATGACATGCGGTTCTGAGATATTCCCAACCCTGTGTGTGTACGGATTGTGAAGTGTTACCCCCCTCCACTGGAGTTTACTCACTCCCCTCGGGTAATATTGACACACTAAGGTAACCCTACGTTTATGATCACCTACACCTATTAAACATGCTAAACCTGCAGTGGGGGCTCTCCTCCGGACATGCAATGATGCAGCTACGGCTAGTTTGCAGTGTTCTGCAGGCAGCTGAACTATGTGCAAAGTCAGGAAAGAAAGCACGAGTCAAAGAGGAAAAAAAGCTGCTTTCCCAGATGTATCCCTGCACAACCCCCCCCCCCCCTTCCACTTTATACATCCATCCCACAAAGGAGTTGGGGGGCCTGAAAATGCAGGCCCGTCAGATGTTCCAGATGTTCTAAACAGCTGAGCAGAAACTGGGCGTGTGGAGACATTCAGACTGCCCATCCCATCCCTGTACCGTTCTCTCTCAAACACTGCCTTCTGCACTGCAGAACTTGTTTACGTTCAACCACTAAAGTCCTTCCAAACGGATCCACTCCCCAAATTCACAAGATTCCTAGCCATACCGAAGCACAGCTACCGTTCATCGCGGCGCAGTTATCTGCAGCTGCAACTTTTGGCTCTCCAAAAGTTACGCCAGAATCATTCGAAAAAGGGCGGACGGAAGCCGAAAAGCGTTTGTGTATTTTGCAGTTACTCACACGCAGAGCCCTCCTGGAGACGAGGAGAGGAGATGGATATCCAGAACCGGAGCTTGCTTAGCTCTGGCGGGCGCTGCACAGCGTCTGCTCATTCACACGGGAGCAGTGGCTGGCGCGAGGAGGGGGGGAGGGGGTCCCAGCCTCCTCATTAGCATACAGCCTGCTAGAGGCTGCTGAGCGCGAGGGCCCGGGACCGCTGCTGGTTACTGTTTGACGCGAGAGCTCCCGGGGGTCAAGTGCGAATCCAAATGAAGAGCGCGAGAGCAGCGAGCATGTGGAAAGCCTGGCACGCGGGGTTCACACACAGTGTCACGAGGCAAAGCGCGCGGAGGCACGGCTTCGGGCAGGCTTTCTGAAAAGGGTGTGGTTGGGATTGTGTATGGGCGGTAGGAGTGTGTATGTGTGAGGATTTTATAAGATTCTCCTTATAGTGTGGGGCGGGGGTTGTAGGATGTTTGTGTAGGTAGCAGATGTGATTCTAAGGGAGTGTGTGTGTATGAATAAGTTGTTTTGTTGGAATAAGTTGGGGGGGGGAGGGGTAATGTAGGATTGTATGTGTAAGGAACTGTGAGGTGGGTGGGGGAAATGTCAGGGTTTGGCTGGGTGTGTAAGATGAACGGCGATCCTGCGTTGTTTGTTTTCCTTGTCTCTGCGGTGAACGTGCTGGGAGCGGATGTGTGTGTTGGGTTGGAGAGTGTAATGTGCTGGGGGGGTACTTTGGAAGCACCTTTTTGTGCTATCCTTTATTACCGTAGTTGCTTTAGTTATGTTTTCCGTCTCTGCCTGTGTCCCTCCTTGGATAAATGCTCAGGGGGAGGGGAGAGGAGTTGGATTGGAGTGCTAGACGGCATTCGAAACAGATTCCCATTTGAGAGCACTGGCTATTCTATTTGAAGCCTCTGCTTTCTCAAAATATTGCTGTCATGTTCCTGGTTTTCAAGCTTGACCAAGATACTCCCAAATTGGGCGAATTTTCTTTCCTTTTTTGAGAGTTATTCTGCCTAGAGGCTGACGGACATCGATCCCATTACCTAATTCTTTCCAACATTTTGTAAGTTGGAAAGCATAACAATACAAAAATCTTCACTCGCCTCAAGCTCTTGTTCATGGGAAGCGTTCCAGGAAATGCAGAAAACACAGTAACCTCACTTACATGAAGCATTCCAGAGAATTCAGAAAGAATGAAATTGCTTAGCTGTAACAATAGTTATTCTCTGATAACTGCAGAGAGCCACACAAATGGCTTATGTAATTCCATCTCATGACACAGATGAGCTTTCTAGGAAAGCTATATGGGCAGACACAGGCTTGAATCCATTGTGTCTGTTTACCGATTAGCAAAATTATTCTTATGAAGAAAAAGGTAAAGGGGGCAACTCTCCGGGGTGAAGGCAGTTAACTTGTGGAGCTGTTGTGATCACAAAACATTTATTACAAGTAAGTAATTTTGCTTTGTCCGAAGAGAGGAAGTAAAACAAAGCAGCACGGATCGGTCAGTCTGTCCCTGGTCCAATCTGGAGCTCTAAAAATGGACATGGAAAAATGCCTGCAAGTTGTAAAGTCCTATGGCCACAGCAGAAGCTGAAATGTTGTACAGTGCAAACCGACTGCAAAGGGAAATTGCCAAAGATAACGGATGATAATTTTATATTAACAAATAAAAAAAGATTTGCAAAGAAATTCATATGAGTGCTTAATTTCCAAAGAACTCCACAATGATGGTAAAAACCATGTTTATAATTTGGCTTAAGTCCAGACCTACCATCACCCTTGGGCAAAGCTGTCTTTAGTGGGAGACCAACTGAAGTTTTGGGGGTCCCAGGCCTGTCCTGGTGGTCCTGCCCCCAACATCTAACAAAAGTTATGGTCCCTCCTTCCTCAGCTTTTCAGTATGGAGTGGTGGAAAAAGCTGCCTCCCTACCCTACCCTATCCATTGTGCAGGCTGCAATACTAACAGTAGCCAGCAGGTGTCAGGATTGTCTGTTTAATGATACTGCTATCTATTGGCCATTGGAGGTACTACAGCCTCATGTTTCTCAAAAAATATTTTTTCCATATTTTTCCATTTTATTTTTTTAAATCTTATTTTCCTAGCATGTAGACACGATGGACTCTGGACCAGTGGGTTTATGTGCCCCTGAAGGCAGATGGAGATGGAGATGGAGCAAGCTGCAGTGGCCCCAGCCTGCCGGTATTCTGTCTCTAGCAGATGGTGGACATGCATCTCGCTATGGGGATTGCTTTGAGCTTTTTAAAAGGAGAAATTTTAAAATCTAAATTTAAGAAAAGAAAGCCCCGCTCTCCTGTGGTGATACCTAAAGGTCCCTTCCCCCAGCTGAGAATTCTTGAGGCGATTTCCATGGTCCCTCAGAGATGTGCCTTGGTCCGGTAACTGGGTTTCCCGGCGTGGACTTAGCTGCTTGTTCAGCTGAAAGACAGAAGGTGCAGGAAGCCGAGTGCAGTGGTGACTGCAGATGCCCTCTCTCCCTGCAGCTGGAGACAGTCTCTGTACTCAGCCGGTAAGGGCTGAGCTCAGATAAGGTTTAAAAAAAAAAAAAAAAAAAAAGGAAGTTTTACCTAAATCAGAGTCAGAGAGGTTTCAGGACTCCCTCCAGTCTCTGTGCACTGTACCGACATTCATTCCTGATCCCATTGGGATTGGGGAACTGGGCAGCCTGGCTAGGCCCAGCAGTTAGGCTTTTTTCTTGCACACCATATAGCAGGCCGCGGCGGCTGTTTTCACGCGCTCTTGTGTGTGTGTTCTGCTGCCCTCTATAGGTCGTCTGTGTGCCAGCTCTGCGCACACTGTCGCGCGTGTTCTGCTGTCCTCTATAGAAGGTCAGTGTTTTGGCTCTGCGCATGCGTTGTGCGCTTGGTTTTTGGGTATGCTTTTCATGCGCACAAACGTTTTTACGTGCTTAACTTGGCACACAGATTGTGCATTCGTCTTGCCATGCTTTCTTCTAGGCGCTTATTTTTTGGATGCATTTCATTTTTGAGCTCGAGCCATTCCGACACACGTTTACCACAGCGATGGCACCAGTAAGCAAGAAGCCTGAGTCTTCCTATTTGTGTTGTCTGTCATATTAGGGCTTCTCAGCCTGACCTGGCTTCTAACCTGTGTCAGTGCTGCTCAGACGCTCAGAGAGAGTTGACTTTCTTGGATTTTGCTAAGCCTGGTTCTTCCCAGTCTGATGATGGGTTGGTCATAGCCTTGACTGGGGGAGATGCCAGATCTTGGTTCTCCCTTGACTAGCGCCTTCGCTGATGAGGGCAGTTCTGTGGGACCAGCTCTAATTCCTTCTGGGCTTGGTCTGGACCCGGCTGCTTTTTCTTGGGTGGAATTTTTTAAGGCTTACAAGCCTTTCTTCAGATGCAGTCCTTCACTTTCCCCATTTCTGTCCAGTTGGACTCAGGCAGTGGCTCCTTCCTCTTCCAGTCCTATACTTAAGTGCCAGGGCTTGCCTCTGCTCTCTGTAGGTGTTTCCATCAGGAATCCGGATGGCACTGATGATCAGATTGATCCTGATTCCCTGGAAGATGGGAAAATTCCTCCAGGGCTGGAGCCAGATCGAACTATGTGGCAGTTTTTTCATAGAGATGAACTGCTGGCTCTGATTTCCCAGACCTTGGAACAGCTGGGTGACACTAGTTCGGATGCTATGTCAGAGCTCCAGAAGAATCCCTCTATGGTTTCCTTACATAAAGCCTCTTGTCTTTTCCCGGTGATGAATGCCATCCAGGAATTGACTGATCTGGAATGGAATACCCCAGAGGCAAATTCTAAAGGGGGTCAGACATTGGAAGGCCTGTACCCCTGGATCTGTGAGAGAGCATTTGCATTTTCCCAAAATGGATGCTCTGGAATATGCTGTGTCTAAGTGGACAACTATCCCCATAGAGGGAGGAGCGGCCTTGAAGGATGTACATAATCGAAGGATTGAGGCTATTCTTAAGCAAGCCTTTGAGGCAGTGGCGATGAATTAACAGAGTGCTTCCTGTTGTGCTCTAGTGGTGAGATCTCATCTTCTTCTCTCGCAGGAGGTTGATGAGTCTGGAAGGAATTCCAGAGCGGTTTTGGAGCTTGCTGCCTCCTATTTAGCAGACGCAGGCTGTGATTTGGGACAGACCTTGGTCAGAGGAGTGGCTTTGGGATAGCAACAAGGTGTTAACACTGGTTGCAAAATTGGTTAGCTGACACAGCTTCCAAAGCCCTTTAAAGGCTCTCTCTTGTTTGGGAGAGAGTTGGAGTAAGTGGGCAAGTCTCTGGTGCCTCTGTTGTCAGAGGATAAGAAACAGTTACAGCACCCTTTTGGTATGAGGGATCATTTCCAGGGTTACAGATGTTTTCGTCCCTACAGAGGAAGGACCTTTCAGTGGACTCGACCTTTCGGTAGGTCTCAGTCCTTTCATCCCCAGCAGCCCAAGAGAGGAGCGGGCTTGGGTGGTGGACCTTCCCGAGCTTCCCAATGACAGTTTGCTGACCCACCTTCTGGAACAGGAAATAGGGGGATGTCTCTCTCTTTTATTGGAGGTAGGTTGAGATCACGTCGGACCAGTGGGTCCTGGAAGTGATATGCAAAGCGTATACACTGAAATTTCACAGTATTCCTTAGGATGTGTTCATAGTGTCTCCTTGCCACTCCCGCAGAAGAAGCTGGCAGTGGAGTGCATGTTTCAAAGGCTCCTCAGACGGAAGGCTTTGGTTCTGGTGCCCACATCTCAAAGTATGGGGCAATATTCCATTTATTTTGTTATGCCTAAGAAGGAGGGCTTCTTTCGACACCTCTTGGATCTCAAGAGGATCAACTGTCATTTGACGGTAACTCATTTCGAATGGAAACCTTACGCTCTGTAATAATGGCAGTGCAGTCAGAAATGTCTGACCTCCATGGATCTGTCAGAGGCTTACTTTCATATTCCTATCCAATTGGAACACCAATGCTTTCGATGCTTTGCAGTGTTGGGGGCACCATTATCAGTTTCAGGTGCCACCTTTTGGTCTAGCCACTGCTCCCAGAACATTTTCCAAGATTATGGTGGTGGTAGCAGCAGCCTTGTGAAAAGAAGGAATCCTGGTGTACCCGTTGGAGGGCTCACTGTCCAGGAGAATGGGTGTTGTCAACCGAGGTGTTTCAGTCGATTGTGGATCACTGAGGCTTTCCGTTCCTAGACCTGCTGGCGACTTCTTGAAATGCGAAGGTTCCTCGCTTCTACAGTCACAGGAGAGCTCCGTGGTCCCTGGGAATAGACACTCTCGTACAGGTCTGGCTAGAAGAGAGATTGCTTTATGCCTTTCCTCCGGGGCTAGTACTCCTGATGGCGCTGGACTGGCCCAGGCATCCATGGTATGTGGATTTATGATCACTCCTGGTGGAGGCCCCCCTTCGTCTTCCGCTGCACATGGATTTGCTTCAGCAGGGACTAGTTCTTCACAAGGATCTGACTCAATTATGTCTTATGGTTTGGTCCTTGAGAGGGCTTGCCTGTTAAATTGTGGTTATTCCTCTGCGGTGATTGGCATTTTATTCCACATTCGAAGTTCTCCACTACCTTGGCTTATCTGTGGGTTTGGAGAGCTTTTGAGGCCTGGTGTGAGAAGCGGAGTGTTCTTCATCATTCAGTTAAGATCCCTCTCATTCTAGATCTTTTTGCAGGATAGACTGAATAAGGTTTGGCCCTTAATTCCTTGAAGGTGCAGGTTCAACTCTTGCCTGTTTGAGGCCTGGTGAATGGTATTTCCTTGTCATCTCATCCTGACGTGGCCTGTCTTTTGAAGGGAGTGAAGCACCTTTGGCCTCCCTTGAGGTTACTGGTTCCATTGTAGAGTCTTAATTTGGTGCTGGACATTTTGGCAGGCCATACGTTCCAATCACTTCGTAGCCTTCCTTACAGTTGTTGATTTTGAATACTGTGTTCCTGGTGGTTATATGTTCTGGGCATCTGATTTCTGAGCTGCAGGCCTAGTCTTGCCGAGAGCCGTTCCCTTCAGGTGACTTGGGTGAACTATTCCATTCTTCTTGCCCAAGGCAGTCTCGGACTTTCATTTGAATCAGTCCATCTCCTTGCCATCCCTGGATAAGGTCAGGGATGCGGAGGAGTTTCGCCTTTTGCGCTTCTTGGATGTTAAGCGTCTTGTGCAGTATCTGGAGGTCTCTGAGTCTTTTCAAAAGACGGATCGCCTGTTTGTTCTCCATGGTGGGAGTAAGCAGGGCGCTTTGGCTTTGTGGGCTACCATAGCTCGTTGGATTAAGGAGGTGGTCACGGCTGCATATGTGGATGCTGGGAAGCCGTTGCCTATTCAAGTTAGGGCCCATTCCACTAGGACTTGGGCAGTGTCATGGGCGGAGGTTAGTCTGTCTCCCGTCAATGTCTGCTGAGCTGCAACTTGGTCCTCCTTACACACTATTTCTAGGTTTTATCTTGTGGATGTGCAGGCCCAGGAGGATGCAGCCTTTGCACGTGCGGTGTTGACTGGACTGCGGGCAGTCTCCCACCCTGTTGGGGAGTAGCTTTGGTACATCCCCCTGGTCCCGAGTCCATGCTAGGAAATAGAGAAATTACTTACCTGATAATTTTGTTTTCCTTAGTGTAAACAGAGGGACTCAGCTTCCCGCTCTCTGCTGCCACATGAGTGTCAATAGTCTTCCTGTGGGGCTCTGGATCCCAAGGCATTACTGGTAAGTGTTCATCCAGTCCCTAGCTTGGGGTACCGAGAAGCTTATGTGAGTTCAAGGTATATGGTTGGTTGAGTACAGTTCTGGTTATGTCTTTAATCATGTTTTCAATCTAGTTTTTTTGTTAGTCTGTCCACATTTGCTTTTGAAGAGAATACTGGCAAGCTGTGGTCTCTTCAGGGTTATATATATACTGTGACATCAGCTTGCTCCGTCTCTATCTGCTGGCAGGGGAGCATAAACCTCACTGGTCCTGAGTCCATCTGTCTACACTAAGGAAAACGAAATTATCAGGTAAGTAATTTCTCCATTCTATTATTCTCTAGAAGTGGGGAGCATATATCATCACTCTTGATCATGTTGGGCAGTGTAAATCAGTCTTTATCCATAGGTGCTGTGAGGAAACGTTTCTAGCTTTTTATTATGTTTTTATTTGATTTATTACTCACCTCTTTCCTGAAAATTTGATTGCTGTAGGTTGAATGGTTCGGAAGATCAAATGTACACAGACAGATCCATAAGTTTAAGGGGAAAAACTTTTTTTTTTTTCCAATTTTGGGCTAGATCCATAAATTTTATGTGAAAATTGCCTGTAGATGTGCTGGTTTCTTCCCAAAACCTAAACGCCCACAGGAAAATTAAGTCTGGGGGTGCACTTGTCCGATGGAGATTAGCACCAGAGCTGTTTCTGAAGAAGCCAGAAAAGGGAAGAGAGAGAATTGGGGGGGGGGGGGGGGGGGGGGGAAATGGAGAGGAAAGAGTAAGAAAAGGGGAGAAAAAGTTAAGCTTTCAATTGTGAATCAGCTGTGAGGATTCCTGTGTACTGATCAAATAAAAAACATTTTTTAAACAAAGAGGGAAAAAAAATATTTAGAAGCTGGTCCCAGTGCAACTTGCACTAATTGTTTCCACAACACTAATAAATATTTTATTGGCAGTACAGTAATTTAGCCATGTGAAATATAAACGCTGAAGAGTTACCGCACGAGACTCTGGATAATTACAGCTACATTCAGGCAAAGCAATTTTCAAAGCCATTTACCCTCTGAATCGTGTTTTACCTGGGTAAGCTGGCTGGCTGAAACCTGCCCTCCCTTCAAGCCGGCGTGGGGGAGGGGGGTTTCCATGAGCACGCATCCCTTTGACCTATATTAAGGGAGGAATTCCCAGAGACGTCTCAGACGAGATGGCAAAACAACGCTAGTAAACTATTTTCAGATCGCCATGGGTTGCTTTCCACAGAAATTTTATCTGTGCAAAAAAAAGCAGGAGCAAAAAAAAGCAGGTGCAAAAGTACCCATGGTGATTTTCATAGGGAAAGCATGTGCACAATTGCCCTTTGAAAATTAGGTGCAAGGTCCATGGGGCGTGTATCTAAGTGAACAGTTTGAAAATTGGCTACTCCTCCCCAAGAGAGAACTCCTTGAGGCTTTCTCCTGAGAACAGGGGAACCAATGCTGTCTTACACCACTTCTGCGAGTCAGTCCCAACACTTATTGAAAGACAACATCCACCAAGAACTAAAGGAGTCTGCTTCCCAGGACACGTCCATTCCCCCTTGTCTGAAGTCTGCTTGTGAAAAAAATAACCCTATCCAAGCCCTCGTGTCCCTTCAGACATGCACTGAATATCTGATGTGCTTAGGACACCATACAAAAAGTTATAAGAACACATATACATGTTTCTAAGTTAGTCGCACTGTGTACTGAAGGGTACAGTCATATGACAGTCGTATCTGAACAGAGATGGAAAGAAATACATATATACGCACACAGATTATTGCCAGTGATGTTTGGATATGACCTTTAACACATATTCATAAATTTTACCCCCATTTCACGAGGCTTACATGCTTGTTCAGTTCTGGATCCTTTCTGGATAAGCACATTTTCAGAAGGATGTGATTATAAGCATAGAAAAGTAAGCCTGGAGAAAAGAGGATGTTGTGAGGGTGTTCCAATGTGGGTTTGGAAGTATGCATGTGTACATAATTTACAAATGGTGTACGTGCGCACGTCCTCTAACACGCGTGTGTGCTTTTATGCCTGCTAATCAAGTTGCAGATATATTAAATCTAACTTCGCTTTTATCCTGCTGGTGGGTAGGAGGGTAGAGGGTGCAGGTGAACTGGTGGAGATTTCAGTGAACTGATGCTTTGAAGTATGCACACAAGGAAATATTTTTCGTAAGCAAGACCCGCACATACATCAGCCAGCTTTATAAAACTTTCTGCCTCCGTGCATAAACTAAGGGTTATTATGTACATGTTACAATTATATCTGAATGCTTTTATAAAATAGGTGTATAAACTATGGGGATGCCTGCATTCAAAAAAAGTGTATGTACTGAAACATACATGCATATTTTCAAGGCAGTATTTTATACACCGTATGGTTCCTGCTGCATAGTTGATAAACTACAGATGTAACTTTAAGAGCACCTACTTTTATGTGTATGTGCTGTGTTGTGCACACTATTGAAAACTACCCTCCATGGGAGTTATTCTGTAACAGTTTGCATAACTTACACCAATTCCCAAAGCAAGTTCACTTTAAAGCTTAACCTGGCAAAACTCACGCAAGTTACACCTCTGTACTTTGCATATAATTTTTTTAATGTATATTTATTAAATGCAACACTGAACAATAGAACATTAACAATACCAATGAAAAGGAATTCAAACAGCAAGCTGTATCAATTTTTTTTTTTTTTTTTTTGAAACCACATTAAATACTACCATAGTAGTAAAATAAGACAAGATAATCATTCATTCCTCATTCACACCTAGTCCCTAACCAAGCCATTCATTATGGGGCGGATTTTAAAAGGCCTGCGCGCAGTGTCCTCGCGTGCCGGCGGCCTATTTTGCATAGGCCGCCGGCGCGCGTAAAGCCCCGGGACGCGCGTAAGTCCCGGGGCTTTCGAAAAGGGCGGAAGGGGGTGTGTCCGGGGGCGTTCCCGAAACGCCGTGGCATTTCGGGGGCGGGCCCGGGGGCGTGGCACCGGCCCAGGGGCACGGTCGAGGCCTCCGGACCAGCCCCCGGGACTGGAACATGAGTGGGGTTGCCGGCCGGCAGGCGTAACTTTGCCGACAAAGGTAGGGGGGGGGTTTAGATAGGGCTGGGGGGGGTGGGTTAGGTGGGGGGAGGGTGAAGGAAAGTTCCCTCAGAGGCCGCTCCGAAATCGGAGCGGCCTCTGAGGGAACAGGCAGCGCCACTGGGCTCGGCACGCGCAGGTTGCACAAATGTGCACCCCCTTGCGAGCGCTGACCCCGGATTTTATAAGATACACGTGGCTACGTGCGTATCTTATAAAATCCAGCGTACTTTTGTTTGCGCCTGGTGCGCGAACAAAAGTACGCAATCGCGTATTTTTTAAAGATCTACCCCTATATGAATATATACAATATAAAATAGGTTTTATATTATAAAGGCATAAACTCATAAAAAGTTGCCCAAATTTTCTGAAATTCTTTAGGCAAAGGCTTCTGCATCATCTTGGCATCTAATTGTACTAATAATTTCCAATCTAACATGAAAAAAAACAAAACAATTGTATAGGAGTGGAGTGTTCTTTCCTCCAAAATTTAGAAATACCCAATCTAGCAACTGAAAAAGCAATCATAACCTTTTGGTAAATCCTCTGCCCACTCTAAAAGGCCTAACAAGCATTCAGCTGTGAAACAGGGCTTAACCCCCACCACTTGCTCCACTACCTCTAGAGCCTTCTTCCAATAGGTATAGAGTCTATTACAAAAAATAAATCTATGGGAAAATTATATCTTTAGTTATGACATTTTACACACTCATCGGAAACACTAAGCCCCATTTTAAAAAGTTTAGTTGCATCAAAATAACATGCAAGATTTCAAATTGCATTACCTGGAATTGTGAGGCGAGCGATATAGCATTCAAAGTCTTAAATAACGTTGCTAAATTAGTCACATCAATTGTAGTACCTAATTCTGTAGACCAGTTCTCTGCTAAAGCAGATAATGTTACTGTACTTGATTTTTTCCAATCTCATTTTATACCAGCATGCTAGCTTATTATCCTTAATAACAGTTCCAATTATAAAACTTGCCAGAGATTCAGAGCTAATAATGCAAAGTTCACTACGTTTTATCTCTAACACATGTCGTCTAGCCTGTAAATAAGCATACAATTGTGTATTAGAGAGATGAAAATCCATTTTCAGTTGGTCAAAAGGAAAAATTGTATCCGTTGCTACACAATACAATTCAGATAATCTAATAATACCTAGATCATGCCATATATGTAAAATACTAGGTTGCATTCACTATTGGGCAGATTTTAAATCACGTTCACGCGAAAATTCAGCATGTTGTTTGTCTCCGCCTGTACTTTTAACCAGAGAATTGGTGAGCAGTTTTCAGACACAGTATTTACCCAGGTAAATGGCTCCTGAAAATTGCCCTGTATAGGGGTAATTTTGTAACTACCAGCAACTGATACAAAGTCCGTGGGTATCTTTAACCCTCTTCACACTGATTTCCAAAGTGAAATTGCACGCATTTGATCGGAGAATGAGCAATCAGTAATGCAAGCGAGCAGGGACGTTTTTAACTATTTAAGGAGCTCTGGGCAAATGTTTGTGGCTGAGACCACTTTTTATTTTTTCCCATATTGACCACTGCCCCCCCTCACCCTCTCAGCCTGCACCCCTCGCCTCTGCCAACTGCCACCCCTACCACTTGTCTCCTTCCTTTGCTCTCGGGCAAGCCCCACAAGCCTCTAACTAACTCTGCCTTTGTGCTCTGTGCCACATCTGGCCCACTGTTGCAGTTTTCCTGCCGTGCATGTCGTCTTCTTCTGGTCTGTGTGTGCCCATATAAGCTCAGCATGCAGCAGCAGCAGCATACTATTGCTGGCCTCTGCAGGCTGGCATAAACACAGTCCTTAAGGGTTTGTGCTATGGGCCCCCTGCTATGTAGGACCTGGGGCAGCTGTCCCTTTTACCCATTACGTAAAAGTGGCCCTGCAAGCAAGTTGGGATGAGTCCATCGCTATATACAGTTGTGCTCATAAGTTTACATACCCCTGACAGAATTTGTAAGATGTGTAGCATTTTAAGAAAATGAGTGATCAGACAAAACACATCTGTTATTATTTTTAGTTTAAACATGTTTACTAGTAAGCACAGGTAGCAGAATACATCAGCATAACAGCAAATACAAAAAAATCTGCTAAGAATGAACATATTTGCATTCTTTACATAATGGAGATTACATATTTATTTATTAATTATTAGAGGGCTTACAATCTAAGTTTTTGTACCTGAGGCAATGTAGGGTAAAGTGACTTGCCCAAGGTCACAAGGAGCAACAGCAGGATTTGAACCTTGGTCTCCTGGTTCATAGTCCACTGCTTTAACCACTAGGCTATTCCTATTCCCCAGGTGGACAGAATGACAAATTTTTAATTTTCTCCCCGTACATCCCTAATGTAGCCCTCCCTTACTTCCCTTCCCTACTATATTTCTTACGCATATAGATATAATCATCCTGATCTGTGTTGGACTACTCTGTACATGTTTAAAAACACAGGGAATGTAATGAAAAAATACAATAAAATATATAAGGAAGTAATCAATAAAACCTGCCTATTAAAGTGAGTTCAATATAAAGCTTCTAGCTCTACTAGAGAGAATTTGCAGATAAGGACCCCACACCTTCAAAATTTCGCTTTAAAAGGTGTTGAAGTCACATTTGTAATTTTTATTGTGTTTCAAATTTAACTATTATGCATTACAGAATAGCACAATTATTAAACAAACCATAGTAATAAAGAAAATAATAAAACGGTCCTGTTAATAAAAAAAAATTTGCATACCCTTGGTTCTTAATATCACATGTTGTCCCCTTTTATAATCGATGATGGCTTATAGTCTTTTGTGAAAATTGTGAATGAGGTTCCAGATCCTGTAAATTCTTTGGCTGTCTAGCATGAACTGCATGTTTAAGTTCTCCCCAAAGTGGTTCAATGTTGTTGAGGTCAGGAGACCATGATGACCACTCCAGAACCTTCACTTTCTTCTGCAGCCACTGAAGGATTGACTTGGTCTTATGTTTCAGATCATTGACATGTTAGAAAGTTCAAGCACGCTCCATATGCAGCTTTCTGACAGATGAATACAAATTCTCCTCCAATATTTTCTGATAAGATGCTGAATTCATCCTGCCATCAATTTTGACTAAATTTCCTGTGCTGCTATAGTTCACCCCCCACCCCCAAATAGACGAGTTCCACCTCCCTGCTTCACAGTAGGCATTGACTCCTCTCCAAATATAGCGCTTATGGTTGTGACCATAAAGTTCAATTTTGGTTTCATCACTCCAAATTATTTTGAGGCTTCTCTAGATGCTCTTTGGCGTATTGTAAGCGGGCTGTTTTATGGCATTGGTGCAGCAATGGCTTTTTTCTGACATTACCATGCAGCCCATTTTTGTTCAAGTATCTCCTTATTGTGCATGCTTGAAACACGCACATCACACTGTGTTTCAGAGAAGCCTGAATTTCAATAGAAGTTGCTTGTGGTTTTTTCTTTGTATCCTGACAAATTTTCCTAGCAGTTGTCTGAAATCTTTCTTGGTCTACCTGACTGTGGCTTGGTATTAACAGAATCCATCATTTTCCAATTCTTGTTCAGAGTTTGAACAATACTGATTGGCATTTTCAAATCTTTGGATTTTTATATTCTTTTCCTGATTTATAAAGTTGAACTACTTTTGCTCACAGATCCTTTGACAGTTCTTTTGCTTTCCACATGTTTCAGTAACCAACAAAGTCAGTGCAGCCCTGTATGAAATGCACAATGGTTTCTCAAGAGCTAAGAAACTCATTAACTATTTATGCACAGACTAATTACAATCAAACAAGGCACAGGTGTGGACACCTACCCTTCAACGCCATCTCAACTTGTGTGTGTCAACTTGAGTGTATATTATCAGCCCAAATATTCAAACTTTTGAACAAGATCATTTTATTATTTTCTTTATTGCTATGGTTTGTTTAATGATTTTGCTAGTCTTTGCATAATAGTTTAATCTGAAACACATTAAAATAACAAACATGTTTTGTCTGATCACTCATTTCCTTAAAATGTTACACATCTTACAAATTCTGCCAGGGGTATGTAAACTGATAATCACAATTGTATATTGAATTGGATGAGTAGGCGTAGACTGGTTTCTTGGAATGCGGTGAGTCTGATCTCCTATTAAAAGGAAAACTACTTTCCACACTTAAGCATTTTGAAACTTGGGGTGTTATGTTAAAGAAAAACAAACTTAATGAGGTCAAACATGTTAAGTTCTCTGAAAACTGGTTGGGGCAGTGCTTTGCAGCCTTAGACAATGGGGGGAAAAAGGGAAATGGACATTTTAATCAAAGCCCTACTGTTTTTTGCAGATTAAGTTACTAAGGACTTGTTAGGATGTTTCGTTATTATAGAGGTTAGAATTGCTAATGAAAAGTTAATCATTTGTAATATATGTATCTCAACATATATAGTCACAAATTTTTCTCAGAGCTAGTTTAATTTCTTATGCCCAAGGCAACTATTCCTCTATTTCTAGGAGGGGTCGACGACAGATCCTCTTCAACCACTTAGATCCTCCTCATCCAGAAGGATTTTTGCTGATCAGTGCTTGGAGCGTTCACTCACTAATGGGCAGAAGCTATGTGCGTAACCTGAGGAAATCTGCCCCTGCGCGCGCCGAGCCTATTAAACATAGACTCGGCCGCGCGCTCAAGCCCCAGGACGCGCGTATGTCCCTGGGCTTGCAAAAAGGGGTGGTTCGGGAGCATGGCCAGGGGGCATGGTGTTGGCTCGGGGCGTGTTCGGGGGCGTGGTCGAGTGCCCCGATACAGCAACCTGTGTCGGGGCCTGCTGCGCCACCAGACATTCGGTGCGTGCAAGTTATGCCTGCCCAGAGGCAGGCGTAACTTCCTGGATAAAGGTTAGGAGGGGGATTGAGGTAGGGCTGGGGGGTGGGTTGGATAAGGGAGGGGAGGGGAGGTGGGGGGAAGAGGAAGGAAAGTTCCCTCTGACGCCGCTCTGATTTCGGAGCGGCCTCTGAGGGAACGGGCAGCGCGTGCCGACCCCCGGATTTTAAAAGATATGCGCTGCTTCGCACGTATCTATTGAAATCCGGCGTACTTTTGTTTGCGCCTGGTATGCGAACAAAAGTACGCGCTCGTGCTTTTTTAAAAAATGTACCCCTAAGGATCTAAACTTCACACTCTTGTACTGATTATGCCCTGATCTCTGATAAATTATTTGCCCATGTCCAGGAATCTGAGATAGACTGCTTAATTATTTTGGATCTAAAAACAAATACATTCTACAAGTTTCCTTATTTTTCCTCCGATTCTAATTTTAACGAATGTAAATATACAATAGGGATGTGCATTCATTTGAAACAAAAGTGTAAAGCATGATGAATGAGCCCATTTTGTTTCATTTCAAATGAACCAAAAAAAGAAAAAATATGACATTTCATTTTTGGGAAATGGTACACCCTGTTAGCAAGTAGTGCACTCTATTTGCAAATAGGGTATGCTTTTTGCTAATAGTAGGCCCTATTTATTAATAAGGCACACAATTTCCTGAAAAGAAAAAATATAAAAATCCCAAAAATGAAAAACAGCAAAAAAAAAAAAAATTAGTGTGCACATGCTTATTATCCAAATGGAAAGATTTTGCTTTTGAGAAGCAGTAAAGGGTAGTCCTCTTTGGAGAGAGAATTTCATATTCAGTGAGATAAAGAAAAGAAGTAGATAAAGATATATTGAAGCTAAAGAAAAAATTGAAAAGGTCTAAATGGAACCGTCAGAGTGCTCTGTCATTAAACAACAAATAGATTTACTCAGTTACAAAAGTAGCAATGAACATGTTGCTATACCAAAAACCATGAACTAACTTTCTTTTTTTTTTTTTTTTTCAGAAACATAAATTCTATAAGTTTGGGAATAAAGTGGGCAGATTCCAGGTGTGGATCGTACATATGAGAATCCCAAACTCATCCTGATTTTACAAGTAAGGGCTATAGACACATTTATAGAGAAAAGATCTCTAATATTTTATGCACAAGTTTCAAATCACCCAGATGTTTTCAGGGCTATTAGAGCTCGCTTTCAAGGGCTGTCCTGGATGGCAGGTGCCTGCCTGGAGAGGCTAGGCCCGAGGTGTGATGGAGGAAGCCAGGGGCTGGACAGAAACCAGGACAGAAGAGTGGAGCAGGAGCACTGGAACAAGATTGCAAAGCAGGGCCAGGATCAGAGGCCAAATGACTAGCATTTCCGCAGGGCTGATGCCAAGACGTTGGACCAACAACTGTGTGCCTTTAGGGAATGCTTTATATGTTAGTGTTGATTTGGGGCACACCCAGTGCTGCTCCAGAATTCTCTTTAGCTCGGTGGCAGATGTTGAGCCTGAAACTCCCAGGCCCATGGGCTAAAACCCTGTTGGACCCTGACAGAATGTCCCCCTCCTGCTTTTGAACATCCCCCCCAAAGTGGGTGCAGGGACCCGGACCCAAGCAGGAGAGCCACAGTCCAAAGCAGACTAGATTCTGCCAGGCTGGAATCAGGTACGGAGTCTGGAGCTGTAGTAGGACCACGAGTAGTTGCAGTCTTGGGAACAAATGAAGCAAGTTCACAGCCACAGCTCACCCCAAAACTTGACTTCAAGAAAGCGGTAAAAACGTACTTCTTTTCACAAGCTTTCCCAGATCTGAATTGTTAATGTGACTGCTCAATTCCATCTTTATTACATCTCAATTTTTGTTGCGATTGTAATTATATCCCTTTAATTTTGTATTACCGCCTCTGTTTGTATTATAATTATGTATGTTTTAATCTTTCTAAACCGCTTAGTTCTACTTTTTATAGTATACAAGGTGTATAAAAATCTTTTAAATAAACCAGTTGCAATCATGGAGACAACTGGAGCAAGGTCAGGAGCAATTGCATTGTCAGGGGCAGTTAGTTGCAATGTTTGCTCTATATATACAGTTGATGCTAAATTCATCAGTGCAGAAGCAGGCACTTGAGCTGTAGAAACAGCTGGTGCTAGCTTCACCAGTATAAAGACAGGAACTGGAGTTGAAGAGGCAGCTGATGTGGGCTTCATCCAAGCAAGAGCAGGCACTGGAGATTATAAAGATAGCTGGTGTGGTGCAAGGACAGGAACTGGCCCTTTATCTGGGACCAGGTATAGGTGAGCACCTCCTTTTAGATTTAAGTTTATATGAGAGAAAGTCAGAGGTTGGTTCTGGAAGTAGAGATACAGGTGGAATAGCACCCTCTCTGAATGCAAAGATCAAAAGCTGGTTGTACAGGTGAAAATTTCTCCAGATCAAGGCCCCCAAAGGCTGTCTAGCAAGAAGCAATTCCAGCTAAAGCCTTTCCTGATGGCAGGAGAATCAGCAGGACCATTTTAGCCTCATCGTTGAAATAGGAAGAAATTTCTGGAACAAGAGACACCATTGCAACTTGAACTTAAGGAACTACCCTTGAGAACCCTAAAATGATCTGGGAACCACCTATAAGTCTCTTGGAAAGCTGGAGTCAAAGAGAAGTAGCTGGCTCAGCCCAGAATGCAGTCATCAGTGGAGCAGCTGGAACCAGTTTCACTTCTGCAGGAACCTGAAGAAACATCCTCAGTGTGAGAGAATAAAGTATCATCTAGAGGGCAGATCCTAGATATAGGATCACTTCCTGCTACACCAAGGTGAGGGTCTCCTGGCAGGTAGGATTGCCAACTTTTAACCATCAAATTTCCGAACATTTATAAATTAATATCTTCACTAGGGCTGGTTTTTGGGATGGATGAGTTGGGTGGTTGCCCAGGGTGCCATCAGTTAACGGGTGCCCTGAATACTAGGGGGACAGAAGAGGAGAGGCCCTGTGTGGTCACAGCAGATTTCATCCCATCGCAGTCAGAGAGGAATTGTATGGTCATGGTGGATCCCACTCATCGTATTTCTTTCCAGATCATTTATAAGTATATTGAAAAGTAAGGGTCCCAATACAGATCCCTGAGGCACTCCACTGTCCACTCCCCTTCCACTGAGAAAACTGACCATTTAATCCTACTCTCTGTTTTCTTTCTTTTAGCCAGTTTGCAATCCACGAAAGGACATCGCCACCTATCCCATTACTTTTTTACTTTTCCTAGAAGCCTCTCATGAGAAACTTTGTCAAACGCCTTCTGAAAATCCAAGTATACTACATCTACCGGTTCACCTTTATCCACATGTTTATTAACTTCTTCAGAAAAGTGAAGCAGATTTGTGAGGCAAGACTTGCCTTGGGTAAAGCCATGCTGACTTTGTTCCATTAAACCACGTCTTTCTATATGTTCTGTGATTTTGATGCTTAGAACACTTTCCATTAATTTTCCTGGCACTGAAGTCAGTCTAACCGGTCTGTAGTTTCCCGGATCGCCCCTGGAGCCCTTTTCAAATATTGGGATTACATTAGCTATCCTCCAGTCTTCAGCTACAATGGATGATTTTAATGATAGGTTACAAATTTTTACTATAGGTCTGAAATTTCATTTTTGAGTTCCTTCATTACCCTGGGGTGTATACCATCCGGTCCAGATGATTTACTACTCTTCAGTTTGTCAATCAGGCCTATCACATCTTCTAGGTTCACCATGATTTGGTTCAATCCATCTGAATCATTACCCATGAAAACCTTCTCCAGAATGGGTATCTCCCCAACATACTCTTTAGTAAACACAGAAGCAAAGAAATCATTCAATCTTTCTGCGATGGCCTTATTTTCTCTAAGTGCCCCTTTAACCCCCGATCATCTAATGGTCCAACTGACTCCCTCACAGGCTTTCTGCTTCGGATATATTTTAAAAAGTTGTTACCATTGGTTCATGAAGTCTCTGAAAGTAGCCAATTTTTCTCTTAGAAGTATGCAGTCCATCCAAAATGGGGAGCTCTCTTCCCTGCTGCAATTCCTGGTTAATAACGGTAAATGGACCTGTCCTACAGAAACTTGTCCAAACCTTTTTTAAATTCAGCTTAGACTACTAGATTTGACCATATTCTCTGGCAACCAATTCCATAACTTAATTGTACATTGACTGAAAAAATACTTTCTTAAATTTGTTCTAAGTCTGCTACCAATTAATTTCATGGTGTATTTCCCTAGTTCTAGTACAGTCCTCCCACCAGTGTATTTTCAATCGGTTTAGTAGATTTTCCAGATTTAGATTGAAAAAAAAAATCTGCGTATTATATTCTTTAGGTACCGTAAGAGATGGGGAAGAAGGCGGCTCATTATCAGCACTGGTGTTGGGCTGGGGGAGGTGGGAGCAGAGCACATTTTGAAGCTACCCAAGGTAGCTGGAATCCTTGCACTGGCCCTTCTCTGAAAGGGGGGGGGGGGGTGGCACTTCCATCTACTCCAGAGTGATCTACCAACCTCTGGCACAGACTTAATTTTGATTTATACTTTTCCTTTCGTGATTGGTCAACCACTTCAAAAAGATTACATTCAGGTACTGTAGGCATTTCCCTGTCCCCAGAGGGCTCCCAACCTAAGGGCCTCATTTACTAATCCCTAAATTCGTACCTCAGGCAATGGAGTTACCATATGATCTTCACGCCCACCACTACTCAACTATCTACATACCTAATGATGAAACTGCCAACTATGTCCACCCAGACCTGAAGAAACATCCTCAGTGTGAGAGAATAAAGTATCATCTAGAGGGCAGATCCTAGATATAGGATCATTTCCTGCTACACCAAGGTGAGGGTCTCCTGCCAGGTAGGATTGCCAACTTTTAACCATCAAATTTCCGAACATTTATAAATTAATATCTTCACTAGGGCTGGTTTTTGGGATGGATGAGTTGGGTGGTTGCCCAGGGTGCCATCAGTTATCGGGTGCCCTGAATACTAGGGGGACAGAAGAGGAGAGGCCCTGTGTGGTCACAGCAGATTTCATCCCATCGCAGTCAGAGAGGAATTGTATGGTCATGGTGGATCCCATCCCACTACAGCCGAAAACTCACCCAGCCTGGCTGTGGCGTATTGCATCCTGCTGCAGCTGAAGACAGGCCCAACCTGGCCGTGACTGAAGACTGAAATCGCATAGCTGCGGCAGATCCCATCCCACCGCAGCTGAAGAGGGGGGGGCTATCAGTTGATCGGGTGCTTTTCACCCATGGTGCGATTCGCCTTAAATCCGGTTCTGATCTTCACTGATGGGGTTTACGCACATGCAACTCTTATTACCACTCTTCACCATTACAAAACAGAAACCTATAATTTGATAGCAAATCAGGACCAATCTAGTTTGCTCAATTACTTTCTGCTATAGTGTCTTAGATCCTAGTTGTTCACTGACTTTTCCCTCTCTTTGCAATTAATGATCCCGTGCTTTCTTGAATTGTTATTGTTTTTGCCTCTATCACCTCCACTGGGAGGTTATTCCATGCATCCACCACCCTTTCTGTGAAAAAATATTTTCCTATGTTATTCGTGAGTCTACCTCTTCGGAGCCTCATATCATGACCACTAGTTCTCAAACTTCTTTATTCTGAAAAAGGTTTGATTTTACCAGTCCAGGGCCAAATTATTGTTTTGTAACATTCTTTAGGCCTCTGATTGAATCATGGACTGAAGTCTATGTAAGTGACATAAAATAAATATATCCAATACACTGAATATACAGTAGCTACCAAAGCACACACTATATTTATTGATTTGTTTTCAGTTTTTATTGCATTTTTTGTGGAAATTTATCAGTGTTTATTACAACAAAAAAGGGAGAAAATCAGTGGGAAAAATCTTATTTTTTACACTGATTTTCTCAATTCTTGTTTGTTGTAATAAACACTGATAAATTTCCAGGAAAAATAAAAATTGAAAATGGAGGTCCCTAACTGTATTGTATAATTGAAGGGGAGGATCAGATGCTAACCTGTAGCATGAGGGCTAAAAATCAGGACATTTCCCAGCATGTTAGCCCTCCCTCCATATTTCAGGACAGAACCCCAAAAATCTGTACAATCCAGAAAAATTCTGGACAGTTGGCAACCCTACTGCCAGGTGACCTTGTTCCTCCAAAGTAGCACAAGTGCTGCTAGACTGGAATTGGACTGCTCTTCTATGTCCCTGAAGGTCTCTATATCTCTCTGTCTGCTCCTGCTCCTCTAGGTCTGCCACTCTGGCCTCCAGAGATCAAACTCATTCTCTGGAGAGCCAGAAGCTCTCTGCACTAGGTGCACACATGCAACCTCTCACCAACAGAAGTAGGTAATCATACATGGGACACTTGGTGATGCTGGACTTCTGTCTGCATCTTAAATTTTATTGAATTGAATTGTTTAAAGATAAGGTATTTTAAATGTATTTGTTGTGTCTTTTAAATCTAAGATTTTTAAATGTGATTATTAGGTGTCTAATGCCTGTGAATGACCAACAATAGTACTAAAATTAGTCAATCACTAAAATCAAGGTTAATTGAACATTATCCTAAATCACTGATTCTTATTTTGAAGATTTTCTTCCTAATGGAACTAATAATCCATATATCAAAAAGTGTGGTGGAAGTGGGTGGGAGATGGGCAGGGAAGATGGGTGACTACTTACCTAGGAACCAGTACTCTTCACTTTCTTCGATCAGCTGACTTTGCAAATTCACAATTCTAAAACTTAGAATTAAATGCTACCCTTAATCAAGCTACCAGAATTCAAGCTATTTTCTCAGAAAAAAAACACAATTATAAATGTAAAACTAAAAGCTAACTTGAACTATTACACAATATATATACAAAGAGTAATAGTTTAACTCTCCAACAAAACTTTTTTTTTTCCCTTCAAGATTTATGCGCTCTTTCTCAGCAAATCTAACTTACCACCAGAAGATGAAGGTTCTGTGTCCAAACTCCATCAGTATGCAACAGTCCAAATCCCATGTGGAGCTCAGCACTCAGCGGGGATTGGTCCCTTTCCCTATCAGTGAGCTCTGAACAGGGATTAGGGTCCCTTTACTGATGGGGAAGGAGCCAATGCCCATCCAGTGCTCAGCTTCCGAATTGAGATTGGTCTATTCACCCCTGAGTGCAGTGAACATCAAGTGCCGAGAGCTGCTTCAGGAGGGACGGGGGAAAATAGCAAGAAAGAGAAGAGGAAATTTTAGTTTTGGTTTCTGCCCCTTGTGAGAGAGAGGGCAAGAATAGGGCTATTTATTATTTTGTAATTTTATTATTTTATTCTATATTTTATGTGGCAGTAATTTTCAAATGCATTTCCGCATGTAAACACCATTTTGCATATAGAAATGGGGTTTTTATAAAATTATCCACCCAATGTATGGGTAAAACTTACAGGCATATATGTTCTCACCTAAGTTTACCAGGACTGCGTGGAGGTGTCCCAGGGAAGGGTTGGGGTGAAGTTTTCACTTTTGTGCATGCTTATTTCAATTTTAAAAAGTATTAACATAAGTTTAGACTGGAAATTTACACACTCTGGATAGCAGGTATAACTTATGTCGGTACGTCTGGTGGGATAATTTTCAGAGTGCTCCTACACACATACATTTCTGTTGAAAATCTGTGTACCTTATTCATGTGTTTGCTGCACCATGTTACAAAATTACCCTCCCTGTAATGATATTGTTGTAAGCTGTTCTGTAATGTAATATAAAGACATATCTAGTACAGCCATGAAAGTGGAGATGGTAGAAAGAGAGTTTAATCTGTCAGATGCAGAATCAGTTAGGAGCAGAGAGATCCTGACAAGGAAGTGACATCACTGGTCAAAACCCAAGCCTGGGAAACAAGATCCCCACAGGGGATTATAAAATCTAACACCATCCGCTAAAATCAGCAATCTGAGAGAGAACTTTTTAATTACCACCTTAATTTCAAACTGTGAGTATGTCAGCAAGCAAAAAAAAAAAAAAAAAGATCTGACTTAAAGGACTATATTAAAGTTTCTGACTGATCTGCAAACCAGAGCTCTCAGCATGTGGCAGGGCCTTGACAGCCTTGAATGAAGAGGCAATGGGACAAAACACTTCAATTTTCTCTGAAGGTGTAATAACTCAAGAGGACATGGAAATGTGGTTGCAAGAATTGAATTAAAATCTAAATTGAACGCAGTTAAGATCGATTATATTAAAACCTTCACAAACATGAGGGAGAAACAATCAAATTAGAACAGAGAGTAGAGGACATGGAGCAAAAGCTAGAGGAACTGGCAGATTCTTTTGTAAATCTGCAAGAAAGACTGGGCAAGTCAGAGAGCACAAATGAAGAATTCATTCTTAAAGCTGATACAATGAAGTACAGAATGAGGTGAAAGAATTTATGCCTGAAGGGAACACCGAAAGCCCCTGCGTTCTCCTCTGAAAGAAAAAAAAAAAGTACAGCAAATATTTCAACAACTTCTCTATCATGGAGCAAAAAAGCTATAGAAACCTGGCACAGGGCTCTTGGAATTCCACTAAATAATAAGCCCAGAGAAGAAATAGTGTGCTTACATTCATTTGTAGATAAAGAAGCGATCCTGTCCAGCACAAAATGAAAAATGAAGTGGTAACAACTGGAGGTAGCAATATGGAGATCTTCAACAATAAATTAACTCCTACCCTTGCTAAAACAAAAACAAAGAAATATATACAGCAGAAAAGACCTTAACGCCTGACTGGTCTGACCATTCACACCAAGTACTCAGTTCTATAATCTCTACCACTCCCTTATCCCATGCTTTCCTGAATTCAGATACTGTCCCTGTCTCTAACATCTCCATTGGGAGGATGTTCCATGCATGTACAATGCTCTCTGTAAAGAAATATTTCCTTAGATTACTTCTGAGTTTATCCTCTTTCACCCTCATCTCATGACTCCTCTTTCTAGAGCCTCCTTTCCATTGAAAGAAGCCTACTTCCTGTCCATAGAAACATTTGCAATATTTAAATGTCTGTCATATCTCCCCTATCTCGCGTTTTCCTCTAGGGTATACAGGTTTAGATCATTAAATTTATCCCCACATACTTTACAATGAAGACCACTGCGCATTTTAGTAGCCACCCTCTGGACAGACTCCATCCTGTTTATAAATTTTTGAAGGTGCGATCTCCAGAACTGTACACAGTAAATCCAAATTAGGGCTCATCAGTGACCTATACAGGGGCAATATCACCTCCTTTTTTCTGCTGACCATTTCTCTCCCTATGCACCCAAGCATCTTTCTGGCTTCTGCCGTCACTTTACCCACCGGTTTGGTCACCATAAGATCATCAGATACAAATCATCCCCAGATTCCATTCTTCTTTCATGCTTACAAGAACTTCACCCCCATTACTGTATCTCTCTCTTGGGTTTTTATAGTCCCAAAAGCAAGACTCTGCATTTTTAAGCAATAAATCTTAGCTGCAAGGCTCTAGGCTATCCCTCTAGCACTGCTAGATCCCTTCTCATGTTTTCCACACCTTTCAGAGTGAGGTGATGGTGATTTTTAAATCAGGAAAAGATAAAACATGGCTGAGCATGTCCATTCTGCTTATTCTGTTCTGTAAACAAAATTTCCTCACACATCTGCAATAAAATGAAGGCTTGGTGGGCATTAAAAGAAATTTGGATTATTAGCATCTGCAGAACAAGCACCAAAGCCACAAAGGGATTCTTTTCATTGGTAGAAAAACAACTAAATAAAACTCTTAGCTCAGCTTAATGTGTACACTGGGCAAAAAAAAACATTAAAATCATTGCGATCTGGGACAAAAGAGCTAGCAGCAATGTATTTATTTTGAATATTTTAACCCACTAGTCCAAAAAATACTTACTCCTAGCAGCTGACAACTAAAACAAATATACAGGATCATACATAAAACATCATATGTAGAAGCAAAATAGACAAGACAATATACAGCAACATAAAACAAAAACAGATCAAAATGTATATCAAAGATTTAATATGAAACAAAGTAGACCAATAAATATATATATATTAACAATAACAAATCAAAACATACAGGAATCTTGAAAAAACAAAACAAAACCCTGAGCCTAACCAAAAGCCTGTTGAAAGATAAAAGACTTCACTTTTTTAAATAAAGGGCACATAATCTGGCTCCCGTCAGAGATCAAAAGGTAGAAATTCCACTTTTTTTTTTGGGCCTGCCACCAAAAAAAGCTTAGACATGATTTTCCAGTATCTGGGCTTGTTTCAAAGAAGGAGCTAAAAATAAAATCTTTTTCTCGGATGAACATAAGGTTCAGGATTGGGCATAATCCTGAACAGCCTCCCTTCAGTAATCAGGACCAGCCCCAAGAATGGCCCCCTAAACACCAGCATTACTACCTTGAACTTTTGTTTGACTGATAATAGATAGGTAACAAGTGAAGAGGCAACATCATCGGAGAGATATTATCACAGTAACCGTTCCCCGTGATCAGCCAAGCTGCAACATTTTGGACCAGTTGCCACACATAGGTCAAAGAGGCTAGAAGTGCTAATCAGACCATGTTTCAGTAATCCAAGCCCGTTAGTACCAGTGATTGGACACTAGTTCTAAAATCCTATAGAGCTAGAAAAGGCTTCATATGTCTAATCATTTTTAATTTACCAAAAGCTGTGCAGACTACTGCCTTAACTTGAATTGTCATGGAAAGCTTTTGATTAAAAAAAATACAACCGCTCACATTCCAGACTTTGGAGCAAAGGGGGGGAGATTAACCTTCCCTACAGACAATTGTCCAAGGGGATTAATCAAAGGAGAGTGATTAACCCCTCAATGCAAAATTGTTTTGTTTTGCTGACCTTCACGTTTGCTATGACTGTGCTCACTGAAGCCTGGATGAGTGTTAAACCTGCGGTTCATAAATGCTGATGACTATTTCCAGCATAATATGAATTTTAACTTAAGACTCTTGGAGCTCATCAGATGCAATGTTTTCTGGAAGCTGGGGGTGAGTCTGCCACCTGTGCTCCTGCCGCCGGGCGTGCTGCAATTGTCTTGTGGATTGAATGGCACAGGGCAGGCAGATCCATAGAGTTCAAATCAGAAGACAGCTGCGGCATAGCCGGTGTTGAGAACACGGGCAGCAGAAGACACCCATGCAGCTTCCAGGTCAGATGTGAAATTATTCTTAATGAGCTACAATGGGACTTCCTGTCCCCTAGATGGCAGTAGAGATATCTTACCTGATATGCATGCATGGTAATAAGGGACTGTTTCATCAGTTTGTGACACCAGAATAAACTGAAATGAAAAATAGTAACCGCAGACAGGTTTACAGAAATGTTCCCAAAATCACAAAAGATTTTGTTTTGATTTGCCAAAGGCAGCAGAGTACATGAAGAAGTAAAGTGAATTATAACCTGCTGTCTTTAGAGGGAGGTTAAGAGACAATTCTGGGGAAACCATTTTGGAAGAGAAGTGATTTTAGCAAGGAGAGCTGTGGTCTCAGGTGATTGTTTTAGAATGTGTGTAATCACTCCCAGCCCCCTACCTTGCCTGGGTATTTAAGACCAAAACGGAAGAGGGCATGCTCTGAAATATCACTTCCCTATGTAACTTCACTACTTGGATTCTGTTCAATAGGGGGGGGAGATTTCTCTTTGGAGTCCTCTATTCCTTTAGATGCACTGCAATAGTAGAACTACAGGGTGATTCTCCTTAGCGGGGCTGGAAGCACAAACGCCACACCCAAAACCTGATGTTTGCAAAGGCACTTAGGGGGCCGATGCGGTAATCCACGTGTAAAATCGTGCGTGCAAACTGGGCACCCATTTTTTTTAAACACACAACACAGCCACATCTCCTGGGCGCCCAATGCGGTATGATACTGAGGGGCCGCGCTAGGGACTGGTTGTGCATCTCTAGCATGTCTCCTTGGCATCGAGCACCCAGGAGACATGGCAGTGTGCACAGCCTCGGGTTAGGAAAATGGACGCTGGTAAGCTGAGCCTTTGTTTTACTAAGCTGGCCACCGTCAAGACTCCCCCCCCCCCCCCCCCCCATGTTGTTGCTTTCTGTGGTTCCTCCTAATAAAGACTCTGTCCAAATTCTCCTTGATGTATTTCTGGGCAGAAAGCAGAGATACTCTGCCCCTGTGGGGAACCTTGCCTGGAATCAAGGCTAGGGCACAATCATAGAAGTGGTGAGGCAGTAGGACCTCCGCCTGCAGTTTACTAAAAACATCAGGGAAACCTGTATACTGTGGTGACAGGCCTGAAATGATTTCCCGGGCTGCAGGAGACACTTTGGTGAGACATTGTCCATGACAATTGGGACCCCCATCTGGCAATTTTCAACGTGGCCCAGTCGATGTGGGGGCTCATGTAGCAGGAACCATGGCAAGTTCAGAATTTATTTTTTTTTATTTTAATTTAGTCAGTTTTATATACCGATATTCGGTTTTTTTTGGACCTTCACAACGGTTTACAATTGTATAAAAATAAAAAGAACATGTACTACAGAATACAAACAACATAATTTAAATAAAATTGACTTATAAAGTATAAAAATTACAATTAAATACTTAATAAAATACAAATAAAAATAGCTCACTGAAAAACTTAACTATAAAAAAAAACACACATTAAGCTAAATAAAATCAAAATATAAATCTAAATCACTGGCTTAAGTCAATACTAAATGCTTGGTTAAAAAGCCATGTTTTTAAACGCCTTCTTAAACAGTTTCAGATCTTTTTGAAGTCTCAATTCAGGAGGCATGGTGTTCCATAATTTTGGCCCACTAACGAGACAGCTCTTTCCCTGACCAATGTAAGTTTGGCACTTGCCACAGAGGTATCTGGAGGGGTATCCTACATTGTGGGGTATGGATACGTAACATTGCGTTAAGCCAGTCAATGTGTTCGGCATAAATAGCTTTGTGAATTAAACAGAGCATTTTGTATTTAATTCTTGCCTCTACTGGAAGCCAATGTAATGTGATAAGTACAGGGGTGATATGTTCTCTTATTTATTCTAGTCAAAACTCTCGCTGCTGACTTCTGCAAGATTTGGAGTGGCCTTAATGTTGTTTGCGGAAGGCCTAAGTATAAAGAATTGCAGTAATCTATGATAGCAAATAACAAAGCTTGGAGCACGGTTCTAAATTCAGCTTGGATAAGGAGGGGTTTAAGCTGTCTTGAGAACCAGTAATTTATAAATATCCTTCTTGGATTTTTACTGAGATATGTTGTTGGATACTGAGCTCCGCATTAACTTCTATATATGCCTCAGGGAGTCATACGATTTACTTAACCAAGTATAGAAATTATTACCTACCCCCATTTTCCCCAAGACTCCAAACATGAAGTTCCACTGGACTTGATCCATTGGCATTGATAGCTAGCAAAATTGAGAGTATCTTGCCCAACGCTAAAGTAGGGATATGCTTGATATTATCTGATGAATGTAACATTTTTGCCAATACAAGGGAACTTGAATTTTATCCAGGTACTCAATCTAAAACATGTTGTGTCCGGGCTTCATCAGCTCCTCCATATAGTTTATGAAGGAGTTATGTATCAGTTGCAAGAGATAAGGCACAGATATAGGATCTTATTTTCTAAGGCTATCGCACGCCTGCGCTACCTACATCGGGGCGGAGTCGGCCCCGGAAGAGGAGGAGTCGGGGCTTCACCGGGGCAGACTCTGCGACGACTGCGTGGACAGCGAAAAGGTAAGGGCCTTTTCGCTGCCTATTTCACGCCCAATAAACTACACCTTCTATGGTGTAGTTATTGGGTGCGATTCCGGCAGCGATCGCATAGCGGAGGTGCAATCGCTGCCGGCTAGCGCAGGACCGCCCGCCGTTTCAGCCCCCGCCCCTCATTACTGCATTTTTCTAAAGTATCGCAGGCCTGCGACACTTTAGAAAATGAGGCCCATAATGTAGATCACCAAGATTTTTATGCAGTCTGCAACTGTGCCATTTTTGGGCAACACCGAACAAAGTGGATCTAAAACAGAGTTTGAGTCTTAAAGTCAGGGAGTGTTTTTCTAAATGGATGAAACTGAGAGAATAACCATTTCTGGGGTGCATTAAATCTCTTAACAAACTGAACCCTAGTTCTGGTTATGCTGATTTGTTAGATAAGTGGCAAAAGGATTTACCCTTACATTTCTTTTGTAGGACACAGTTTTCTAAAGGTTTTAATAATCTAATGGATTTGTATGGAAATGCAAATCTGAGAGAGACATTTTAAATTGTTGAGAAGAGCTTTTATTTCACAAGTTCAGACACGGAGGTGAGGCCAAAATGTAAGAAAACTAAAGGCACATTAGGACTTCTATTCTGGTCCTGCCCCAGTATACAGGCAAGAAGGTGAATTTTAAAACCAGCGCATTGTGTGCAGCCTGTGCCCAGTGACGCGGCTACTTTATAACATAACACGCACACGTTTTGAAAACAGGCTGGCCGCGTGCACATATCCACACTTTTAAGTGGGCGCGCACCTGTGCACGTAAATGCCACTTCTACTGCACAAGTGGGGGGATTTTAAAAAGGGCATGCGCCAATGCCAACGCCATTGCCACTAAAACCAGTTCGTTCCCAGCTCACCCAGCTGAGAGAGGTCTTCCAAATCCTCCTAGTTTAATAACCTTCCTTCCCCCCCCAGTTATCCCCGATCCTTAAAACTCCGCCGATCTGCTTAGATTTCATTATTTTATAACTTACACCTCCTCCATAGCAGAAGTAAAGTTTTATGCAGCAGCGGGCCTCGGCGCATGCCGGGTTGCATGAGTATGTACACGCACATCTCAGCTTCACGCTCCGAAATGCCCATGCCCAGGCACCGCCCCTTTTGGAAAACCTTTGACACGTGCGTGCTGCGGCATTTGCACGCGGATCCGGGCAGCTTTTAAAATCCGCTCGGCACACACAAGCCCGACATATTCACACATCCCCTAATGAATGCATGTGTCGGGCTTTTAAAATTCACCTTTTACTGTGCTAAGGTTGGGGCATTTGTGGAATATGTGTTAGGCTAAGTGGTCAAGTTAGGCCCAGAAGGTATCCTACTGTCAGGGAAAAGGGTGTGTTTCCTGGTCCTGAATGAGGAGTCTGGACACTTCCCAGGTGTTTCCAGCATTTAGACGGTGTGGAGGCCCATTTCTGGGCAACACCGAACAAAGTGAATCTAAAACAGAGTTTGAGTCTTAAAGTCAGGGAGTGTTTTTCTAAATGGATGAAACTGAGAGAATAACCATTTCTGGGGTGCATTAAATCTCTTAACAAACTGAACCCTAGTTCTGGTTATGCTGATTTGTTAGATAAGTGGCAAAAAGATTTACCCTTACATTTATTTTGTAGAACACAGTTTTCTAAAGGTTTTAATAATCTAATGGATTTGGATGGAAATGCAAATCTGAGAGAGACATGTTAAATTGTTGAGAAGAGCTTTTATTTCACAAGTTCGGACACGGAGGTGAGGCCAAAATGTAAGAAAACTAAAGGCACATTAGGACTTCTATTCTGGTCCTGCCCCAGTATACAGGCAAGAAGGTGAATTTTAAAACCAGCGCATTGTGTGCAGCTTGTGCCCAGTGACGCGGCTACTTTATAACATAACATGCACACGTTATGAAAACAGGCTTCCGTTTGTTAATGTCATATTGTACCGTGACGTTTGGTGGTTTTGTCTCTAATCGTGTGTGAGCTGTTAGTGGAAAGAATCTACTGTGCAAAGACACAGATTGATACCCAGACTGGAATTAAGCCTTATCCCATTTCTGATTTACCTTCATTGTGAATTATTCCTTTAAATTTACCTGTTTTCATTCCTAATAAAATCTCTATTGCAACACGCTGTAAATCCCGTGTGCGTATGCTGCAGAGATCTTCAGCCTGACACCTATTTGATGATTTAGCATCCTTGCAGGTAAAGGGGAATAGTTTGAGACTATTTTTTAGAAAAGCATGTCTTATGGGGAAGAGAGTGATTCTGCTGTCTTGGGAGAGGGTGGGATCCTCCTCCTTAGTGGTGTGGGAGAAACGTGCTACATAATTTAATGCAGATGGAGAATTTAGATTCTCTACACTCACTGAAACATAAGAGAAAATATTCCTAGAGATCTGGGCTGATTATATTCAGGTTCTCTCCCGTAGAGAAACTAGAGACTTGGCATCCTGGTTTCTATCAAACCAGGCCTTCGAAACATCAAGTACTCTATTTATTAGACTGCTTATACTCCTGTGGTACTGGCTGCTGGGTAGGGGGGGGGGGGGGTCTGGATTTGAGTGGAAGCCTCACTTCTTACTGTGTTGTTTGTCTGCTCACTATTGCCCCATTGTTAAGGGAAGAGGGAGGGAGGATAATTGATCATAGACTTCTCTGCAAATCTTTGGGATACATAAGCAATAAAGTATGTCATGCAAGGTTTTATTGATCGCCAATAAAACAGTTTAAACTTTGAAGGCAGAGGACTGTGCTGTGGGGGTGGTCATGATGGTGGCTTGCCCCTCTTCCACATCTAGCTTGCCCACCTTGTTGTCTCCCCCTACTCACCCCCAACACCCAAAATACTTCTGTCTAGAGAGGCCACTGATGCTTGCTGGTCTAAGAGAGACTTCCCAGTGGTCTCTCTGGTTCTGAGAAATAAACCATAAATCCTGTGATGTGGGAATTTGCTGTACATCATAATACAGAAGCATTGCATGTTATTGTCATGCACTTATAATAAAAGAAAATTATTTTCTTCTAAAACAGCTCCCATGTAAGACTGAATTATCAGACTGTGTCAGTCTATCAACAGAATTAGTCGGAACACCCAAATCAGAGCTCCCCCCACCCCTCAAGGGTGAGGGAAATCCTGAGTGCACCATCCCTTGTCTAAACTGGATGGGTGTGGCTCTGACAGCTGTCTGACATTATAAGACAATAGTTCACTTCTAAGCACATAACACTACCTTATTCCATTTTAAGACAAACTTTTAAAAAGCAAGGTCACAAATAAAGTAAATATAAATAGGGTTGCGATACAAGACTATAAGCGCAGATGATTCAGCCAGATGTTACGGAGACTGGAGGTCGGAAAGCATCACATGGAATCTGTGTTATGAATTATCGGTCACCTATAATTGAGCTGGTTTTTAATCATAATGAATCAGTCCCCTTTCTTAGTTTTTAAAAGCTAAGCCATTCAAGAGGTCAGGCATAGGGTTAACGTCTTTCTAAGCTGCTCTCATATAAGGTTGAGAAAAAACTACTGCCTTGCACCCCCTTTGCCTTCATATTTGCTTAATTACAGAAGCGTGAAGCAGACTGTTCATGAATTGTTATAATTGTTCTGCCCCCAAATTCAATCACAGGGCAAAGCTCGGGTGAGACTAGGCCCTCCCAGCTCCCTTGAATCTTTACAGCCCTGCCATGCGTTGGGTTGAGCTGGGCTGAATTTGGGAAAATTCTTTCAGCTTTCACTCCCGGGTGAGAAGATCACCTCTGAAGCAGATTATCGATTTACTCACAACAGAGGCTTGAATTTGCTCTCTCTGTGCAAACAAACAATTCCCTGACTTGCAATTCTCCGCATTCCAAATATGATGACATAAAGGCACAACACCAGCTAATATTTAACTTCTACAGGGAGGGCAAGGGAATGTTATTATGGGGCATTTCAAGGATTAGAAATTAGAAGCTTGGAATCCATGAGTTAGTGAGAGAGAGAGAGAAAATTTGTTAATGCATCAAGTGATATCTGTGTCTACTAAACAGATTAAAATCCGCCTAGGAAATAGGCAGTGCTAGTGAGACCTTGTATGTAAAACTGAGGCAGGAGAAGCACCTGCGTGGCAAATACCAAAGGATTCTCGAACTGCAGAAATATCTGAATACAACATCACTGAAAGATGCCATTAGTATATGGAAGCAAGTCAAGGTTAACACATTCCTCTCAAAAGGAAGTATGAAAAATGGAGAAATAGACTAGGGTGGATGACAAATTCAGTAAAAAAATAAAATAAATAATAATAATGGAAAGTATAAAAAGAGACCCAGTATGGCAATTTCTTATGTTCTTGCAATCTTATAAAGGAAAATACTCCCTTGGTACACTGCAGGCTGCTACCTTGGGGGTCCAGAAAACCTCTGGTGATTCTTCTTGCTCTTTTAAGATGTTTTTTTCCCCCAGGGAAGAGAGCTCCTCCCTGTAGGTATTTCTCCATGAAAAACTCATTCACTAGGGATCTCTAATCCTCTCTAGGCCCCACTCCATTCCAGCTTCACACAAGCGGTTGGGTTTAGGGCTGGAAGATAACATTACAGTCCTTGTAGTAAGGATACAATGTTAGTGGGGAGCCCAGAGGGTCCCTACATAGAGCTGCTGTAATAATCTCCAGATCTCCAAAAGATCTTATATACCCCAGCAGAAAATCAGGAGGAGAGGAGTCCCAGACTGCTGGTCCTACTGTGGATGGTTTGGGCAGTATTCATTTATTTATCACTTCTTGTATTCTGCATTTTCCAATGTCATGCCCAGTGCGGATCAGGTAAATACATTCATAATTTATCACTCAGCACCTTAAGACCAACAATAATATATACTAATAAAACCAGTGACATGCAGATGCTGCAGACTGCTATAGAAATGTAAATTTCAGATGCTGTTTAAGTGGTGTCCCTTTTTTTTTTTTTTTCACTGGAACCAGATCAGGATTGGCTAATAAAAATGTTTTCTGGCATTGTGAACGGTGTTTTCTTGGGCAAGAGACTGAAATCTATCCTAAGGCAATTCGGCACACACATAAGGAACTGTTGTTGGGTCAGATGGCTTTGTCTATCAGTGCCAATTTTTTTTTTTGTTTTTTTTTTTTGCCATTTATGTAAATGTTTTGGGAAATATCAAACAGCTAGATTAGTCTTTGATGTCTCTTTGTTATGGACAAGGTGGCTATAATATCGGATCCAGGTTCCCCACCGTAATGATTTAGATGTGGGTGTTTATTGAGATGAAGTGCTCCTTTACATGGTTTGCTACTCTTTTTAACATTATATATTTCTTCATTTTTTCATCCTATCTGGCTTCCTCTTTAAGACTCTGAGCTAACAGACATTGGTGTCATTTAGGGTTTTTTTTCTTTAGTTGAATGGAGGAGCCTTTGATGAAATCACTTTTCTTTCTCTTATTTTTGTGGAACTATTTTATTGTTGAGGCTCCTGGCCACAGCAGGCCACGGCCGGTTCCCCCCTACCTCCTCCATTGCTGGCCGCTTCTGCCGCTGCCCGGCGCGGCACACTCCAGGGCCGGCCGGCCGACTGCGGTCCCCCACGCAGCACTAAACGCCATTCAGTGGGGCTCTCCCTAGGCGCACGCATGCACAGGAGACTCCGCTTTTTAAAGGGGCCTTGGCTGGAAACCTCGGCCCAGCCCCGATGGATGATGTCACTTCAGAGGGATATATAAACCCTGACTCGGTCTCCAGCTATTTGCCTTTGCAACAGGTCGTCTCCTCGGAGTGCTAGTTGCTGTTCCTGACGTCTTCAGTTCCTGATCATGGTTCCGTTCCTGTTCTTGCTCCAGTCCTTGGCTCCTGAGTCCAGTCCCAGCGTTCCAGTTCCTGCTTTCCTGCCTGTGCCTCTGTTCCTGATTCCGGTCTCCTCGTCCTCCAGTTCATGTGCTTCCCTCCTCAGCTTGATCTCCTGGTTTGACCTCTGCTCGTCTGCTCCCTGTCTTGACTCTTGGCCTGGTTCCTCGTCTTGGCCTGTCTGCTGCCTGCCCCGGATCCTCTGACTGAACTCTTGTTCTGCACCTCTGCTGCCTGTCCTGACCCAGACCTCTGGCCTTGTCTTCATCTACAATATTTCTATCCTCAATGAGGCAACCCGCACCTAAGTCCTGCCAGCCCCAGCACCCAAGGGCTCAACCTGCAGGGAACGAGGGCTGGTATAGGTGAAGCTCCAGCCGGATTGTCCTCACCAGCTCCACCTGCCGGAGACGAGATCCATTGGGGGCCATCCCTCAGTGGTAGTTTCATCTCTCATCCCGGTCCAAGGGTCCACAGTCATAACATTTATTATACACTACTTTGTGTTATATATAGTATGGAAAGTACAAAAAATCACTTTGATCACATCATAAACCAAGCCCTCTCTACACGGGAGTGGTCTGGAGTCTAAACACAATGAGGCAGAACCCAAATATAAACTCTGCAGCTACAGTTCCGAAACACACGCTACGGCCATTGGATGGTTTTACCAGACATGGCGGAATACAAGCTTTTTTAAGTAAATAAGAAACTCCTCCAACAATGGGTGCAGGGTAAAACTAGGATATTTCACCTTACAATTCACCCACCATACAAAAAAAATAATTAATTTTTTGGTGTCACCTCAGTAATACAAAACCCTAACCAAAAGCCACTTGGAAACTATAGATCAAACTTGCCATACCAAAATAGCACTCGTTCCATAACTCAAACAGCAACAGCCTCACTTATGAACGGGTTGCAACTACAAGGGAAGCCAGAACATGAATACACCTCCCAACGGCAAACAGGGGCGGATTGGCCTATTGGGCATCCCCCGGTGGGCCAGTCGCTCTAATCACTTGGTCTGCTAAGCGCGGCTATGACAGAGCCTGATAGAGGAAGGAGGCAACTGCGGGGCCCCAAGAGCACCGCCTATACTCCAGGTCTCCATGGTCCACTGTAACTGCTCCATGCTGCTGTTGGTCCTGGAGAGAATGCAACATACAGCAGCCAGCTGCCCGAGAAGTCTCCCACATCTGGGAAGAGCTGCCTGCTCCTGTGCAGGACAATAGAAGAAGATAGACTCCTAAACCGTAAGACTCTCACTAAATGCGGGGAAACTCGGCAGGTCTGGAATGGAGGATACCTACAGAAGGGACATATAGCCCTGGTACCCTCACCACCACCACCACCAAAATATACTGTATGCTACTATAATATCTCACCAGCCAGCACGGCAGGTCTCAGAGTACCGTGTCAGCTCAGGACAGCCTTGCTGTTTCTATTTGCTTTGCAATTACAGTTGATTGCTCCTCACTGTGGGTTCAAGTCCTTCAGCCTGGTATGAGGAATTTCTCCATAAACACAGAATAGTGAGTGGTGAGACCCATTTGGTCTCACTAATTTACTTTCTGTTGTAATGCTATGGAGCCCAACTGATCTGAAGTTTTTATGTAACCTCTTCAGAACTATCTTAGTAACATAAGCAGAGTATGATGGCAAAGAAGTATCAACCCATTTAAATAATAACAGACCTTCAAATTAAATTGTCTTTGCCATGTAGAGAGATTTATTTCATCTGATTGCATACTACAGATGCCTAGCTCTGAACAGAAAGGGATCAGAGAAAAAGGTAGCAGTGGGGAATTTTCAGATTGTGGCAATGGTTGATGATGGTATTGGTAGTGACAATTAAGATAAACATTAATACTGTCATGACAGCTTTAACTGTTACAAATATACTAGCACAGGCAGCAGGAAACGCAGTGACAGAGGATATACTGCCCTCTTCACAATCTTTGTGGAAGGGCACCCCAGGAGCAGTGCTTCTATTAAGCAAACTAGGCGGTCGCCTAGAGAGCCAAGATTTTGGGGCGGCAAAATCCTGCTGAACATAATGTAGAGATAGCAGAACATAAGAATTGCTAAATAAAAAGTCAAGAGGAATGCTGTACCACAATAAATGCTGTCAAAGAAGGGAGTGCTGTGTTGGAGTCACTGCTGCCAATAATTAAGTGTGGTGGTGGTGGTGGGTCGCCTAGGGTGCCAAATATGCTTGCACTAGCTCTAGGGCAACCCCGAATATCACCTTACTGGTGGAGTTGCCCTTAACTGTTATGGCCACAGTGGTCTCAACAGACTTGGTCTGCGACTAGCATAGGATCAGTGGTCTCAACAGTTCCTGCCCCTAGTTAGTGAGTGTAGCAAGGAGCATTTAAGGATGTGCAACCCTCCCCAATGGGAGTGGTCCTAGTTTTTGATAAAACTCTTGCACCTACGTGATGCCAGAGGAGTATGCAGCAGGATTCCTAAGAGCTTGGCATTGGGAAATGTCAGTCTGCCCATGCAGTCTCAGGGCATCACCTCCCCTCAGAGCTTTACAAGTGGAAAGTATCCAGAGTGGGACCTTCTCACAACCAAGGAGTGTCTGGAGAAGAAGAATTCCTATCCAGGGAAGGGGGGACTGGGGCTCAACAGGGAGAACCATGAGGGACCTGAAGAGAAGAGGTGGCCAGGAAGCCGAGGAACTGAAACATACAGCAAAAATTGAGAACATAAGAAATTGCCATGCTGGGTCAGACCAAGGGTCCATCAAGCCCAGCATCCTGTTTCCAACAGAGGCCAAAACCAGGCCACAAGAACCTGGCAATTACCCAAACACTAAGAAGAGCCCATGCTACTGATGCAATTAATAGCAGTGGCTATTCCCTAAAGGGCAGATTTTATAAATATACGCGCGTGTGCACTTTTGTTCGCGCACCAGGCGCAAACAAAAGTTCAGCGGATTTCAATAGATACGCGCGTAGTCGCGCGTATCTGTTAAAATCCGGGGTCGGCGCACGCAAGGCTGCCCAAAATCGGCAGCCTGCGCGCGCCGAGCCGCACAACCTGCCTCCGTTCCCTCCGAGGCCGCTCCGAAATCGGAATGGCCTCGGAGGGAACTTTCCTTCCACCCCCCGCACCTTCCCCTCCCTAACCCACCCCCCGGCCCTATCTAAACCCCCCCCCCCACCTTTGTTGCACAAGTTACGCCTGCGCCATGGTCAGGTCTGGGGGGCTGGTCCGGAGGCCGCAGCCACGCCCCCCAGGAAAGCCCCAGGGCTTGCGCGCGCCGGCAACCTATGCAAGATAGGCTCGGTACGCGCAGGGGGGGTTTGGGGTAGGTTTTGGGGGGTTGTGCGTGTAACCCTTTGAAAATCTACCCCTAAGTAAACTTGATTAATAGCCGTAAATGGACTTCTCATCCAAGAACTTATCCAAACCTTTTTTGAACCCAGCTGCACTAACTGCACTAACCACATCCTCTGGCAACAAATTCCAGAGCTTTATTGTGCGTTGAGTGAAAGAATTTTCTCCGATTAGTCTTAAATGTGCTACTTGCTAACTTCATGGAATGCCCCTTAGTCCTTCTATTATTTGAAAGTGTAAATAACCGAGTCACATCTACTCGTTCAAGACCTCTCATGATCTTAAAGACCTCTATCATATCCCCCCTCAGCCATCTCTTCTCCAAGCTGAACAGCCCTAACTTCTTCAGCCTTTCCTCATAGGGGAGCTGTTCTATCCCCTTTATCATTTTGTTTGCCCTTCTCTGTATCTTCTCCATTGCAACTATATCTTTTTTGAGATGCGGTGACCAGAATTGTACACAGTATTCAAGGTGCGGTCTCATCATGGAGCGACATAGAGGCATTATGACATTTTCTGTTTTATTAACCATTCCCTTCCTAACATTCTGTTTGCTTTTTTGGCTGCTGCAGCACACTGAGCCGACGATTTTAAAGTATTATCCACTATGATGCGTAGATCATTTTCCTGGGTGGTAGCTCCTAATATGGAACCTAACATCGTGTAACTACAGCAAGGGTTATTTTTCCCTATATGCAAAACCTTGCACTTGTCCACATTAAATTTCATCTGCCATTTCGATGCCCAATCTTCCAGTCTTGCAAGGTCCTCCTGTAATGTATCACAATCCGCTTGTGATTTAACTACTCTGAATAATTTTGTATCATCCGCAAATTTGATAACCTCACTCGTATTCCTTTCCAGATCATTTATATATATATTGAAAAGCACTGGTCCAAGTACAGATCCCTGAGGCACTCCACTGTTTACCCTTTTCCACTGAGAAAATTGACCATTTAATCCTACTCTCTGTTTCCTGTCTTTTAACCAGTTTGTAATCCACGAAAGGACATCGCCTCCTATCCCATCACTTTTTCGTTTTCTTAGAAGACTCTCATGAGGGATTTTGTCAAACGCCTTCTGAAAATCCAAATATACTACATCTACCGGTTCACCTTTATCCACATGTTTATTAACCCCTTCAAAAAATGAAGCAGATTTGTTAGGCAAGACTTCCCTTGGGTAAATCCATGTTGACTGTGTTCCATTAAACCATGTCTTTCTATATGCTCTACAATTTTGATCTTGAGAATAGTTTCCACTATTTTTCCCAGCACTGAAGTCAGGCTCACTGGTCTATAGTTACCCAGATCGTCCCTGGAACCCTTTTTAAATATTGGGGTTACATTGGCCACCCTCCTCTTCTCTCCAGGGAGAAGTTTTGGAGACGTGTCCATGAAGAAAAAAAAAGTTTGTCCTTGGTGGGAGTTTGAGAAAGGAAGAAACTGTCCATCTGAGAAAAATGTCTTAAGAAGTTCCTGGTTGGAGAAAGAATCATCCAGAAGCTTACCAGAGTGGAAACATTACTGTGAATCAGGAGAGGGGCTGACTTCAAAGCAGTTACTTGAGAGGGGTATAAGAAAGGAGGCTTCATATCTCAAGAGCTGACTTATTTTGCGAGGGCAAAGTATTGCAACTGAAAGTGACTGAGATTTATTCTTTGCGCTGTTTTGGACTTTCATTGTGCATCACTATTTTGGACTTTTATTTTACCTGCTGTCGGTTACCAGTAAAGAACTTTTATTTTGAATAGCAGCTTTGGCATGGCAATTTTCTTTAAGCTTTTGACTGGGCTGATGAGCAGAAGAGCCCAAACAAGGAAAACCCCCCAAGGGACGAACCCAGGGAGGTCATGGGGCCTGCCCCTTAGCCATGAGCTTCCCTGTGAGCTCCTGTGCCCAGGACTGGATCGTGATGAGGGCTACGTTTGCTTTTGTAAATGAGCAGCACTAGATGTTTAAAACATTGGTGTAGTTTGGGGGGAGGGGAGGATGTACTCCAGAAAAACTCACCTCCTTAGCCCTTTACCCCTCAAACTAAGCAGACAAACTACGCCTGTGAGTTAAAGGAACAATCATATAGTTGAGAACTGGTTTCTCCCTGTTACTTCAGAGTATAATCATACATCCCACGCAGGCACGTTCTGAAATCATTTTTAAGTATGCAGTTAAGTCTTTAAAAAATATTATTTCCCTTGAAGGCACAATACTGTAGACTGCATACCCATCACAATTCTGTGTTTTACGGCTGTTTGCCTGCTATTAGGCTACTCCTCCATTCCAAAATGTTGATAACATTCAGGGAGAGGAACTCTGTCTGATTTAAAGATAACTTGGCCTCACATAACAAAACTTGAGCATTTAGAAAACAGAATTAAAAACCAAAAACAGAACTTGTGCTTTCCCAACTCCCCCGGGGCCTGAGGCTGTGCTCAAGCAATATTTTACTGACCTCCTTTATGTTCCCCATCTGAGTCTCTGCCTCCAGCTGCTAGGAGTGCATTATTTGCCCCCATTTAAGAAAAGATCTGGCGATAGCGGAGTGCAAGACACACCAATGCCTGACAGTTTAAATGCATCAGCACTTTTGGGAAGTTAATATTAGAGCTGAGCAGAGAATGGGGTTTTAGAAGTTTTATTTAAACCATATGAATTTGTTATTTTTGAATAAGAAAATCTGTGTCTTTCCTGATTTGCTCGAGCTACCCAGAAAAGACGGAAGTTATTCTTGGAGTTAAGGCCAAGGGTGCTACCACAGGATGTTTTGGGTTGTTTGGGTTTGTTGGTTTTTTTTTGCTCAGATCTCCCTGTAAGCACTATAAAGAGGGTAAAAGGACTTCTGTGGGTACTCAATGTATCCTCAGCTGCACAAATCAAGGGGGATGATCCAAAGCAAAAGATGGAAAGAAAAAAAAAACACTAAATAAAATCCATAGAAACAAATATAAGCCACAGCAGCAAACAATTGCCTCCTTACAGCAAGCTATAAGGTTCTCAATTACCAAGAGGAAGAATCCTACAAAGAGAGACCACATGAAAAGGTTTAGACAGCTCAAAATTATACAGCTTTGTGTCTCAAGAATTTAACAAGCTGAGAAGGATTTCAAAAATCAAGCAAGCATATTATGGGGATTGTTAAGTAACATCATGCATAAAAAATTTGGCAAATACAATACGTGCATAAGTCCACTTTGACAGTGATCTGCTCATACATGTTATACCTGCTATAATCTCCACACACATTTTTTATGACAATTTTTGCACTAAGGGCCTAATTTTTAAAAGCATTTATATGCTTAACATTGGGTTTTGCACTTGTAAATGCACTCTGTGCATTTAAGTGGGCTTTTGAAAATTGCTATGTTACATTTACATGCTTAACTCCTTTGAAAATTCATCTGATACTTTTTAAAATATAAAAGCATGCATATAAGTCCAAACACCTTATAAGTCTGCCCCCACTCAGTCCAGGTAAACGTAACACATATCGGGCAGGCAATATTGCAAAAAGCCATTTCTGTGTGTAAAACACCTTATTGGCTTTGTCTTGGTATTATACTGATGAAACTGCCTAACATTTTTTCTAACTCCGCTTCAAGGATTTCTTGAGCAAATAACTATCGGCTCGATACAGTATCGTTCGGTTGAAGATTTCCCGTCTGTAACGTGCTCGGAGCGCACAATTCGGACGCGCAAGGCGATCCAGCGATACAGTCTCCAGTTTCGCGCGTCCTTAGCGCTTCTTAAAACAGACGCATAACCCTTTCCGCACGCGGCATGTATATGATGTGTAAATGAACGAATTAGCTGTATAATGAAGGAATTAGCTATTCCCCTCCGATACTGTAACGGGCGCTGATATTATCTCCTTAGTAACCCGCTGTTTTGCCGCGGCCTTAACGTGTTAGTTTACCGCCTCCCCCTAGTAGGTGTTAGGACTGTGAGTCTAGTAACAAATCCATCGACACCACTTAAGATACTCAAACACAATAAAAAAAAAAAAAAGCGATACAGAGATGAGCGAGAAAATGTAATGCTGTGGGACACATAAAAACCTGTCAGAAAAAAAAAAAAAATTTTAAATACCTGTCACTTTCGTGCGGTCATCCAGGCAGCGGCGGGAGCCGGAGGGCTGCGTGGGTCCAGGCGGCCGGCGGCGGGAGCCGGGTGTTCAATCGAGGCCACGGGCGGGTAGGCGTGTGTTTGATTGGGCGGGCGGCGGCAGCGGCGGCGGGATCTGGGGGGCAGGTGGGCGCGTGTTCAAACGAGGCCGCGGGCGGGTAGGCGCGTGTTTGATCGGGCGGGCGGCGGCGGGAGCCGGGGGGGGGGGGGGCGCGCGTTCAAACCAGGCCGCGGGCGGGTGGGCGCCTGTTCGATCGGGCGGGCGGCGGCGGGATCCGGGGGGCGGGTGGGCGCGTGTTCAAACGAGGCCGGGTCGCACAGGCGCGCATTAATTCTGGTGGAGGGAGCCGGCGGCGAAAGCAGCCTCCGGCAACCCCCACCGGCAGTGAATTAATGCGCGCCTGTGCGACCCGGCCTCGTTTGAACACGCGCCCACCCGCCCCCCCGATCCCGCCGCCGCTGCCGCTGCCCGCCCAATCAAACAGGCGCCCACCCGCCCGCGGCCTCGTTTGAACACGCGCCCACCCGCCCCCCCGATCCCGCCGCCGCCCGCCCGATCAAACACGCGCCTACCCGCCCGCGGCCTCGTTTGAACACGCGCCCACCTGCCCCCCCGATCCCGCCGCCGCTGCCGCCGCCTGCCCAATCAAACACGCGCCCACCCGCCCGCGGCCTCGTTTGAACACGCGCCCACCCGCCCCCCCCGGATCCCGCTGCTGCTGCCCGCCCAATCAAACAGGCGCCCACCCGCCCGCGGCCTCGTTTGAACACGCGCCCACCCGCCCCCCCGATCCCGCCTCCGCTGCCGCCGCCTGCCCAATCAAACACGCGCCTACCCGCCCGCGGCCTCGATCGAACACCCGGCTCCCGCCGCCGGCCGCCTGGACCCACGCCGCTGCCTGGATGACCACATGAAAGTGACAGGTATTTAAAAATTATTTTTTTTTATAACACTCAGGTTTTTACATATTTTTGGTTTTTTGGTTTTTTTTTTTACACTTCCTGGTACCTGTCATTTCAAATGTCATTTGAAATGACAGGTACCAGCGCACCCAGGTTACTGTATAGGCGCTGTATTAAGCGCCTATACAGTAAAATGGGTTGGGCGGGCATAACCCTTCCCTAACGCTTCACAGCCGCGGCATGCATTTGCATGCAATTAGAAGAGAGTATCAGGCGCTAGGTCAAGAGAACTGTGCATGCAGGGAGGAAGGGTGCACCTGGCAATGCCGCACTCTTTCTGCCGCGGTCTTACAGTATCGAGCCGTATAGTTGTCCACTTGTATATATGGACTGATGTGGCAGCTTTTTAAACCCATTGTAACTGCGCTGTATCTTTAATGATAATGAAGAGTGGATAACTCTCAAAAGCTTGTTGACCCTTAATTCAAAGGATTTCCTAAAAATATGTTGACAATTTTAATAAATAATTAAAAAATAATAATAATGCTATTAAAATCATCAACACAATGAACTGTTTAATTTAGCCACAGATAAAGCAGCTTCAATTACCCTTTTTACTGTTGTGATGAAATTTTTCTATGGCATTATTACATTTTGTAAGACAGGAATATGGGCCCTATAAGTTTCATGGAAAGATCTTTTCATATTTCCTTTATCTACCCCAAATGACTGAATATCTCTGGGGAAAAAGAATAGTTGGTACCTGTTATTTGATCCTAAATGCTAGGACTCAGAAAGAAGAACTCGATAGTTAAAACAAGTCTATTCATTCTTGAGGAAACCATTTCAGCTAGAACATCTGCAGAAGCTGCAAGAAATGCTGGCAATATAATTCATTTGAACCCCGCGACCGTCTGGGCATTGTACAATCTCACTAAAGGATCAGGTATCTCAGGAAGTGTAACAGACTAGAAAAGGCAACTTAACAATGAACATATTTCAGCATTTTCTTTTCTCAAATAAAGGTTAGTTAGATATTTTGTTGTTTCCAGACATTTAGAAAGGGGATAATGGGAGTCTGATGCATGGTTTTACAGTGAGCATAACAAAGGCATTAACAGAACTGGATAAATGGATATAGACACATTCAAAACCTCACAAGCCATTCTGCCAAGCACAAATTGCAAAATGCAAACACTCTAGTGTGACTGTGAAATGTAACTTCTGCTTCTGAGAGAGCCAACAACAGCCTAAGGGTGTGGGAAACAGTTTTGTTTCTTGCTTAAAACATTCGTGAAAAATAAAAAATGTTTACCTTCCTTTGAAAATGATCACAGTAGGGTTCCTAAAACATTTATTTATTTATTTTAACATTTTTATATACCGGTAGCCGTTTACACATCATACTGATTTACATGTAACAAAAAGGACAAGCCAAAAAGAGGCGTATCTTTTACATGGAACAGAGAACAGTTAATAAAATAACATGTGAACAATAACGGAAAACTTTGGTTAAGGATTTAAAGACAAAGGAGGTCATAGATAAACGATGAACAAGAGCAAGGGCAGTTAAGCGAGGAGGATGGTAATAAATATTTAACAGTTCACATAGGCTAGACGAGGGTATTTACAAAGCGAGGATTTATTAGCAAACCGGTGCATAAGGAGAGGGGTGCACAGGAACAGGAGTTGACTTGACAGGCCTTTAAAAGCTGGGGAAGAGAATGCTGTGGTAGGATAGAATAGTAATGAGTGCATCACTGAGACCGGAACAGGGGAGAGCACATATGTAGATATACCCACCCTCTCAGTAAAGAAACTTTATTTCTCGTGCTTCCTCTGAACCATCCTGCTTTCACATCATGACTCTTTGATCTTAAAATTCCATGTCTATAGATTTCACCTTCTGTAATTTCTTGAAGCCTGATTCTCTTATACTCCCACTTTCTCTTCTTTCCTTCAGCATGCACGTTTTGTGTGTGATAAGCCCTTCTTTGTAAGTTTTATGCCATCGGCCCTGTATCATTTCCCTGGCCCTTCTCTCTGGATTGCTTACATTCTCTCATATGTCCTTACACAAAGGTCTGGCCTCCAGAAAGGAACACAGTACTCAAGGTACAGTCTCACTAGTGACCTACGGATCAGTTCTCTCCTTTTCCTGCCCATGATGCTTCTGCAACCAAGAATACTGTTAGCTGTTCCTACCTTCAGGTCATTTGCAATGATTACTCCTAAATGGGGTTTTTTTTGTTTTTTTGCAGTTTACAGTTCTTGTCCTTCTAAAGGATATGTAGCTAGTGAATTTTTTTTCATCCCCAAATGCCTAAATTTACATCTCATTAGCATTTGAATGTAATTTTCCAAGCTCTTGGTGATTCTTCAAATATCTTCAAGCACCCTTTCATTTTTTTTTTTTTAATCCCTTCTGGTGTTGCAGATTTTTATATTATCTGCAAACAAGTATTTTTGTCCCTCAGATCTCTCTGCGGTGTCATTACTAACAACACTGAAAAGAACTGGGTCCCAACCCAGGGCCTTAGGATACCCCACTGGTCACTTTACTTTCAGCAACGTGAACACCACTAACCACCACTCTCTGCGTTCTATCATCATAGAGATTGGCGCTCAGATCCCTGGGTCTGTAATTTTCTCCAGGAAGAGTGGCTATATTCAGCAGCTATTAAACCACGGGAAAAAGAAAAAACAGGGCTTGACCAAGTCATCACTAACACAGCCCTCAGCCCCAGTCCAATAGGGAGGACCCCTTTTTAACATAGTCTCACTCAAATCGTTGATAAAAATGATGAACGCCGCCTTCAGCCTGCCGCTGAAGGTGCTTCTGTCGCAGAGAAGTCTAAGTAGGCCCGGTATAGTGGAGTATACCCAGAGGGAAGCCACCTCCGGCGCGACCCCTCGCTCACCTCCCAATCTGTCGCATTGACTCCAAGCTGCCTGCAACAGACAGCGATCTCATCCAGAGAAAAGAAAGGTAGCTCAAGATGAATCACTGCAGGTAGGAAGGCCGAGCGGCAGACAGTTACTGAGGCACGTGCGGGCGGCCACTTGAAAAAACTTTATTAACGCTAAAGAACCAAGGCAGGAACAATATTCCAGCGGCCATCTTAAGCCACAGGAAGAAAACCCTTAATCAATACTTTAAGTAAAAATCGCCGCTCACGCTAGACCATTCAATGAACTCCTTTGCTTCCATAGCTACCTCAAACAAATGTGCTTTCCCTGCATGCCAGATTCAAAGTTTCACTGGATATTGAAGTTGGAAGCGCACTTGTTTTTGGTTTAAGGCAGTGCAAATGGGATTGAATACTTTACAATGTTGCAGGAGCTGAGAAGGAAAGTCCTGAAATAATCTAATGTGAGTCCCTTGGTAAACTTTTCTTGCACGTTTCTTCCTGTAGGCTTGCATGAGCTGTTTTTTTATGAGGCCACTTTAAAACCTTTGCAATAATAATGCGGGGTCTGTTGTCACAGTCGCGTCTGTTTCCCAAGTGGTGGGCTCTCTCTATTCGGATCATCCCCACCATCTCCGTGAGATCCAGGGCCGCTGGCAGCCAAGATTCAGCAGCTATTAAAATAGCTGTTCCCAAGGGTGTGTTTCGGTCAGGGAGAAAAATAACTATATACGTAGAATTGCATTTTTCATTGTACATGTGTAATTTCTACCCTGGAACGCCACCTACAGAAAATAACGGGGGCATAATATGTGGATCCTCATGTACCCCTGCGTCTTTTAACCAATTATCAAAGAGAAAGTATCCAAGTAGTTTCTTTTTTAAATTTGGTTAAAGGCACATGGGTACGATATACCCGTGTACTTTGCCACGTGCAGCTTATCAAAATTTGCCCTTTCAAGACCTCAAGGTTGATTGACAAGATCTTCCCTTTGTGAAACCATGCTGTGTCCAATAATCTGCTTCTTTCTCAGTGCTGCACTACTGGATTGATACTGAGTGGCAAAAAGGAACAGATAACAGAGCCAAGATGGGTAAGAGAGGAAAACTAACTGCTCTCTGTGGATGGAATAACTAGAGAAAGTAGGCCTAAAGGTGCATAAGAAGAAAGCACAAGGTCAAAACCAGACACAGGGGACTTATTGAGGCAGAAAGACCCCAGAGAGCCGTCTGAGCCAAGAGAAGAGGCTACTGAGATAAGTGAGCTAAAAGTACTGGAGCATGCAAGAAGGTAAACAGCATCTACATGGGCAGAAGCGAAGGAAGGCAAAATATAAGAACTACAGAAAAGAAGAGAGAGAAAGTTCTCCAATAGGACCAGGTGACAGAGCCATAAAGGAGACTAGGCTAGGAACGGGTCCCACTGTCGAGACTGAGGGATTTATTATGGTATCCACCTTGGAAAGAGGATTAGGTTCCAAGGTTATGCCATTATGGGCCAAGATATGAGGATGGCAATAGGCCCATCCAAATACATTTCTATTTTTTGTTTGAGATAAGAAGAGATGGGATGAATATGGAATAAGGTAATAAAAAACTGAATCTTGTTTGCCTGTTCACGTAAGCGGGCAGCATGATATGTAAAAGGAACAATTTTTGTGCTGTACTTCTTTTCCTGTCTTTCTTATCATAAATCAAATCTGTTTATTTTTTTTTATATCTTTATTTATATGCTTTCAAATTAACAACCAAATTAAAGACTGAACAAGTTAACAAATAGTTCTGAAACATAGTTGATTCTTAGCAGAGCTAAATCCTAAACATAGCTGAGTCCTTGCCTCCCCCCCCCCCCCCCATTATCCCGTTATTCCCCACTATGCGCTGTCCAGAAAGGTTATAATCCATGAAATCAATCTCCAGTAAGTCCCGGAGATAGTACGGAGGCCAAATTGGATTTGCAGGGTGGTAGCCTCGGTGACAATATTAATGACACATTGAGTAATAACCCTCCAGAAAATGCGCAAAAGACATCCATCCAAGAGGATAGTGACAACGGGTCACGTGGTAAAATCCAAAATTTAGCTTCTTACCCAATGATTAAGAATCATAAGGTACGGGTTCCAGATGTCAAGAAATTGGTCTTGTTTCCTGGGTGAGGAAGCCGCTTTTGCCGAGAGCTGTTCATAGACGACCATTTGATGGAGTTTCAGGCGCCACTGAGTAAATGTCGGTGGTTCTTTAGCCAACCATTGAGTCAGTATTGACTGTTTAGCTAAGAGAAAGCCCTTGCTTAAAAGGCGGCCACAAGCCGGAGTGTACACTTTTAAGGTTGAGTTCCCAAACAGATGTAAAAGGCACAATTGCGGGATTTGTGGGATGTTACTATTTAAAAGGCGGCCCAGAAATCCTAAGATTTTGGTCCAAAACCGATGAATAACAGCATAGTCCCATAAATTATGACGAAGTGTCGCATTTTCTGCTCCACATTTGAGACAGGACGAGGAGGAGGCCATCTTCCATTGAAAAGCCTGTAAAGGAGCAACATATATTCTATGTAGCGTTTTATACTGCACTTCATGCAGTTGTACATTTTCTGTGCAGCGAGCAATCAGCTGGAAACAACTTGTCATTTGCCGCGAGGAAATCTGACATTGCAGATCCTTGGCCCAGGTGGCTGTTAATTGATGAATCAGATCCGAGGGTTCCAATTGTAATAGTTTCTTTAACATTAAAGAACAGAACGTGCGTTGCGAAGAGGAGGGGAAAAATGCTTCCAATCTGTCCACAGGGACCTGTGTCTCAGGCTTCCCCTCCCATGTAGCAAAGAAGTGACGAATCTGTAAATAAGCAAAAAAACTAGTTCGTGGGATCCCATATTGAGCCTGTAAGTCCATAAAGGAGCGTAACCTCTGCTTTGTGGAGTCCATTAATTGCTCAATATAAGTAAGGCCCAGCTCAGTCCATTGAAGAAACATCGAATAATCCCAACTTGGGGAGAACAGGGGCAATCCTTGAATCGTCGCGAAATGTAGCATCCTCCATGGTATATGAAGTTGCGAGCATAAGCGTTTCCATACTGTCCGACAAGCTACAATATACGGGAAGGTCCTCAGATGTAGAGGCATAGCTGATCTAGGGGCTATGAGAAGATTACCAATAGCGATAGGCTTACACCAGTCCTGGAGTAGGTCCTTTGGTATAAAGATGCTCGTACCCCTCAGCCAATCTCGAAGATGACAGAGCAAACTAGCCATATTGTAATGAATGTTCGGACATGCAAGGCCCCCCTCCGGTGTAGAACGCATAAGCGTTGTCAGCCCGATCCTTGCCTTTTTGTTTCTCCAGATGAAGCGGCGGAGCGCTGCATGCAGATCCGAGATGTGGGATTTCCGAATCCAAAGTGGCAGCATGTGCATTACGTATAACCATTTGGGTAGTTCAATCATTTTGAATAACTGAATCCTTCCAGAGAGAGACAAGGGCAATGTCATCCATTCAGACAGTTTTTGTTTCGTTTTGGCAAGTAATGGCAAAATATTAACATCATACAAATTATTGACATCAACCGGTATTCGAATGCCCAAATATTTCATCTCGGAGGTGACCCATCGCAATGGGAAATCTCCGGGCCAGAGTGCCTTGACTGAGCCCAGGATATCAATAGCTTTGGATTTGACTCTGTTAACTTTTAAACCCAAAAAAAACCCGAATTGGGCTTGTAACTCAAGGACTCTAGGTAAAGAAACAGTTGGGTTAACAACAAAAATTAAGACACCGTCCGCTAATGCTGCAATCTTAAAATGGGTTCGTCCCACTTGCAGCCCCTCTACAGCAGGATCCTCATTAATAACCCTTATCAGGGGCTCTAAAGATAAAATATAAAGTAAAGGTGACAACGGGCATCCCTGACGTACACCCCCTATGGAGCGCAAACGGGGCAGACATTAATCCGTTAACAACTATCATGGACTGGGTGTGTTGGTACAGCGCAGATATGCTATCGAGAACAGTGCCCTGAAAGCCGAAGCGGTGTAGAATGGAGAATAAGTAATCCCAAGCCACCCAGTCAAAAGCCTTTTCGGCATCAAATCCTACAGCTAAGGCTGGGATGCGCTGGGCTATACAGTGTGACATTGCTATCCAGAGACTGAGAAGGTGTTTACTTGCTTTTCTCCCCTTCACAAAGCCCACCTGGCTATCTGATATTAAGAGTTGGCAGCACCCCACTTAATCTATTTGCCACAATCCTGGCGAACAATTTGACATCGTAGTTCAACAAAGAAATAGGCCGGTATGAGGCAGGGTAAAGCGGGTCTTTGCCACCTTTTGGAAGAACAGTTATGTATGCCATTGTGGCTTCGTTGGATAGCCCCACTCCTGGGATGGCAGAAAAGTAAAGTTGTAAAGGGTCCCCCCACCTCCAGTTTAAGTAATTTATAAAAATCAGCATTAAGCCCATCTGGCCCTGGTGCTTTATGAGATTTACTTGCCCCAATGTTTTCCCATATTTCCTGCTTTGTAATGGGGGCGTTTAACTGTTGTAATTGGACCTCACTTAATTTAGGTATGGCCAAATTCTGAAAACATTTAAACTCGGCAATGGATGCCTGCGGAGAGAGATCATTCGCATAAAGGCTTTCATAAAATTTCCGAAAAATGGCACAGATTTGCGCACCAGATGATTGACGGGTTCCCCCTATGTCTTTCAAAGCCGGGATAAACGTCGTTCCCCTTTGAGCCCTAACTTGGTTTGCTAAAAGTTTTCCCATTTTGTTACCATATTTGTATAGATTATGGGAGTAATACAGGAGATCCTTCTGTGTGCGTTGGTGAATATAACAATTTAAAGTGCATAAATTTTTTTTTTTAATTTATAGTTTATTAATTTCTTATAACATTTTACAATTAAAGAAACAAAGAAATATTTGTGGATTACCAAAACATTTTCAAGAGGAAAATAAAGACAAGTAAATTAAAAAACATGTAATTCCACATTTAAAGTCCACTTTATAGGGGAGCTAAAAAGAAAAAATCACAACCATATGTGTAATGGAGAAAAAACAAACTTTTACCAGTTAATTAGTCCCCAATAATAGAAGCTGTTAATACGCCCTCATCCACCTTTATCTACAAGAAATACCTCAAGGTGGGCAGGTTCCGTAAAAATAAACTTATTCTTGTGAAAAGTGACTAAGCACTTACAGGGAAACTTCAGAAAGAACGTGGCCCCTAGACCAAGTACTCTCTGTTTCATTAATAGAAACTGTTTCCGCCTTCATTGAGTGCTTCTAGAGACATCCGGGAATACCTGGACCTTTTGACCACAGAAGCAGAAATCTTTATTTTTAAAGTATTTTTGAAGAACCAAATTTCTTTCTTGCTCTAATCCAAATGCCACTATAAATGTGGCTCTGGTTGAAATATCATCCATAGATGATTCCAAAAAAGCTGTTAAATTTGGACTATCTGTGGAGATAACATCTAGTTCCCCCTCTCGTGCGGCCTCCTCTTTTTTCATGTTAGACACATAATAACATTTTGATATGAGAATATTCTTTGTAATACATAAAAGTTTTTACATATTTTTTAAACATTTCCTGTCCTGAAATTAATCTGGTAAATGGAAAGTTCAGAAATCTCAAATTTTTACTTCTCATAATATTCTCAATCCCCTCTAATTTTTTATATATCATTAAAGAATCTTTCATGAAAGTAGTCCCAGATGTTTATAATGACAATATTTCTGAAGAGGTGGTTGCACTTGCTGCCTCCAAATGTACAATACGCTTAGTGTGGTCTTCCAGTGAAATCCTGGTCTCTCTGGAAAAATTGGTGGTTTGAGCCATAGATAAAGACAACATCTTTTCCATTTTATTAACAGCTTTCCAAACGTCCACCAGGGTTATGTTATCAGGATTGAGCAACTCTATCTCTGAATCCGTTGATAGAGAAATCTCATCCTATCCTGGTGGGGTACCTCCTCTGTCTACTGGCGATGTTAATGCCATCAAATCGGGGTTAGCTACATTACTAGCCCCGTTTGTTACAGAGGGTATATTGGGGTCCTGGTGTTGGGCAGGGCTACTAGAGGCTCCGGAGGAGAAGGAAATGTCAGGAATGACCTCCCTTGAGGTCTGACTCACCCGCCTGAGTATGTGTTGGTCCATCGGTCCTTTGATCGCATTTCCTACTGGGGTAGACGCCAAAGGTCGTATTTTCCTCTTTTTCCCCATCGAGGGCCGATTCTCCGATAAAATTTCCACAGAGAAAATCTCACCTAGGGGAAGCCCCTTTGGCGCGCGGCAGCGGCTGCGCACCGCTGCACTACGATTTAAATAGGTGCAGCAGGCAGGCTTGGTTGATGTCAGGATGCGGAAGTCGGGTCTAGGCTCAAGCGGGTTGGTCCCTTCTCACCCGGGTGCTTCCCAGCTCGGCTCCTCCGTTGGTAAGGCTCCCTTACCAAGTGCATAAAAGATCTCTGTAAGTACTCTTAGTGTGTACCGATGGGTGAGCTATTTTGCTTTAGTGACCTCCCTCCCCAGTTCAATAATTTGCCTGTTGGCTAATTTTCTTTGCCGGATGACATAAGCTATGATCTCGCCACGCATAGCCGCCTTCCCCGCCTCCCAGAATAGGGCTGGTTGATCTACATGTATGGAGTTATGACGGGCATGTTCACGCCACTTGTCCTGCAGATAAGTGCGAAACCCCACATCATCTGACAAGAGAGCAGGAAATCGCCAGCGTGGCTGATTCGACATAGGGCCCCCTAGCTTCACATTTACCCAAATCATGGCATGGTCAGAGCATTCCTCTGGTCCTATCTCAGCCGTCTCAAGCACATTAAAACATTGAGGAGAGACAAAAATATAGTCCAATCTGGCCATGGAAAGATGTGCCCTGGCTATATGGGTGTAATTATGCAATTCCGGGTGGAGGACTCTCCACGGGTCCACCAGTTGCAGTTGCTGACATAAATACGGCAGACCTTTGTTTCGTCCCTGTCTATGCCCCGTTCCTGTTCTATCAAGACTAACATCCATCACCTGGTTAAAGTCCCCAGCTACAAGTAACAAACCTTTTTAGTTAAGAGTGAGAAATTGAATCAGATTAACAAAAAAATCATGCTGAGAAGTATTAGGGCCATAGAAGCTGCAAAGCGTGACTACTGTGCCAAACAATTTCCCCGTCACCAATACATATCTACCTTCAGTGTCAGAGAAAGAGCGTGCTTCTTCAAACACCGCATTCTTCCCAATGAGAATTGTTATCCCCCTTTTCTGCTGCACAGCTGGAGAACAATAGACTTCTGACACCCAGTCCCTACCTAACTTCTGACTTTCACTGGCCGCTAAATGTGTTTCTCGTATAAATGCAATTGTTGCCTTATGCCGCCTCAAGGATTGTAAAACCTTAGCCCTTTTTATTGGGGAGCCAAGACCCGCAGCATTCCAGGAAACGCAGCAAAGATTCTCAGCCATAGTCATTAATGAAGAAATACAGCCCTCGACTAATACAATTCGCTGTCTCTACGGGAATCCACCCCTCCCAGCCTAAGGGTAGACCCGTAGCAAAATAAAATAGTCCCCGCACATTGTGACATACAAGTGGCTTACAAGTAGTCTCAAAATTAAATAGACCCTGCAACCCAGAAAGAAGCATAGCACATAGCAGTAATAATCCCTCCCATCCCTCCCTCCCCCCTTTCACTGTACCCCAAACAATACTACTGTCCTCCATTAAAAGGAGGAAGGAGACCACCTGTTCCACCTCCCTCCAGCTCCCCCGCCAACACTATAACTGTTCAAACATTAAATTTTGGAGTGTAAACCTTAACAAGGCATTAAGGGTCAAGCCAGCATATACTGGTGTACTTAAGAACCTGAAAGAAAGCCAACAGCAGCAACAGCAATGAGAGACAGCAAGCCTCTCTATGTGGGGGATCACCTAGAGTCCACCTTCTCGGCTAAAAACTGCTTCACCTTCTCCACAGAATCAAAATTGTGCCATGCGCCACTGTATTCCATTCGGAGACGTGCGGGATATTGTAAATTAAATCTGTTTCCTCTTGAACAAATCAGCACAGATTGGAGAGAATTCCTTGCGTTTTGCAGACACAGCTGCAGAATAATCCTGAAAAAGCATGATTTTGTGATTCTCATAAAGCAGGTTGTCACACTTGCGATATGCTTGCAATAAAGCAGTCTTATGCTGAAAATTCAAAAATCGAGCTATAGCCACCCTGGGTTTGGTAGCCTCCAGCTTTTTCACCCCTAATCGGTGCGCTCTTTCAACTACAACTTTGCCTTCCAGTTCTGGAAGACCCAGTGCTGCAGGCAGCCATGTTTCAAAAGTATGAGCAAGCTCTCTGTCAGTCACCGACTCAGGGATCCCCACAAACCTCAGGTTGTTCCTGTGGGACCTGTTCTCTAAGTCTTCAACCTTGTCCTCGAGATCTATGATTTTTTTGGTCAGTGTCCCATGGTTTTGTAAAAGGTTCTGTGTTTCTGATTCAACATCCGCTATTCGCTGCTGGGTATCAGGCTACTTGCTGTTTGATTTCTTTTAAGGTTTCATTGCCCAAAGTAATTTTTTGGTCCAATTCGCTGAACTGTGGTTCCAGGGCTTGAACTACTGCTAGAGTAACTTCCCCCACAATATCTGACTTTTCCACCGTCGCACCGGGACTCGGGGGGCCAGCGGCCATCTTGGCTTCACTCTGCCTGCAGGAAATTTTGTCTCTGCGCTGCGGTTTCGCCGTCATAGTAGCCTCGTCCGTTCGAAAAAAGGAGTCTATTTTCTTCTGTGTCCCCTGATCTGCTGGGGACGCCACTTTGTTTTAGTTTTTATGTGCCCAAAGCGCTGTGAATCGGCAGGGGAGCTGGGAGCACGGTCGGCACGCAGCTTACCGGCTCATCGGGTCACGTGGTCTCATCAAATCTGTTTTTATTGTAGCAAGATAAGTTAAAAAGGGCAATATGTACCTCAGGAGTTACCCTGCGTTTAGTATGTAAAGCAGAGAATAAAGAGAGAGAAATTTATTGGAAAATGCAGTGTAGAGTACCAGAATTGGGAGTTCCTAGTTATAGGGGAGATGACTTAAGGGAAAGCAAGAAGATTAGATGTTATAAGGCTTTCCTCTGAATACCCAGAGGAAAGGGTCAGGGAAAGAATATAGCAGAAATGATAGTCTGGTGAAATTATAGTCAGTCTTAAAACTATGATATGTTTAGGTCAGTGAATCATAAAGAGGTTTGGAAGAGGATGTGCTACAATGCTCAGTACTGACAATATGACTATGGTGGTAAAGGTAAAGCAACACTTGAGACGGCAGAAAAGCATAAGGTTTAGTAATGTCAGGAAGACAGAACCAGTATTCCACTGGGGGGATTATGTCATTGTCCCTGTATTAAGATTTCTTTTCCGGAAGGTGGGATATGGCTCTCAACGGGTGCACAAGTGCACTTATATAGGAAGGGAAGGTATGATGAGATGGATACCTCACACACAGGCCGATACAGTACCGAAGCATAAAAAAAAGTGCGGCAGTGTCCGGCACCCACTCATTTGACGCGCACACATTTTGGTTCTCAATCCGCTCGATTCAGTATTCAATTTAGACGCAAATCCAAGCGGCATCAAAAGCACGCCTATCAAGTGGTAGGCGTTCGCAATCGATTTTACTGTATAGTGCGTTATAGAGCCACCTATACAATATCCAGGGTGTGCTGGTTCCATACCTGTCATTTCTATGGAACAGCAAATGTCATTTTGAAAATGTAATGAAATGTTATCGATCTAGAAAAGTTACATTCCAAACTTTTCATTGATCTGGAAACTTATCCCATTGTTCTCCCTTTGTGATATCATCGCCGCGTCATAATCCTACCTTGGACGTGTATATAAGTCGCATCGCCAAGTAAAAATCCCTTTGTATTTGGTTTGGGCCAGGACAGAGTGGTTACAGTGGTACCTTAGGATATTATTTGGAAGATCGGCAACGCTTTCAGCAGGTAATTGGATGGTTCTTTCCAACAGACCCCGCATGGACACCGGGACCGCTGCCCTGAGCATCCTGACGTCCATGATCGGAGGCCCCGCTATCTTCCACGTCCGGGCACTCAAGGCAGCGGCCATGGACATTGGAAGGCAGCGGGGCCTCCAATCATGGTCGTCCGGAAAGAGGCGGGAACGTCAGCCCCTAACTTCCACGTCCAGGCGCCTGTGAAGGCCTGGGAAGGCGTTCAAGGCAGCCTGGACATCCGGAAAGAGTTGCCTTCCAATGTCCATGGCCGCTGCCTTGAGCGCCCAGACGTGGAAGGTAGGGGCCTCCGATCATGGACGTTCCCGCCTCTTTCCAAACGTCCATAATTGGGGGCCCCTACCTTCCACATCCGGGTGCTCAAGGCAGCGGCCATGGACTTTGGAAGGCAGCGGCCATGGACTTTGGAAGGCAGCGGGGCCTCCAATCATGGTCGTCCGGAAAGAGGCCGGAACGTCCATGATTGGAGGCCCCACTGCCTTCCAACGTCCATGGCAGCTGCCTTTGAGCGCCCAGATGTGGAAGGTAGGGGCCTCCGATCATGGATGTTCCCGCCTCTTTCTGGACATCCATGATCGGAAGCCCCGCTGCCTTCCAACGTCCATGGCCGCTGCCTTGAGCACCCGGACATGGAAGGTAGGGGCCTCCGATCATGGACGTTTGGAAAGAGGCGGGAACGTCCATGATCGGAGGCCCCTACCTTCCACGTCCGGGCGTTCAAGGCAGCGGCCATGGACGTCTTTATTGCATGTTCTGCATATGCTCTTCTTCTGTTTTGTTGATTTTCCCTCTTTATTGTATTCAATTTTTATTGTATGCTCTGCATGTGCTCCTCTTCTGTTTTGTTGATTTTCACTCTTTATTGTATTCAATCTTTATTATATGCTCTGCATGTGCTCCTCTTCCTTCGGGGTCATTCTGTTCTTGATTATCGCTCCATTCATTGATCCCTTTCCTCCATTTTTTTTTTCTCCTATTCAGACAATCATGCCAGGAAAACATTACATTCCATGGGTAGAGGCAGAGCCTGGAGATCGGCAACCGCTGGAAGGCACTAGTTCAGGCTGTTGCTTGATGCTGTCCATGGGCCTCTCTTGTTTCTGGTTCAATATTTTTTTCATTTATTCTGCTTGTGTCAATTTCTGTCATGCTGTCTCTCCATTCATTCTTCTTTTTTTTTCCCCATTCAGGTACTATCATGGCTGGAAAACGTACTATTGCACAGGTCGAGGCAGAGTACGGTGAACATCAGGAGCAGGAAGGCACAAGTTCTAGCCAGCTGTCCAAAAAGCAAACCCGCAATGCTCGCTTCACGGATGAAGAAAAGGAGTTACTGTGCCGTGCTGTCTGTGACAAATATAAAGTTCTCTTCCAGTCCAAGGTTTCTTGCTCCACAAAGAAACGGATTTGGGAGAAGATCGCGCAGGATGTGAGCTCCCTTTCTGTCACGCCCAGGGACGTAAAACAGGTACAGCACCGGTGGCGCGATACTAGAAAAGAGGTAAAAGAAAAGGCTGTTCATGCTATTAAAGGCTAACCTTCCTGTTCTTCTGGAGGAGCAGATTCTGCGATCGATGACCCCTCTCTGTGGTGCTCTCTGAAAACAAAAATAGCAAAAGTGTCACAGATGCGCATGCAAAGATCCAGAATGGCACAAATGTTAAATTTCCTATTGACATTACTAAAGACGACCTTGCCGCTTGCATGGCAACCATGACAATTGCTAACAGCACATACCTTCCTCCGCTCTGTGGTGGGCCCACAAGGCCCACAGGTACTCGGGCTCCTCCAGCCTGATGCGCCTTGCCTACTTTTTCAATGCCTTAACCTGGTGGGAATACAACAGAAATAGGAAACACAAGTTGATAAAACTTTTACTTTGCTTTTGAGGCAAAAAAACAATTCAAACCAAACAAGTCAAGTGTCAGTTTTTCTTTTCTCACCCACAGCAATACAAAACAACCCCAAAATACTAAATGTAATTTAACTCGGATTTTTCCCTGCTAGCTAGAAGTATAAGCTGTGTCATTCTTACAAGCAACATAGACCAGACCTTTGCCAACCACAACATAGGCCAATGAACTTACCTCCCTCGGGTATGAAGCCTGGGCGTTGTATCGTGCCCTGAGCGCCCGCCAGTTCTCATCGGCCCAGTCCCTGTCTCGCGGGTGCCCAGGGCGGAAGTAGAGGTGGCCTTCATCGTGAACTATGAGGGTGGCCAGGAGCCTGACGTCCCCCTCCGAAAAATTGGGAAGCCTCCCACGCGGCATCCTTGCCCTTGCTATAAAGCATAAACAAAATGGCCGTCAGGGTGTGCCGCTCCACGTGCAAGCGTCCTGCCACCTGCTCCTGGTGTCTGTACAGGTGAAGGACCCGCGGAGCCGCAGGGACGCCTAATTGTAGATGCCAGAAGGCGGCCTGGCGCGGCTTCCTCCACAAGGCGTCCATACAGGCGTCCATGTCTGCGATGGACCCGCAGGGACGCCTAATTGTAGACGCCGGAAGAAGGCCTGGCACGGCGTCCTTCACCCAGCGTCCATACAGGCGTCCATGTCTGCGATGGCCCTGCGGAGGCGCAGGGACGTCGAAATAATTTAACGTAAGAAGCTATAATAAAAGGAAAGGAAGCTATTTATTAAGGATTAAATGGGAACACAATTCAAGAACTATAAATTATGCAATGGAAAACACAGAGAAGATAAGGGAAAATTCAAACTCTATTTTATTTGTCTCACAATTATTTGTTATTTTAAATCGACTTTTCTGCTTGCTGGGAAATGGTTAGTTGGATGGATCGCAGCTCCTGAAAGAAACACAACACAAGATTTAACATACTGTACAGGCATTAAAAGTATTATATCTCGAATTTTGCAGAGCTATGAGCAACAATAAAAGTGCCATATCAGTATGGAGAAATGAATGTATAACAGATAAGAACTTACAGGAGAAATAAGTTTTGATGATCCTTCGTCGGACATCATTCCCCCGTGCAGTGTTGTCCGCCTCAGCAGCCGGTTCCACAGGCGGATTTGGCGGCAAGTTTTCTGCTACCTCTGCATCCACACCAAATCGCTGACAAATGTTGTGTAGCATGCAGCAGGCAACAATGATGTTCGCCACCTTTTCTGCACTGTACTGCAGGGCTCCCCCAGAGTGATCCAGACATCGGAATCGTCCTTTCAGAACTCCAAAAGTACGCTCGATAATGTTTCTGGTGCTGCCATGAGCCTCATTGTAGTGTTTTTCTGCCGCAGTGCGTGGAGACTGGAGTGGTGTTAGCAACCAGGGCTTACAGCCATAGCCGCAATCACCTATTGGGGGAATAATCATGAATGCATCAAAAACAACATCACATATATAAATGCGCACATATTGTATACCGGACATCCCAGATATAGAATCCCAAGCTATAGCCGATGTCACTTACCAAGTAGCCAGCCTTCACCATACTTCCCCTCTGGGAAATGAGTGCCCATAGACGAATGTGCCAGAATGTAGGCGTCATGGCAGCTCCCAGGATACTTCGCTACAACATTTAGAATCCGAAGGTGTGCATCGCAAACGACTTGAACATTCATTGAATGGAAGTGCTTGCGATTCCAGAAGGAACTCTCTTCCTCCGACCTGGGGGTAAATGCAATATGGGTGCAGTCTATAGTACCCAACACGTTCGGCATCCCTACAATACCCATGAACCCACTGCGGATCTGTTGCAGCTCCACTGGATCGGTAGGATACACGATATACTTCCTCATCCGCTTTATCATGGCCTTCAAGACCTGTGCCAGATGCCGTGAGAAGGAGGCCTGTGTCATACCCGCAATGACGACACTCACGGGGGTTTGAAAACTTCCAATACCAAACAAAATTTAAGGCACCAAGAAGTTTTGTCAACCCTGGCACAGCATGGTGGCGATTGGCCAGGGGATCAAGGTCGCAGCGCAGATCTTCATAGAGGAACAGGACTGCCCGTGAGCTCAGCCGGTAGGTTCGGACTACATCTCGCTCCGACATGCCAAAGATAGTTGTCCGTGGGCGAATGATACGTCCAGGTCTGCCAATGGCCCAACCTGGTCTACCAATGTCCCTGTCCTTTGCACGGATGACTCTGTCCCGCTGTGCCTGCGTGAAAAACACGCAGGCACAGCGGGACAGACGCCATGACGCCTACACAAGAAAATCAGCATAACCTAATACATCTTGATTATTCATTTATTCATTTAAGAAATAGAAGCGGAGCCTCAGGGACGCCTAATTCGAGACGCCGGAGGAAGGTTGGGTGCAGCGTCTGCGATGGAGCCGCAGGGACGCCTAATTGTAGATGCCGGAGGAAGGCCTGGTGCGGCGTCCTTCTCCCAGCTTCCATACAGGCATCCGTGTATCTGCTGGACCTGCAGAGCCTCAGAGACGCCCAGACAAAAAAATGCTACCGTTAGATATTAAAAAAAACAACACATATACATACCTCCTCCGGTCTTTGTGCCGGGTTCTCCTGTTGGCTGTTGTCTCCAATAGGCCGTCTAGAATTCGCTTGCAGAGCATTTCTTAATCTCGTTCTCACCCATAGAAAAAAAGATAGCCAAAGCCAATATATACATGTAGTCCATGACGCTGTCCGTTGGATATTCATGACTGTCAAGAGCACAGCACCACACTAACGCCAGGGTCAGGGTAGGCGGTAAATATTGAGGGTAAAGATGCGGAAAATGTGCAGGTTAAAGACGCGCTATTTTGGGCACACGTTACTGTATTGAGGGGAATAGCTAATCAGGTCATTAAACACCAATAACATACCATCTACATGCGGCGGGCGCCAATTGTTACTCGTCGTTTTCAGCACGCGTTAAGGATGCGGTAGAGCATATACTGGATCGCGCGTCCGTCTTTCGCATCTAAAACGCGCATCCAATTCGCGTTAAAAAGCGCGCAAGCCGGGCCACACTTTACTGTATCGGCCCAACAGATAGAAACAATCCAAAAATGGGGAAAAGTAGCCAGTCAGGGATACTATAAAGATAGCCTCAGAGGTAATCTGCTTTAAGAGAAAGAAGAACAGAAAGCAGGTGTCTGCTGGGAGTTGTAGTCCTAAGAGGAACAGAAAACAGGGGGGCTACTGAGAGTTATAGTCCCAAGGAATCTTAACCTAAAGTCAATCAGGAGAAAGGAACTGAATGCAGAGGAGCTGGATAGTAACTGGAGAATACAAATGAGGCTTCTTAAAGGTCTAATTAGAGAGGACAAGAGGCTTTCCAATGGCAGTAACCTGCCAGGGAAGCAGTGGGAGGCAGGGTCCCAACCAGAAGGTGCCAAGATACCTGAAGGTTACTACACCAGTAGGGAAAAGGCATATGAGAAGGCCAGGGAGCCTGCTGTTAAGGGTAGAGACAGCAGAGAAGGGGATTTTGAGTTGCAGTATAGAGCTTATGCAGCCTATGTTTAAACAATTACTTTATGTGTCTGGAATGGTCCCTAGTGCCTCAAGGGCAAAGAAGGAACTAATGTTAAAAAGAAAATAGAGAAGCTGTTTTTTTAAGTGCTTGTCCAGGCTGCTATTTGAGGCAGTCCCACAAGAGTTTGGAGCTGGACACAGGCAACACTCAATCACACGCAGACCCAGTCTCATTGTTCTGTTGTTTTTCCCTCATCTTACTAACACTGTTGCTCTCTCTACCAGTTTCCCCAGCCACTTCATTCCACCACTTCCTGATCCTTGCCCTGCATGGTTCATGACAGCGTCTGTACAACGATCATAGTCCTGCACCATTCTCATATTGCTGGAGGAAGTTACTGCAGCTACACTGTGAAAGCAGCTTTGACTTACTCAACATGAGCCACTCAGTACATGCAGGAGCAAGACAAGAGGAGATAGCAGAAGGAGAAAAGAAATGCTGGATGATTGGAAGAGCCCAATGGAGGCGGCAGAGACAAAAACTGAGAAAGCCTAGAAAAAGCACAGAGGATCCCTAATTGCAAAAAAAGTGAAGGAGAAGCCAAAGATCAATTTAAGTCTAAAGGACTGCAGTACACCAAACAATAAAACTGAACAGCCTAGATGGTCTTAAAGTCCCTACATGGTCTGTTTTCTATGGAGAGAGGTATCCTGGTTTCTAAGAAGAAAAGGAAGTTTAGATAGGAAACAAGAAAGAGAAGAGGCTTGGAATGGTGCTGGAGAGAAGGAAAGGGAGAGCGAGGATGGGCTAGCGCAGAGGCTGAAAAAAAGATGGAAGAGTGGTCGAGAGGCTGGACTGGGGCAAAAGGAGAAATGCAGAGGGGAGGCGAGAATATAGAAAGATACTCAGAGAAGGAGGAAACAAAAAGAGGCTAATTATTATAGGAGAAAAATGGAAAAACGAGAAGTTTGGAAAGATAAAAAGAACTGAAGACAGATCTTCTGGTTTTTACTTCTACTTTAGCCATAACTCAGGTTACAGAGTTTGACGCTCATGCCTTTCTGGGCAGGGTCCAAACAGAACAAGGCAACAAAACCACAAACTAACTCAAAGCAGCAGCTTCTTCAGCAGCTTACCTCTAGTAGCTATGACTCCCCTTTCCATTTGCTGCCTTTTATCTGAGAGACCCCGACAACTGCCATTGAATCTAACCAACAGTTAATTGATTATTGTGAATACAACCTAGATCACCAGTCAGTGGATATCAGAAATAATCAGAGTCATTGGAATGCCATTATTTTCCTATTTAAAGGCTGTGACTTTCTAGCACAAATCGCCACAATCATTTGTGGCTCTTCACCAAGGACGACTAGTGAACAAAACACAATTTTATGTGGCTGAGTGAGGACTCTGCTAGTGAAATCCAGCTGGGTGTGGGAGGACTCAAGAACTACCAGCCTCCAGACCCTGGAGCACTTCTCTAAGAAGAAGACTCTTCATCCGCTGCTGTGCCTTCGTCATGTACCGAGGACTCAGCTGCTACCATCTACCGGGGAAGTTCAGACTTGTGCTGAAAGTCTGATTTTAACGTCACGTTTCCTGATCTGGAAATACCAACCCTAAAAACAAATCCCAAATTTTGAATCTTGAGTTGTTGGATCATTATTAGCTTTTTTTTTTTGCAATACGCGTCCTGTGTTTGAGGGTGGCTTCTGCACTAATAAATGTGGCTGTCTGGTATTGATAATCGCACTTTCCATGAACTTGTGTACTGGTAAGTACACCTCAGACTGCACCACGTTAAACCGAGCAACATGGCACAGATAAACACGGTCACAGAGCAGTACAGATCAGCAATGCTGAAACAGCATTGAGAAAACAATTCCATACATGGACTCAAATTGCTATAAAATGTATCCCCGAGCCAAGCTCTTTTTCTGGAACGACATTCCCCAACTATAAACAGTTTTACCCAAAGGTACAACAGCACAGTCCAGTTCTCACACAATGATTTCAACAAACGGGGAAATGTGTGGACTTGAATGCGCTCTTCATAAAGGCTTCTTCATAAAAGGAGATGTGCTGGTGCAGAAGTATCCCGCAGGTTTTTTTTTCTCTTTCCTGACATCAAGCACATTCCATTTAAATTCTACTGAACAATGCCAAACCAAGAAGAGTGAACACAGCACTCACGTTCTGCCTGCTCCTCTCTTACTTCTGCGTGTCCGAGCAACTCTGCCTCTCATCTCATTTCCTAGTAATTCCATCACATTCCCATCAGATGGCTGTCCGCCCAGTGTTCCCCCCCCCCCCCCCCAAAATGCCCCAGAGCACATATTTCTGATAGAGAGTTCCTGTTGTACATGAGAAAGTAGCACAATAAAGTGGAGGAAAACATCTCAAATCCAAATGTCAAATAAGAGTATTTGGGACAAAGAATATAAGATGTCCAGCGGTGTGAGCAGCACTGGATTTTTTTTTTTTTGCTGCTATCTCCTTTAGGGCTTAGCCTAGAAATTGAATAGTTAGCCTTTTTATAGAATTTTCCTTATTGGCTATTTCCTATCATGTGACTCTTTGGGCACTGTGAGGGAGTTTATAAGGAACTCCCTTAGAACACCTTAAAGGGCCAGCCACAGTTATCTGTGCTAGGCTTCCTTAAGTCCCAACTCCGAAGGGATTCTGGGCTAGGGTGGATCACAGCAGACCAGGGCCCAGAGGGTTGGGGGAGGCGCCAGAGAGCAGAGAGGAAGCCTTCCTATGAGAGGACTGCTTGCAATTGATGTTTGAACACTGTCAGGTCAGCAAAGTGAGCTGCATCTGTTTTTCTGTTTTGCTTTCACTGTAAAAAATGTGCATGTAAGGAAACAGCCAGAGTCTGCCTCCTTTGCTTTCCTGGTCGTTTCCCAAGCCGCTACCGCCCACGTGACTAGAGGCGCCCATTTTAAATTTCCTTCTAGAGTTGCTGTTTTGTACTGCTTTATTTTCTATGTGAAATGGCGACTTAAAACAGCAGTTGCAAGCTCTGAAGGTAATCTTTCTTTTATTTGCATCCGACTGTATTTTGGTTTCGTTTTGCCTGTACTTGCGGAGCCCAATATTTAGAAACAACTTAGCTGGACAACTGGACTTATCTGACTAATATCCGGCTACGGTCAGCTGGCACCACTTAGCCAGATAAATGCCTTATCTAGCTAAGTTTTTAATTTAGCCGGATAACTCAGGGGCAGGGAATACGGCAGATCAGGGAGGGTTGTCCTAAAGTTAGCTGGATACACTTATCTGGCTAACTTTAAGATAGCTGGGCATATTCCGGATAAGAGTATACAGCTAACTTACCGAGCTGCACATCAGCTCAATATAGACCCTGCTGTCTACTGAAAATTTTGCTTATATTCTTATTTTTAAGTTAGGTTAATTTGTCCTCCCCTTGATACAGATTATCACAAAACACGACTCGTGTTGGGGATGTGTTTGTGTGTATTGATTCTGGATTTACTAGCCATGTTTTGATGGTCTGATGGCCTTTTTTTGTTTGGCAAAATTGTCTGCGTCCTAAGTGATAAAATAAAGAATTTCTTTACAATACCGATGGGCATGTATATTACTTCTACTATTTGACCATATACTCTTATTTGACCAGTAGAAAGGCAGGACATTAACCTGCGAACCACAAGCCAGTCAAGGGAGATCATCTTATCTGGGCCTCAGAAACCGTACACATTGCTTTCTGATTGTGGAAGTGTCACTGTATCGCAATCTTCTGTACAGTCATAAAGATCTGTGAAATAAGGGTAGGGACTGGACAGGAGAGCTATTTCAATGAAGGATGAAAAAGTTCTCCTGTGAAGGTTCCACTTTCAAGGTAGTAGTACAATATCATGGATTTACTCAACCAGGGAACAGGGCCGGATTTAAGATTATGGCGCCCTCAGGCAGAGAACATGGCCCTAAAGAAAGCAGAGGCAGGATCCTCTCTGGCCTGGATTATTTGGTGCTTTCAAAATCTGGCGCCCTCGCCAGTTGCCTGTGCCTAAATTCAGGCCTGCCAGGAAATCTCCAGCTTTGAAGACCCCATCCCAGAACAAAGGGCAGAGTTTAGAATGCCAAGGCTGAAGCGGAGCAATGATTCCATGTTATTTAGGAGAATGTAGCTAAGGACAGGATCTCAGGAACAGGTAGTGGGGGGCCCAGCGTCAGAGCCATTTCATTTAGAGGCCGGAAAGGTGGTTCTGGCAAATGCCTATTCAAAAGGGTAGGAGAACATCTTGTATGCCAGAGGTGGGCAATTTTTTATTTTTTTTTTTAACTGGGGCCACATCAGTGACTCTCATCTGTGCCAGGGGCCAAGGGGGGGGGGGTCATTCGTGGAGTGCCTCCAACATATTTCTTATCACCTTCAAAAGCAAAACTTCTCCTCCCCCTCTCACTCCCCTCTTCCACCTCATTCACATCCCCCTTCTTTCCCCTCTCCTCCTCTCTCACCCTTGCCTTTCCCTTCCAGTTTCTCTTTCCCCCCCCCCCCCGCCTTTTCCCTTCTTTCCTTCCCTTCCCTCCCTTCTCATTCCCCCCTCTCTTGTTTCTCTTCAGCCACTGGGCGGGATGGGGCTCTGCTACTGGCTGCATTGCTGATTGCCACCGCAGCCCACATTGGAGTAGACATCCGATGTCATTAACAATGGCCCACAGACATGTATATCGCCAGGTCATCGTTGATCACGTCAGGTCGGAGCATCAGTGGGGCAGATACAATACAGAGTGTACTCCAGGTAGGCAGGCCGCAAGAAAAAGGAGAGATGGTTAGATCGTGGCCTGTGGGCTGTAGTTTGCGCCCATCCCTGTTTTAATGTTCTCCTGGCTCAACCCCAGGACCACTGAATTAAAAAAGCGCCTCCCCTAGCTCAGGTAGTAGGAAAATTAGTCTCGTTGTTCCTTTCCCTCCTCCTATTACTTTTACCATATCCCATTCTCCTCATGACAAAAAATAGCTTCCCTGCTAATATCTGTTTCTTGACCTTGGCCAAGTTCAAGATATCACACCCGACAAATTGGGAACTAACGGAACTAAGGAAATAGGCACTGGGGAGTAATGAAGGTAAGAGTCTGAGAGAAGAGTGAGGGGAAGAAGAAAGAAAGGTGAAGCAGAGGCAGGGAAAGAACTAAAGACATGATGGCGTAAGAGATGAAAGAATGAAAAACAGCAAGGTATAAAGTAGGCAACTGGAAGGGTGATTGATTAGAGAAACCCCTTTTTTCCCAGTTTGAACCCTGCTGAAAAAGGGTGCAAAAAAAGAGAAAGCATGAAAGTATAAATCTGCTTATGTTATTTTCTCCATTCTAAATACAGAAATATGCTGACGGAAAAAGATCAGTCGGCCTACCTAGACTGCCCATCCCCATATCCGCTCAGCTCAACAATCCCTACCACTCTCTCAGAGACAGCATGGGGACAAGCCCAGGGTTTTTTGAATTCAGATACTGTCCTTGTGTGCACCACCTTCACTGAGCCATGCATCCACCAATCTTTCTGTAAAAAAATATTTCCTTAGATTACTCCTCAGCCTAAGGAAGTATTTCTTTACGGAAAGGTTGGTGGATGCATGGAACGGCCTTCCCAGTGCAGGTGGTGCAGACAAGGACAGTATCTGAATTCAAGAAAGCAAGGGACAAGCCCAGGGGGGATCTCTGAGGGAGTGGTAGGGATTGTAGAGCTCAGCAGTTGTGTAGATGGGCAGAATAGATAAGCTATCTGGTCTTTTTCTGCTATTATGCTTCTGTTTTTAGGGCGGAGAAAATGGGAAGAGAAAGGAGGGGGCCAATGGGAGAAGATAATCAAAAGGATGACTGTCACAGGTCGCTACTGAGGTCCTGCACAATCCACTGACATCTTCTGAGAACAAACTGCTTAACACCAGCCACTTGCAGTAAAAGCAACTTTATTCACCCCACACTTAACTTTCCAGTTTCTTTCTTCAGATACTAAGATCACCCCAGTATAAGGTTCTTTAACATCAACCCAACTTCCTAGGACCATATAGCACCTACTTCCCAACTTTTTCCAGATTTAAAAGCATTACAAAGGGTGTAGACATCTGCTTCTGGGTCCAGGCAAGCTCTTGCTCTGTCGCTGTCTCCCTCAGACTGCTTATCTGAGAGGCAGTGAGTGTTTAAGAGCCACTCTGACTTTTCTATGTCAATGAAAACTGTTCTCTGGTGCCCTCTTGTGGAGGCTCCAAAGACTGATATACAAGCAACTAGGACCTACTGAGCCACTAAGTCCTGGCTGAACTGAGGCCTTGAGCGTAATGCACATGGCTCCAAATACACCTCAAAGCAAAAAAAATAAAGAATAAACTATTCCTGGCTGTGTCTGACTCTTTTCTTGATTTCACCTCACTGTGCCTTCCAATTAATACCACGCATTTCCATGACTGCTGGCTTGATCCTACTGAATTCTCACTTAAGGGTCTCAGGACTATACTTCCCAGCAGTCCTACACTTCCTGTTCCTCAGGCTTCCCAATCCCACAGCCAATTCTTATGCAGTTTTCCTTTCCCCTGTGGACCTCCCATCTGAGCTCCCTCAGATGGGAGGTCCACAGGTCTGTTCTGACTCTCTAGACTGCTTCAGCATGTGTAAAGCCTCTGTTTTATTCAGTGATAGAGGGAACAGAGGAAAGAGTGAAAGCTAAATCAAGTTATGGGTGGGATACTGGAAGTATGATAGAGAGGTGGGGGAAAGCACAAAGATTGGAAGGCCAGAAAGAGGGAAAGTACCCCCACATTTTTCCCCACCAACCCCTACCAGAGGGACAGTTAAGTAGAAAGGAAGACAAAAGTGCTAAGTTGCTTGATTTGCGCAGGAGGTGCAGAGTATGAGAATCAGAGTGGAGAAAGGATTTGGGAGCATAGTAAACAAAAAAGGCCAAACTATGAAAACAATTACAGTTAGGACAATAAGTTTGACCAAAAGTGTAAGGAGTACAATAGGGTGCCATGGAAGCTGGAAAAGAATGCACACAGAGTGTTCCAAAGCAACTGGAGAGAACATAATGGAGAGTCAGGAGGCCAATCAGGTGATTACTTCAATATTTGAGATGAATAAACAATAGATTTTGGACGAGGCCCAGGCAAGCATTAAAGGTTAGGGAAGAGCTAATCTTGCAAATATTGTGAAGCTGGTTGCAGAGAAAGCATTATGTTTATGGTTTATTAAACAATATATTAGTCACCCTAGGCAATGTACACATAAAACATTCATGAAATACTCAAAACTTTAAACAATAAAACAAATAAAAACAGATAAAATGGACAGGCAGATCCTCATAAAACATGATAAAAACAACATAAAAGTTTAACTTAACAATCGAAAGCTTGCTGAAAAATATGTCTTCATCAAGAACTTAAAGGTTTTGGTAGAGATTGTAAGATGAATCTCTTCAGGCAAGGAATTCCAGGCTATTGGTGCTACAATTAAAAGGTGCATTCTCTAGTTTCTACAAGATGAGGTTGCCAAACCGATGGAACATCTAGCAAACCACACTGGGATGATTGTACTGAATGTGATGGGTTATATATTCGCAGCTTTACATTTGCCCAGCGAAGAGAATCAAATTGTAAAAGCTTGTGAACTAGCAAAGAAATCTTTAATTTCACACATTAGAGCAGTGTTTCCCAGCTCTCTCTTGGAGGCACACCTAACCAGTCAGGTTTTCAGGATATCTATAATGAATATGCATAAGACAGTTTTGCATACATTGAAGATCTAGACTATGCATACCTGTCCCATGCATATTCATTGTGGGAAACATGAAAACCTGACTGGACACATGTACCTCCAGGAGAGGGTTGGGAAACACTGCATTAAAGGGCAGATATGTGAGTCTTCGGGAAAGTGATAGATTCATAGCCATCTCTCAACATTTTGTAGAGTCTAGGAGGGCAATAATGAGCTTCCCCATGGAGCTTGCAAGTTTATTTTCAAAGGAAATCTCCATGATGTTCTTTTACAGATTCCACTTCCTAAGCCAGGGCTTCTGAAACCTGTCCTGGGGACCCCACAACCAGTCAGGTTTTCAGGGTATCCACAATGAATATGCCTCTGATAAATTTGCATACCATGGAGACTCATTATATGCAAATTTATCTCATGCATATTCATTGTGGATATCCTAAAAACCCGACTGGCTGTGGGGTCCCCAGGACAATTTTGGGAAGCCTTGTTCTAAGGAGATTCTTCATCGCTCCAATATTCTGTAATTTCCTTCCCAGAGACGTTTGACTGCTCTTGGACTTACTACAGTTCAGAAAAGTCACTAAAACCTGGCTTTCTTTCCTCTCTGCATTTTAGTAATTAATTATTGATCCAAGATGGTGACAGCTGTTGGTCTTTGATTTAAAAAGATTAAGGAGGTTTGCTTTTATCTTTTGTTTCCTATTTCTGTTTGTTAACAGACATTTTTTAAAGTTATTGCAAACATGTTTTGCAATATTTTATTTATTATATGATGGTTGTTGATATAAATTGAACTATCTTTGCCTGCTTATTTATTATTTATTTTGGCTTCAATGTGATTAATGTTGATATCTATTTGGTGCAACAGCTTTTATTGATGGTACCAAACTATTGCTGTTTTGCTGAATTAATGCTTTGTTTACTCTCCAACTTTTAATGTTATATGTTATTTTATGTCCTATTTTTTATGCTTGTAAACTGCCTTGGGAGATTTTTGGCTCAGAAATGTGGTCTAAAATCCAAAACAAATAAATAAATACGTAGTCTTTGTTTCCATTCTTAATACTGCTAAATCCATTTGCCTTCAATCCTTCATTCAAGCTTTCATTAACCAGCCCTACCATTTTTCTCCATCTTCCACACTCTTCTGCAGCTTTTCTAAGTGCTTTACACGGAAGATGTCTACTTTAAACTTTTTTCTGTTCCTCTATCTGTCCAAATTTCTCATGTGTAAATTATTCCTTCTTGTCGTCCTGGCTCATCCTTCACCTCATTCATACCATTCTCTCAGCCAATCCTCTCTGACCTCATGCGGTTCTTGAAGGGGCCTCTGTACCAACAGTTTTCCACCATTTTGTGTCCAAAGGGAAAACGCTTAGTACATGGGACCCTAAGTCTACTTCCTCTCCCCTAGATCCTATTCCCTCGTACATTCTCCTGAATAATATGCAGTCCTTACTTCCTTTCATATTTGAAACTCTTCATTTCTTTCTGGTACTGGTCCTGACTTTTACAAATATGTTATCATTTGCCCCATCCTTAAGAAACCTTTCCTCAACTCCGATGTTTTCTTTACTGCCTGTTTGTCTTCTATGCAGTTTTCTAAAAGTGTATTCCATTGCCAAATCTGCAACTTCTGGATTTCTCCTGGAACCCTTGACCCAGTTGATCTGGTTTTTGACCAGTTCACTCAACTGAGTCTGGTCTTTTCTACTCTCAACACTCAACACTCTCAAATTCATGCTTTTACTATTTCTCAATCCTCTATCATTCTTATCCTTCTATATATCTCTGCTGCCTCTGACACTGTTTTTGGAGTGAATTTTCAAAGAAGTTATGTGCATAAAGGTAGCATATATTGTAGCAATTCTCAAATGCCCACTTACGTCCATAAAACCTTTAGAGAATTCAGTAAAATTTCAAAGGAGTTAAACACATAAAAAGGAGCAATTTTCAAAAGTCCATTTTTGCATGTAAAATCCATTTACACATGTAAAACCTTTTGAAAATTACCTCCTTTTGGTTTACTGGCTTAGTCCTTGCCTGATTCTCCTCCTACCTATCATTCCTTTAGGGTGGATACTAAACACTATGCTGCGTGCTCCTTGGTGTTCCCTAGGGTTCTGCTTTACCTACACTAAATCTCTTTCTTTGGATACCAAATCTCCCTGCTGTATTCTCAACGCTTTACCTTGGCTTTCTCTGTCTAGATGAAGTTTCATTTTCTATTTCTCAACTTCGTTAAAATTGAAGTTCTATACTTTTCTACTTCTGGTACCGTTCCCTCCTCATTTTACATGCTTTCTCTCTTTCCATCTTTTATCGCTTGCTCTTTACCTCTGGGCTCTGCTAAATGCTTAGAGATGACATCAACCTATCACCTCCTCCAAACTCACATCTCTGCTCTCTAATGCTCTCTCTTCTTGATACCATACAAGAAATAATTTCTCTGGTGTCTATGCATTCCAGCACCAGGTTTGTAGTCATTGCACACATGAGCTGGACTTTACACGCCGCTCTCCAATCAGAATTATACTTGTTACAAACACCTTTGCCCAGCAACATTGGCTTGGGAAAGCCTGAAATTGTTAGTTTTGAAAACTGTGAAGGGTCCCAAACATTTATATGTAAATGTTTGGTGTCCTGTCAGAGAAACAAGTTTATATTTTGGGATCCTTTACATTTGAAGACATTTTTGAAGGACAAGGAGGGGGTCGTAGTTTTATTTTGTGGATGTTATTTATGGATTAGGGTAGGTATTAATATATTATTTAACCTCCTGCTCTCATCATAATGCAAAGTTTTCCTAGACTGTATCTCTTATAATGCCCTTCATGATGAGAACTAGATATATGAAGGATTTTTTTTTCTTTTTCTTCCAGTTTTCTTTTTCTCTTGCTTAGTATTTGCTGAATTTTTTGAATTATATAGGATAATTACTGTTTTCTTGTTACTGCTGTAAAAATCTGATAAAGATATAATTGAAAAAAAAAAAAAAAAGCTATGAAGGGTCAAACCTGGTTAATATCTGGAGAGGGGACTACTAGCACAGACCAGATGGCTGCAGATGGCAAACTGCCAAGCAAACTGCCAAGAAAAGCTCCACCCCAGCACAAACCAGTCATTGTGCTGGCAGAGGAGTATCTTGCCTTACCAGTAAAAGACCTAGCTTGCCCATGAAAAGACTGAGGCCCATATTCAAAGGGCTTTGTCTGGCTAAGTTGGGACTTAGCTGGACAAACCCCCCCCCCCCCTTTTTTTTTTTTCCCCCGTCACTCTCAACAACTCCAACTTATCCGAGTATATTCAGCTAAGGACTTAGCCAGATAGACATAAGGAAAAATAAGTTTTAGTACTTTGCACTTGTCCACATTAAATTTATTCTGCCACTGAGATGTCCAGTTCCTCTGACTGTCAGGCCCTTCTGCAGTTCCTCACAGTCCACTTGTGTTTTAACACCTTTGAGAAATTTTGTCATCAACAAAATTGTTCATTTTAGTCATAGTTCCCTTTTCCAGATCATTTATGTAAATGTTAAACAGCACCAGTCCCTGTACGGATCCTTGGGTCACTTCACTATTTACTTCTCTCCATTGGGAAAACTGACCATTTAGTCCAGCTCTCTGTTTCCTATCTTTTAACCAGTTACTAACCCATAGTAGGACATCATCTCTTGTCCCTGTTGTGATTCTGCTTGCAGGAGAGCCCACAAGCGGCTCACTCACCTCCCGACTTCTTGAACTCTGCCGAATCCTGATGCCGGTGGGCGCTGCTTCTGTCTTCCTGTGTGGCCTTAAGCTGCCACCAATGTTGCCGAAGCCACCTCTGCCTGGCTGCCTCTCTCCTCCAGTCTTGTGGCAGAACACCGCTGCAATGGCTCCTACTCCTGCTGGCATGCCTGAGTGCACACATGCGTCTCTACAACATTTAAAGGGCCTGCGGTGGGAAATGCTGCAGCAACTCCCGATTAGGTTGTCTCCTACCAGCCCTATAAAAGGGATCTTCAGTCTTCGCTCCTGGCCTTTGCAAGGTCTTCTGTTTCCTGTCTTCATCATTGGAGGTCCTCCATGTCTTCCTTCCTGTTCCATGTTCCTGGTCTCCTGTGTCCTGGTCAAGTCTTCGTCTTGTTCCTGAATCCAAGCCTTTGCCTTGTTACTGGTTCCAGCCTTTGTCCTGTCTAGAGTCTTCAGAGTCTTCATTGCTCATTCAAGTCTTAGGAATTCCTTCCCAGTTCCTGAGTCTGAGTTCCCTGGTCTTCAGAGTTCTTGATCCAGCTTCTGTCATGTTCCTCGTCTTAAAGTCCAGTGCCTACACCGCTACTGGCATGGTCCGTGACCAGCCCCAAGGTTGTGTAGGGCGAGAAGCAGTGCCAGACTCTCTCAGAGCCTTTGTCAAGTTTCCAAATCCTGAGCCTTTTCATTGTTCCAAGTCCAGAGCCTTCATCTTTTTCCAAGGTCCAAGTCTTCAGAGTCATGTCCAAGTCTTCGTCACATCTTGCCTTGAGTCCTCAGCCTTTGTCTGTCCTCACGCTCAAACCGCTTCTAAGCAGTAGTCTAAAAGGGCTTTCAAGTGGCCGTAGGGCTACCCAAGAGACCAGAATTGCGTTGCTGGGTCTCAGTTCCTGGTGCATGTCCAAGTGTTCCTGGTTCCAAGTCTGAGTGTTCCTGTTCTGAGTCAAGGGAGTATTCCTGTTTCAGTCAGCCTGTGCCTGGATGCATCTACCCACCAGTGGCACAGACCATGGCCAGCCCCAGGGTTGCGTAGTCACGTCACAGCTCAGGGACTCATGTTCTCAACAATCCTGTGACTTTTTAAAATTCTCAAGGACTCTCAGAAGGGACTTTGTCAAAATACTTCTGAAAATCCATACACACTATATCAACCAGCTTTCCCTTATCGATATGTTTATTTATACCTTCAAAAAATTCTAATTGACTGATAAGGCAAGATTTCCTTTTGCTGAAGCCATGTTGACTTTTCCCCATTAAGTCATATCTTTCCGTATGACCACTAATTCTGTTCTTAAGAACAGATTCTACTGTCTTGCCTAGCAGCATCATCAGGCTCACTGATCCATAGTTTTCTAGATCACCTCTGGAGCCCTTTTTGAAAACTGACATTACACTGGGGACCCTCTAGTCTTCAGGCACAGTGGCCGATTTTAATGATTAAATTACAGATTGCTAGTAAGAGGTCTATAATTTCATGTTTGAGTTCTTTCGACATCTGGGGTGTATACCAACTGAGCCTGGTGATTTGTTAATCTTTAGTTTGTCAAGTCTCTCTACTATACTTCCAGTGTCAAAGATCATTAATGGTGTATCTTTCCAACTCCCTCCTCAGTAAAGACCAAAGCAAAGAACTCATTTATTTTTTTCTACTATGTCTCTGTGCTTGGTCATCTAGTGGTTTAAACTGACTCCCTCACAGGCTTCTTGTTTTTGATGTAGGGTGAGTGTTTTAGATTCATTAGAATCTTTTGGAGGAAGGAGGAACTTATTCCAAAAAGATGAGCTTCACCTTAACCATAACCAATGGAACCCAGCAACTGGCGCTGATTTAAAAAGGATATAAAGCAGTCTTTAAACTAAATTATGGGGGAAAGCTGACAGTTGCTCAAGAGAGCATGATTGGGCGTGAGGTATCAAAGAACAGTTAAAACAGCATATCCTGGTAGAGAAGGTGTGAAAAAAGCCAAGGTGGCTCTGGTTGATTTACATAAAAAAACAAACAAATATGAATGATTCCAAATTACCTAAATCAACTACTAATAATGAGGGCAGTTTTCAAAATCCATTTACCCAGCTATATGAAAATTACCCACTCCGTATGCAAGTAAAAGTATGCACAGGGATCAATATTGTGTATTTTTACCCATAACTAAGTAGGATCAGTGGCAAGGTTAGGTCAGGGAGGAAACAACATGCATAGTTTTGCATTTGCAAAACTGTGCATGCTGTTTTTCAGAAAGAAAGTATCTGCAAAAAAAATGGAGGTGCTAATCTGTGTAGGTACTTTTACCCTAGGGAATTTTCAAAAAGAAAGTACACGCCTATTTTCCCTTTTGAAAATTGGTGCAAAGTCCATGGGAAAAAGTATCAGAAGACTTTGCAAAAATTTATATTATTTAAAAAATGGCCCCCAATAAACAGTTTGTGAATATCAATAATAAGAATACATTTAGGTATCTGTATGCAAAGCCAGAAGTCAAAAGACTGAATAGTTAGTGTGTGGCACTAAATGAAGATATAGACATAATAGGTATCTCAGAGACTTACTGGAAAAAGAATAACCAATGAAGCACTGTGATATCAGGGTACAAAACATATCAAAATGACAGAGCAACTCAAACAAGTGGTGGGGTGGAACTATATGTTAAGGATAACAGAGCCAGTGGTGCAGCCATGGTGGGGTGGGGCCCCTTGAGGGTCTCTGTCCTTTCACTTCCCCCCGCCCACCTCTAGCAGCAGGGTCATTTCCCACCTGAGGCAGCCCCTTAAAGGTGTAGCAGTTAGAGGGCCTGGTAGCTTTGGAATCACTGAGGAAAATAAGTGGAGCTGGATATCACACTTAAACAATCAAACTAGCGAGCAGAGTGTGGAGCACGTGATGGTCCTTACACAATTTCAGTGATTTCCAATGCTTTATTCCAATCGCAACTCCTCTGTCTGAGCATTTCCAAATTAGAATCTTTATAATTGTGTGTGTGTGTCCCCCGCCCCCGCCGACATGGACCCCATTTTTCGCCCAAAGGCTGCATCAGGAGGGACGGTGAAACAAATTCACAGATACTTATCACTTGAAAGACTTCAATATACAAGGAGTGCACTCCTTGGGTGAAAACACGGGTTCCTTGGGTGCAGTCTTTGGGTGAAACACAGGGTCCATGTTGGGGGACAATTGTAAAGATTCTAATTTGGAAATGCTCAGAGGAGTTGCGATTGGAATAAAGCATTGAAAATCACTTAAATTGTGTAAGGACCATCACTTGCTCCACACTCTCAGGCCGATACAGTACAGTGCGCTTCGACTGAGCGCACTGTTAGCCGGCATTTGGACTCGCGTTTTGGACGCGCTAGCTTTACCCCTTATTCAGTAAGGGGTAATAGTGCGTCCAAAACGCGTGTCCAACCCCCCCCCCCCCCCCCGAACCTAATAGCGCCCGCAACATGCAAATGCATGCTGATGGCCCTATTAGGTATTCCCGCGCGATTCAGAAAGCAAAATGTGCAGCCAAGCCGCACATTTTGCTTTCAGAAATTAGCGCCTACCCAAAGGTAGGCGCTAATTTCTCCGGTCACCGGGAAAGTGCACAGAAAAGCAATATTAAGTCGGAGGTCCCGAAAGTTTAAAAAAGTAAAAAATTAAAAAAAAAAAAAATTTAGAATGGGCCGGCGGCTGGCGGGTCAAAAACCGGACGCTCAATTTTGCCGGCATCCGGTTTCCAAACCTGCGGGCTCGAGAACAGACGCCAGCAAAATTGAGCGTCTGCTGTCAAACCCGCTGACAGCCGCTGCTTCCGTCAAAAAAGAGGCGCTAGGGACGCGGTAGTGTCCCTAGCGCCTCTTTACCGCCAGGCCTAATTTTAATAAATTAAAATACTGAATCGCGCGCACAGGAGAGTGGCCTGTGCGCCTGCCGGGAGAGCGGGCGCTCGCCCGATCTCCCGCGTTTTTACTGTATCGGCCCGTCTGCTGGCTCGTGGGTTAGCTTTGGAATCACTGCCAGACCGCGATCCCCTGTGCCTTTAATGGGGGGGGGGGGATAACTTGAACAGGGAAATACAGCAGCCTTGGGCTACACTTGTAAAACAAAGTCTTTCTGTTTATTTTTAGCAGGTAATTATCCCCCCCCCCCCAAGGAATGCCTGGGTTGGGTGGAAGGCTGGAAGCCTATTTACATAATTGCTCTTCAGCAGCCTGAGAGATGAACCTTGGTAGCTGCCATAACCACATAGGGAGAGAGAAACAGACAAAGAAAATCAAAGACTTTGCACAAAACATGCACAGGAAAAGCTTTGCATGACCCTGGAGGAAAGAAGAGAAACAGCCACTATAGCAGCAAAATACGTGGTATCCGGTCACCAAGCCAGAAATGAAATCTGAGCAGGAACAATTCGGACCAGTGCGAAAACCTCAGACACATCCATGATATTGTACTTCCTATTACCTGTAATTTTACTTGACTATTATTATTATTTTGTCATTTTTTTCCTCTTTTCTATCCCTTTGATTTTAATCATTCTATGTATTACTTTGGCAATACATGTAAAATTGTTATGCCAATATAGTAATCTGAATCTGAGAAACAGCAGAGACAGGGCAGAGAGAAGATGAAGAAACAGGAGATAGAAGTGTTGCCAGAAATTAAAAAGATTTTTTGCCATGACTATGAAGACCCACATAGGATTAAACCATTATTAAGGTGGAATTGCAGAAGAATAAGCAGCATGGAATCTATCTACCCCTTGGGATCTTGCCAGGTACTTGTGATCTGGATTGGCCACTGTTGGAAAGAGGACATAGGGCTTGATGGACCATTGGATCTGATCCAGTATGGCAAGTCTTATGTTCTTAGGATGGGGTAAGGGGTGGAGGTGGGATGGAGGGCTGGTCACAGTGCCCACCCATCTTAACCTTCAGTCCCCACAAAATTTAGTTCCGGCTGTGCCCCTGCATAGACTTGAGTGAGATACAAATTCTGCAGGAAACAAACTGCATTCTGAAATGTCTATGAACAGAAATTCTATGTGAGATAGGCAGGAGTATAGTAAAGGGGATTTTCTCCTGTCCACCTGACAAGGATGGTAAAACACATTCTGAAATGATAACAGAGATTAGACAAGCTACTAACATTGCAAACACAATAAATTACTACAACTACTACTAAATATTTTTTAGTATTACTAGATGCACTTACTACTTATACAGATAATAATTGTAGATTTCAGTTACCTCAGTATTAACTGGATGAATGTTTCATCAGGAAATGCCAGGGAAGTTACATTTCTAGATGCCATAAATAAATATTCCATGAAGCAGATGATCCTGGTACTGATGGGAGGAGAAGCTACTATAGATTACTAGGGTCTCTAAAAACACTTCTATTTCAATTGCATATGGTTAGACAAATGTACAGTGAAGACATATTTTCCATATGTCCAGGCTTGTATGTTGAGCTTCCACTTGAACTTTGGAGACAATTGCAATTAGTTCAAAACACAGCCACCCATGTATATCAGGGTGTGGATCCAGAGAGCACACTACCCCGCATATTACGAATTACAATGGCTACCAAGTTATCACTAGGCCCAATTTAAAGTCTTGTGCCTCGTTTTCAATGTGCAAGATGGTCATGGTCCGGCCTATTTGCAGGAGCAACTGCATTGTTTGTCTTAAGATTTCAGAAAGAGGTCTCCCTGGTGGTTTCATCTGTTAAAGAAGCCAGGCTGGCAGAGACCCATGATAGCGCTTGTTCATGCTTTATTTGCTTTTGTGGAATAAGATCCCTAAGGAAGCCTGAGTTGAAAAGGACTACATTGCTTTTTTTGATGCATGTTGTGTTCATGCATATTTTATCAAGTATTTGATTCTTGACATAGTTATTTGATTTGCTGCATGGTTTTATTGTGTTTTAAAGTGTATTTAATTAATCCTAACTCTGATTTTTTAGCCCATGATGCATTAATTGTCTCTGTAAGTTATTGATGCATCTAGTGCACTGTGGATTAGTTGACTTTTTGAGAGGAAGTTGTTGGGCTCTTAGAAATTTTTTGTTTTTATTATAATTTATTTTATTGTGGTGATTGTAGTTTGTTATTTTAATGCTGATAATGAGATTTTAAATTTCTGTTTTACATAATGTTTTTATCAATTTATGACATGTTAAGATTTATGGTCATGTATTTAAGGATATTTATGATTAAGTATTCATTTTGTGATCTGTTGGAAAGCGATTTTGTTATATTCATTATTCTGTTGTACCTCACCTTGAACACCCCCTTTGTGATGAGGCATGTCATACATCTTTAAATAAATACATAAAATCTAGTTCTCAGCAGGACGCAGGACTTGGTGCAATGGGTAACAATATTGGAGCTGTTTGGAAATATAGTGCAATTAAATTAAGCTGAATCATAAGAGGAAGAATAATACAACTACTATAGTAACAACTTTAAAAAGGGAGACTTTGATAAAAAAAAAAAAAGAAGAAAACTAACTGGAACAGTTGTGAGGAGCAAAAGTGTGCATGAGCATGGAGACTGTTGAAAAATACCATCTTGGAAACTCAGATAAAATGTATTCCACAAGTTTAAAAAAGGTAAACGAGAAAACATCTGTCCGTATGGTTAAACAGTGCTATGAAAGAGGCTATTAAAGGCAAACAGGCATCTTTTAGAAAATGGAACACAGTCTCTAAGAAAATAGAAAGCAGTATAAGCATTAGCAAGTTAGATGTAAAACATTAATAAGGCAAGGCAAGAGTGGAGTTGAGGAACAGCTTGCCATGGAGGCAAAAACTAATATTATAAATTTTTACAAACACATCTATAACATGAAGCTTATAAGGGACTTAGCTGGACTATTAGATGACTGGGGGTAAAGGGGACACTTAGTTCTTCCTAAGAGCCTACTGTAGTATGGTGTGGGTTAAAACTGTGTGCTAAAACTCAGCGCAGATCTTCTTAATGCACATATTTTAAAAATTGTTTAACTCCCAATGCAGTATTTATTTTAGTTAGTTACTTAGGGGGTCATTTTCTACGTGAAAAGTCCCTTTTTGCGTGCGATAGCTAGATCGGGGCAGAGTCGGTCCCGGAAGAGGAGGAGTCGGGGCGTCGTCGGGGCGGACACGGCGGAAACTTCACTGGCAGCGAAAAGGTAAGATCCCTTTTCGCTGCCAGTAGCGCGCCCAGTAGCACCACCTTTTATGATGGCGCTATTGGGTAGCGATCGCTGCTGGCTTTCGCAGGCCCGCCCCCCCCCCCGCTTCACCCCCCGCCCCCCGTTACCGCTGGATTCTCTAAGGTCTGCGACCTTAGAAAATCCAGGCCTTAGTTAGTTCACGACGAGTTATAAAACTGCACTGACTGGAAAATGTGCCCACAAACCAGAGTTAAAATGTCAGCACAGGTTCATCGCACATTTTAATTCAGGGGCAGGAGAGTCTCTCATACATGATTTATGCACACAAAACTCATGTTTTGTGCGTATAAAACATTTTTATTTACATTTTATGTTTAAATTTATTAAAATGTATTAATCACTTAACGCAAAAAGATCTAAGCAATATACAAATTAAAACATTCATAGTCAAAAAAATGTTGTAAGGACAAAATACATAACCTTACAAGAAAAAGTACTTAACAACACAAAAAAGTGCACTTGCTTGAGTCCAGATGGTACTCTTCATCATAATATAGACCTGTTAGCATTAAAGTAAAGCCTTTTTAAATAGGAATGTTTTTGGAAATCCCCTAAATCTTTATGCAATCACTAAGCCGTAATTCAAGTGGAAAAAAGTCCCATAAAGCTGGAACTGCTACAGAAAAGGTGGACTCTCTGGTCACACAGAGATGAGCGCATTTCAACGAAGGGACATCAAGCATGCCTCTCTGCCATGATCTTAATAAACGTGAGGGCTGGTACAGTTTAAGGAGTGCCTTTGACCAAGGACAAGAACCAGTATTATTGAGTTTAAATACAGTCATTCCGGTTTTATATGTCACTTGTTTTCACAGTTAGGGAGCCAGTGTAGATGCATAAGAGACGGTGTAACCTATGTGCATATATAATCATTTTGTGTGATTTATGCATAAAATATGATTAATGCATGAAAATTCCTTCAGCGCAGAAAACATTTTTTTTGTGTGCACATAAATCATATTTATGCACATAATACATGCTGTGTGTGTGTGCACAAATCTTGTTTACAGGTCTCTGAGCCAGAACTTCATTCTGCCCACAGACTGGCACTAGCGCTGGAAACTTCACCCCCTCCCTCCCCGCCTCTGACCAGGAGTATAGTTTCCAGCACTAAGAAAACCTGAGTTAAGAATGATGGGGGTGTGTGTGTGTGTGTGTAAGAGTTAATACCTTCATTCGCAATGGATTTCCATGCAAGGGTGCTAAACAGGACGCACAGTTTTTAGGGCAAAACGTCTTGCTGCATCCGGAGTAATATTTGCGAACAAAAACCGTACACACAACTGGCACGCCTCATTACATCGGGCCCTAAATTCTTTGCTTCGGTCTTCATGCAGTAGGTTCAAAGTCCACGCCATAAATAAATGACAGGGATTTCCAAATGAAATTTCTCTGCCTTGCCTGCTGGCTGGGCCCCTCACCATCATCCCTGCCCTGTCACAGGTCAGGTGCTTTTACACACAGGGGTAGATTTTATAAAAGTATCTATTAAAATCCGGCGTCGGCGCACGCAAGGCTGTGCAAAAATCGGCAGCCTGCGCGCACCGAGCCGCGCAGCCTGCCTCGGAGGGAATTTTCCTTCCACCACCACCCCCCCCACCCCTTCCCCTCCCTTCCCCTACCTAACCCCACCCCAACCCTATCTAAAACCCCCCCCACCCTTGTTTTAAAAGTTACACCTGCCAGAGGCAGGTGTAACTCGCGCGCACCGGTTGCGCGATTCCCCGGCCCAGGAGCTGTTTCGGAGGCCTCGGCCATGCCCCCAAAATGCTCCCGGGCTGGAACCACGCCCACGGCCCCGCCCCCGAATGACGCATCACCGCAACATGCCCCCGACACGCCCCCCCCCCCAGGAAAGCCCCGGGACTTACGCGCATCCCAGGGCTTGTGCGCGCCGCCGAGCCTGCTCAACATAGGTTCGGCGCGCGCAGGGGGAACTTCGGGCAGGTTTTCGGGGGGTACGCGCATATCTTACGCTCGTACGCCTTTGAAAATCTGGCCCACAGGGTGAGGACGATTGCTTAATTACCCAGGTAAAATCTCCTGAAAATCACCCTCCCCATATATCTGGATTTTGAGAGGGCGTTTGATTAAGTGCCCCCCCCCCCCCCTGAGAAACTCCTGAGGAAATTAAAACATCTTGGGAGAGAGGAGTCATGTGGAGTATGGGGATAAAAATAAAAGAAATAATTGAAATAATTAAACAAACGGGAGGCGGTGTCCCTATTGTGGATTAGCAGCTGGTTAAAAGATAGGACTCAAACAGTAGGACTAAATGATCAGTTTTCCCGATTCAGAAAGGTGAATAGTGTAATGCCTCGGGGATCTTTATTGGGACCAGTGTTGTTTAACTTATTCATTAATGATTTTGGAAAAGGGAATGACAAGTGAAGCAATAAGATTTACAAATGACATAAAATTATTCAAAGTAGTCAAAACATGAGCAGACTGTGAGGAATTGCAGGAGGATCTTATGACACTGGGGGACTGGGAATCTAAATGGCAGATGTTCTTGAAGGGGGATAAGTGCAAAGAGATAGAGATAGGGAAAAGTAATCCAAGCTGTAGGTAACACAATGCTGGGTACATATTAGGACTTTACTATTCAAGAAAAAGACCTTGTCGTCATTGTGCCTAATATACTGAAATCCTCCGCTCAGTCTGCTGCAGTGGTAAAAAAAAAAAAAAAAAAAAAAGCAAAGAGAATATTAGGAACTATTGAGAAAGGAACAGAGAATATAATCATGCCTCTATATAAATCTATGGTGGGAAGATGCCCAAGGCCGAAATAAGGTGAGGTATGCCCACAGGCAATGGGGGAGGAATTATCCTTCTCTCTGGCAAGGAGGGGGACAAATCCTCCTGCCTAAATCTCCCCACAAGTCACGTTCTGCTTCCCTCCTCTGGCGGCACCAGCTCCAGGTCAGCAGCAGCAAATGAGGGCTATGAATATTCAGCACGGGGCATTCTGCAGCCCTTGTGGGTTGACTGGCCCTTCAGCACCCCGTCCCTTCCTCCCGCACATGTTACGATGGAAACTCATGTGATGGGCCGGGTGCTGCAGGGTCCATCAGCATGCGAAGGCTGGATTTTCGTAATCTTCCATTTCTGCTGCTGCTGGCCTGGAGCCAGTGCTGCTGGGGGGGGGGATAGGAGGCAGGCTGGGACTTAGGCATGGGAGCAGGGTTGATGCTCTGCCACTTCTAAAAATTTGGCGTCGGAGGCAGTTGCCTATATTGCTCATGCCTAAATCCAGGCCTGAACATGCCTTGAGTACTATGTACAGTTCTGGTTACCTCTTCTCAAAAAAAGGTAGAGTAGAACTAGAAAAAGTACAGAAAAGAGCAACAAAAATTATAAAGGGTATTTGTTTATTTGATTTATAAGATGCTGTATAGGGAGCAGCTGCCTCTGTTTGTTTGTGGCAGCAGTAGGGTTGCCCGCTAGCTTCAGACTCACTTACCCCATTTGCAGGCAGTGACTTGTAGTCTTACTTTTCTTAGGGAATGCAATAGGG